>NC_063340.1:30927662-30973007 GCF_021869965.1 Rhincodon typus | reverse complement strand
CGCCCCCTTGACCTGTCCGTCCTCCCTGGACTGACCTATCCCCTCCCCAACTCCCCACCTACACTCACCTTTACTGGCTCCATCCCCGCCTCTTTAACTGTCTGTTTCCTCTCCACCTATCCTCTCCTCTATCCATCTTCTATCCGCCTCCCACTCCCTCTCTATTTATTTCAGAACACCCTTCCCCTCCCCCTTTTCTGATGAAGGGTCTAGGCCCGAAACGTCAGCCTTTCTGCTCCTATGATGCTGCTTGGCCTGCTGTGTTCATCCAGCCCTGCACCTTGTTGTCTCGGATTCTCCAGCATCTGCAGTTCCTACTATCTCTCTCACCCAACTATTCTAAACCCTTTCCATAACCAGTCCCATTGCTTAGTATGCCTACTTCTTAAATATTGAGGGTTTCTACCTCTGCCAACCTTGCAGACAGTGAATTCCAGATTCTAATCACCCTCTGGATGAAAAGCATTTTCCTCACATCCCCTCTAGGCTTCCTGTCCCTTACTTTAAATCTATGCCTTTGGTCACATATCCCTCCATCAACGGCAACAGTTCCTTCTTGTCTACCTTATCTACATAGCTCAAATCATAGAATCCCTACAGTGTGGAAACAGGCGATTCAGCCCATTGAGTCCACACCAATTCTCCAAAGAGCATTCTACCAGACCCACCCCTTACACTATCCCTATAACCCTGCATTCCCCATAGCTAATCCACCTAACCTATGATATGGAAGTGCCGGTATTAGACACGACAGCAATGACATCACAGAAAAAAAATACTTGCGAATGATTTTTACATTGAAGGTCTGAAAGAGGAACTCCAGCAGACTAACATGGCATTTGTCGCTTTGAACTTTTCCAGAAAATTGTCAAAGCATTTTGGTCTCTATACAGCAGTACAGCCAAAACTAAGAGGCTCATGGCATCCCTCTGCTCACACCATCTGTGATTTTGTTTTACAGCATATAACATAGAACAAAGAAAAATACAACACAGAAACAGGCCCTTCAACCCATGATGTTGTGTCGAACATGACGCCAAATTAAACTAATCTCTTCTGCTTGCAATTGGTCCATATCCCCTCATTCCTTGCATATTCATGTGCTTATCTAAAAGTCTCTTAAATGTCCCTATCGTACCTGCTTCTATTACCACCCCTGGCAGCATATTCCAGACTCCTACCAGTTTCTGTGTAAAAAACCTGACTTTCACATCTCCTTTGAACTTTCCCCCTCTCACCCTAAATGCATCACCCTAGTTTTAGATATTTCAACTCTGGGAAAAAGATTCTGACTGTCAATTCTATCTATGCATCTCATAATTTTATAGACTTCTATCAAGTCTCCCCTCAGCCTCCGCTGCTCCAGAAAAAACAAACCTGAGTTTTTCCAGTCTCTCCCTATAGTTTATGCCCTCTAACCCTGGTAAACCTCTTCTGCACCCTCTCCAAAGCCTCCACATCCTTCTTATAATGTGGCAACCAGAATTGAATGCAATACTCTAAGTGTGGCCTAACGAAAGTCTCATAAAGCTGCAACATGACATTCTGACTCTTGCACTCAATTCCCTGACCAATAAAGGCAAGCATGCCATATGCCTTCTTTACCACTCTATCTACTTGCATGGCCATTTTCAGAGAGCTTTGGGTTTGAATCCCAAGATCCCTCTATTTATCAATGTTGTTCAGTATCCTGCCATTAACTGTATACTTTTCCTTCTCCCAAAGTGCAGCACTTCATACTTACCTGCATTAAACTGCATCTGCCATTTCTCCACCCATATCTGCAACGGATCTATATCCCACTGTATCCTTTGACAACCTTCTACACTATCCACAACTCTACCGATCTTTGTATCGTCTGCAAACTTACTTACCAATGCATCTACATTTTCATCTGAGTAATTTATATATATTACAAACAGCAGAGGTCCCAGTACAGATCCCTGTGGAACACTAGTCACAGACTTTCAGTCTGAAAAACACCCTTCCACCACTACATTCTGTCTTCTATGGGCAAGCCAATTCTGAATCCATGCAGCCAAGTCACCATAGATCGCATGCATCTTAACCTTCTGAATGAGCCTATCATGAGCAACCTTGTCAAAAGTCTTACTAAAATCTATGCAGCCAACATCCACTGCTCTACCCTCCTCATAAAATTCATTCAAGTTACTAAGACATGACTTGCCCTGCACAAAGCCATGCTGACTGTCCCTAATTAAGACATTCTTTTCCAAATGCATGTAAATCCTATCCCTAAACATTCCCTCCAATAGCTTCCTAACCACTGCTGTGAGACTCACTAGTCTCTAGTTTCCTGGATTATACCTATTTCCCTTCTTGAACACAGGAACAACATTAGCTACTCGCCAGTCCTCTAGGACCTCTCCGATGGCTAATGAGGGTACAAAAATCTTGGTCAAGGCCCCAGCAAACTTCTCTCTTGCCTCTCTCAAAAACTTGGGGTAGACACCATCGGGCCCTGGGGACGTATCCACCTTAATGCTCTTCAAGAGACCCAATACCACTTCTTTCTTGATCTCAAAATGCCCTAGCCCATTAGCATGCTCCACACAAATCTCATTATCCTCCATATCTCTCTCCTGGGTTTATATTGACGCAAATTTTTATTTAGGATCTCACCCACATCCTCAGCCTCCAAGCACAAGTTCCCACCTTGATCCTTAAGTGGTCCTACCTTCGCCCTAGTTATCCCCTTATTTTTAGTGTAGCCATGATGTGAAGGTGCTGGCGTTGGACTAGGGTGGACAAAGTCAGAAGCCACACGACACCAGGTTATAGTGTCCGAGACAGTGTCCGAGAGGAATATAAAGAAAGTAGGAAAGAATTCAAGCTGAGAATTAGGAGAGCAAGAAGGGGCCATGAAATGACCTTGGCAAGTAGGGTTAAAGAGAATCCCAAGGCATTCTATACATACATTAAAAACAAAGTCAGAAGTCAGATGACACCAGGTTATAGTCCGACAGGTTTATATGAAACCACCGGATGAAGGAGCAGCGGTCTGAAAGGTTGTGATTTCAAATAACCTGTTGGACTATAACCTGGTGTCATGTGACTTTCAGCCCCCCACTCTCCAGGGAAAATAGCCCTAGCCTATTCAGACTCTCCCTATAGCGCAAACCCTCCAACCCTGGCAACATCCTCATAAATCTTTTCTGAATTCTTTCTAGCTTCACAGCATCCTTCCTATAGGAGGGAGACCAGAATTGCATGCAATACTCTAAAAGCGGCCTAACCGCTGTCCTGTACAGCTGCTACATGACCTTTCAACTCCTATACTCAATGCAGTAACCAATAAAGGCAAGCATACCAAACGCCTTCTTCACTATTCTATCTACCTGCACCTCCATTTTCAAGGGACTATGAACCTGCAGTCCAAGTGAATGTTGTTCAGCAACATTCCCGAAGACCTTACCATTAAATGTATAAGTCCTTTCCAAAATGCAGCACTTCACATTTATCTAAATTAAACTCCATCTGCCACTTCTTGGCCCATTGGCCCATCTGATCAAGATGGGAAATAGGCCAGATGCTGGCAAATGGGACTATATTTATATAGGTTATCTGGCTGGCATGGACGAGTTAAACTGAAGGGTGTGTTTCCATGCTGTATATCTCTATGATTCTGTGACTCTAAGTCAGCAACAGTAGGAATGGGCCAGTCCCTGTTATGTCCATTGAACTTTGGGACACCCTGGTTCACACGAAGCTGGCTACTTTCTGCTGTTTTGTCCTGTGGCTGTGTGAGGGACTTCTCCCTCATTATCAGTTAATCTGTATGGGAATTGCCCTGGTTCCAGTTCAATTCAGTAAGGAAGGTGTTGGTTTATTCCATTTCTGATTCATTCACATTCTGTCTTTTGAAATCTACATGTCCTTCCTTGACCTCTCCAATTTTTTATTGATCTGATTCCGGCCTTTTTATATATAAAAAATATATCTTCTCCCAAACTATCTTATCCCAGACATGTTTTTTCACACCCTTCAGAGCCACTGAACTTTATCCAGCCTTCTGCAGTCCTGCAAAAATTTCCTGAAACGCTATAATTTATACAATCTCTCTGGACGGTCTCCTGGAGCTCATCCTGGACCTTCTGGACCCATTAGTTAATCTTTGGCATTTTTAGTCCTACTGGGTTCTATCCTGGCTTCTTCTGACTCAAAAACAAACAAACAATCTCCAATTGTGTTCTTAGCTTATTAAATTGAAATGTCAGATACAGTGGTTCATCTAGTTATCAGAGAATATTGTTACACAACTTAAAGCTCTTGGTTTGTGGATTATTTTTGTTTTTTTTAATCAATGTTGTGGTTTTAGAAGATGTGACAAATAAAAGGTGAAACTCCAGAAGACTGAATGTAACATTACCTACTGTGATGATGTCAGAGATTTTGCATGTACTTGCAGTATGTATAGGTATGGAATAAACTAGTTTCTACTAACATACAGCAGCAGATTGCACAATCTGTATCAGATTGTAGATTAGGTGGGTTATAGGGGGATGGGTTTGGGTTGGTGCTCTGAGGGTTGGTGTGGACTTGTTGGGCCAAAGGGCCTGTTTCCACAGTGTAGGGACTCTATGATCTATGAGATAGACCTTATATTTGTTGCTCAATCAAAATTACTCAAAACTATTACCTGATCATTATCACATTTCTGTTTCAGGACCTCAGAAACTAAACTTTAAAAGAATTTCGCGGGCAATGTCAAGTCAACCTAGAGAGTTGTTGCTCCGTGACAAGGGGTACTCGCTGTATCCAGGGCTAGAGAATACCCTTTGCACTTTACTAGACAGGGACGGTTCCCCGACAAGAAGAGCCATGTTGCAACCAGGTAAATCATGGAGTAGACTAATGTTATCCTGAAACAATGATTGCTCAGAAGACACCTCTAATACTCACCAGAGTAAAAGACTTCAGATTCATAGGTATCTGTTCTGTCCTTCATAATGCAGCATCATGACAGCAAAGTCCTTTGCACCAGGCCCTCAGTGACCACCTTGCATGATGTAGGAGGAAGAGCACAGGAGGTAGAAGTAAAGGAAGAATAAGTGTACCTTTAAGAGTCATGCTCAAGATATAATCTCTGTGTCATACCCTCAGCGTTTAAAGATTTCATACTCCATTTTACCTCAGATCACTTGAAGCATGACTCTCCACGGGTAACTTGCTAGCTTAATAATAGCCCAGATGCTGTGGCGCCTGCGGAATGTAACGTTCATACACATTAGTTAGCTCTAATAAATATCTGTGGAACTCTTCAATACCTTGATATCCATGCTCAGTTTTGTATATCAGGGGACATAACATAAGTATCGCCCACCAGATGAAACACCTTGTTGGAGGCATGCTTGGTCAGTCAGAACCCTGGGACAGCTGCAACGTAGTAACCTCCCGCATTAAAAGACGCCACAGTGCAAGTTGTTACCATTGGCTGTATCCTGACTCTGACAGGCTGCTAGAAGAAGAGAAATTTGTTGAAGTGTCTCACACAGCGTATGATCTGAATTTCACCTCCATTCCTCCTCTCCTCCTGTTAGGATGGGGTGAACAGCCAAGGTCTTTTTCCCAGGGTAGGGAAGTCCAAAACTAGAGGGCATAGGTCTAAGGTGAGAGGTAAAAATTTAAAAGAGACTTGACAGACAACTTTTTCAGACAGAGGGTGGTGCATGTATGGAATGAGCTGCCAGAGGAAGTGGTGGAGGCGGCTACAATTATAATATTTAAAAGTACATGAATGAGAAGGGTTTAGAGAGATATTGGCCAAATGCTGGCAAATGGGACTAGATTAATTTGAGATATTATGACTCTATAACAGAAATGGACAATGCATTGATACATCATTGCTCTATACCAGCTGTCTCTGAACATCTTAGACTGTGGCTTCTCTGAAAAAACCCTCTAATATTGTTCCTCCACTTCTCTCCACCCTCCTTAGAGTACGATAATAGGTCAGCACAACATCGTGGGCCGAAGGGACTGTACTGTGCTGTACTGTTCTATGTTCCATATGCCTTCTTATCTTATCTATCTGTGCTGTTTTTGGGAATCTGTGCACAGGTTCTCCAAGCTCCACCTTTCTTTTACCCTTTGCAATATCCTACCATTTACCTTTTTTTTCCCCTAATCAACCTGTTCAGCAGATGGGATTTGAACCCCAGCCCCCCAGACTAGGGGTAGGGACACTACTACTGTGCCACAAGAGGGGTCCAAGCATTCCCAGAGAGTCCTCCATCCAAGCACTAACAAGGCTCAAGTCCCCTTAGCTTCCGAGCTCAGATGAGATCAGACATTTTCAGACTAGTATATTCTACCTTTATTGTGTATTCCCTTGCATTTGTCTGTTCTCCTCAAATACAAAAATCCTATTTCTCTGAAGGAACCTTTTTTTTCCCACTTTTCTATCAACGTGGTCAAATCATATCTTCCTGCAGTCTCCAGATCCCTTTCCCATTGTCAGCAATGCAACTAACCTTTGTATCACTAACAAACTTCCTAAATTAGGGTTTCCTACACTTAAGTCTAAAATTTTGACATAGACCACGACAAGAGACAGTGGGATGAACGCAACAGAACTCCACTGGAGATTGCCTACTGGTCATACTCATATCTGTTGACTGCATCCTTTGCTTTCTTCAACAGAGCCACTTGCCCATCAATCCTAAGGACTCCTACCATACTGACCAGTCAAACATATGCAACTTTGTCAGAATTCTTGCTACACTCATGTAGACAACATCAAATCTGCTGTCAATGGATACTCAAAATATTTAATCTAGTTAGTCAAATATGACCTCCTCGTGACAAATCTATGTTGAATATTCAATGCTTTACTAAATACTATACAATATTACAGATTTTTTTCAATAATTTGCCCACAATGTTAGGTTGACTATCCTTTTTCACTCTTAAAACGATGGTGCAATATTAGCACTCCTCAAGTACCACACTTGTAGCTAAAGCAATTAGAAAATGATGGTCAGAGCCTCCATTATTTGTTGCCATGTTTCAGCAGCCTGGCACTTCCAAAGACGCTAATCTAAATATTTCTTTTCCCATTATACGATCCAATAGTCCACATTCCCTCTCCTTAACTACAATGTCTGTACGGTTCCCTTCTTCTGTGAAGAAAGTGCAAAGTATTTATCAAGAAACTTGACCACATCCTTCCAAATTTCCCTTCTGCCTTCTAACCAACCCTTCTATTTGCTTAGTTCTACATTCTGAGCTTCTACCTCAGCTCTCAGACATTAGATGGCTTCTGCCTGGCTTGCAAAGACAGTCAGACAAATGGAGAGAATAGAGGGATATGAGCCATGCGCAGGCAGATCAGATTAGTTTAGGATGGCATCACAGTTGAAACAGACATGGTGGACTGAAGGGCCTGTTCCTGTGCTGTACTGTTCCATGTTCTAAAGGCACTAAGCATATTTGTGTGTATCCACGCTGCTATTCTCTGCATACTCCTCCATCTAAGGATTCATTCCAGTTCCCTGTAATAGAACTCATCTATAATCTTGCTCCAAGGAGCTGACCTAGTCCCTAACTCACTGTATGCTGATCCGCTCTCTAAACTAAACACAGTGCCAGTGTCTGAGCTAGCAGTTGAGGATAATGATGCATCTTCAGACATCAACTCTTCATCTTGTCCATCTTGTCAGGTTGAACTGGTTTGCCAGGTGGTAATTTTTGGATATATGGAAGTATATGCAGAAACGAAGGACTGGAGTAAGGGTGAAGATAATACAGTAACTGCATTGAATTTGAGATTTGAGATTTGAGAGGTGTATATTGCACAAACATACTGTCATCCTGGATGCTTCAATATTAACCATCCCACCAATTTTTGTACCATCTGCAAACTTATTGTTGAACGCACCTACATTCAATTATACACACCAGAAACAGCAAGGCCTCAACACTGATCCCCATGGGACCCCACTGGACATAGACTTCCAGCTGGAAAAACATCCCTCA
The DNA here is from genome assembly GCF_021869965.1 of Rhincodon typus. NCBI lineage: Eukaryota > Metazoa > Chordata > Chondrichthyes > Orectolobiformes > Rhincodontidae > Rhincodon > Rhincodon typus. The sequence continues at coordinate 30,965,009 of NC_063340.1, read as the reverse complement.
ACCATAACCCTCGGCTTCCTGTCACTCAGCCAATTGTGGGTCCAATTTGCCAAATTTTCTTGGCTGGCATGGGCTCTTACCTTCACTGTCAATTTCCCATGTAGGACTTTATCAAAAGCCTTGCTGAAATCAAAGCAGTCAACATCAAAAGCATTGTACTCTTCTACACAACTGGTCACCTCTTCAAAATATTCAATCAAGTTGGTCAGACATGACCTCCCCTTACAATAGATTGTTCTTGATTAACCTCTGCCTCTCCAAACACAGATTCATTCTGTCCCTCAGAACTGCTTCCAAGTTTCCCCACCACTGAGGTTACACTGACTTGCCCAGAGTTTCCTGATTTATTCCCTGCTGCCTTCTTAAATAAGAGTAACACATTGGCAGAATTCCAGTGCCTCTCCAGAGGCCAGAGAGGAATTGAAATTTTTTGCAAGCACCCCTGCTAATTCTTACCTAACCTCACTCAACAACCTGGCATATATTTCATCTGGCCCGAGAAATGTATTCACTTTTAAGCCTGCCAGATCAGTCAGAACTTTCCCATAACATCACTGCTCCATGCACAAATTACTGCTGTGCTCTTAATGAGCTCTACTATTTCTCTTGTTATCCTTTAATGCATTTGTGAAACAACTTAGGATTGTTCTTTATTTAACCTACCAGTACCATGTCCCCTTTTAACTTTCCTAATCTCCTTTTTAAATTCCCTTATGTGCATTCACTACTCCTCTAGGGCTCTGCCATTTTGAGCCCTCAGTATCTGTCATAAGCCTCCCTGTATCTTCTAATCCAATGCTGTATATCCCTTGATTCAGCCATTGGCCACGGTACATATTGGTACGAACGACATAAAAGGAATGAGGTCCTACGAGCTGAGTCTAGGGAGTTAGCATGTAAATTGAAATGGTTGGACCTCAAAGGCAGTAATTTCATGGATACTACCAGTGTCACGAGCTAACAAATGTAGAAATAACAGGATTTATCAGATTAAAATGAAAGAAGTGTACAGGGAGGGATGCAGATTCCTGGCATCATTTCTGGGTTACATCTGGGAAGAACTGGGGCCAATGCCGTCAGGAGACTGTTTGTTCATGCTAGAATGGCAGGAGGATGGGAATCTGAAGACTGAGACAGAGAAAGGGTGATCAAAGACAGAGATGAAAGGTAGAAAATTAAGAAGGAAAAGTAGAAGGCAGAAAAAAGGGTGAGAAACAAGCGGGGCCTTAGTGCAAAATAAAACTAAGAAGGTGATAACAAGGTGATCAGGTCAGGTTTAAAGGCATTGTGTCTTACGGAATGGAGCATTCCCAATAAAGTTGATAAATTAAACGTACAAACAGATATACATGTGTTTTTATATCATTGCAAATACAGAGACATGGCTGAGGACGACCAGGGATGGGGGCTGAACACCCAGGGATATTCAACAGTTAGAATTAACAAATTAAGAAGATGGGATAGCATCGTTAGTAAAGAATGAAACCAATGTAATTGTGAGGAACGATACTGGCTCAGAAAGTCATGATGTGGAATCTGTATTGGTGGAGACAATACCAAAGGACAGTAAATGTTGATGGGGGTTGTCTATAGGTCTCCAATAGATTAAACGGAGATTAGGCGGGGCATGAAATAAAACATCAAAGACACATGCAATCTGGTCACCTTCAATGACATATCCTCAACCACCATCCAGATCCCGCTACTCCTACATCCCTTTTGAAATCGTACTTAATTTAATACTTTAAGTTAATAACTGCAGCTTATTTCCCTGTTTCAAAATGCTAAGTATTTCCAGCCATTTGTCTTTTTTCCCTACACCAGCTGCGAACAGAAATTTGCTTTGCTTAGCTAAACACGTGTGACATAATTCAATCGTTCGATTACCACTAACAAACCACGCTGTCATCTACCTGCCGCGAGACTTTCCAATGACCATTGCATGATCTTTGTCGGGAAATCACGCGTGCGTAAATAAAACCGTTAGAAAAATGGACGAATATCAGAGCGGAGAGGAGGTGGGTAAGGGATGGGGATTAATAGTAAAGTGAGTCGTCTTGCTAGAGTATTCAGAAACTGGTAGATGACTAGTCTTGCACCTGAGAGTCACAGGTTGTTTCCTGTATGAGGGAAATGAAGGCAGTTCGATATCTGAGACAACAAGGTGCAGGGCTGGATGAACACAGCAGGCCAAGCAGCATCATAGGAGCAGAGAGGCTGACGTTTCGGGCCTAGACCCTTCATCAGAAAAGGGGGAGGGGAAGGGGGTTTTGAAATAAATAGGGAGAGAGTGGGAGGCGGATAGAAGAGGGATAGAGGAGAGGAAACAAACAGGTCGTAGAGGCGGGGATGGGGCCAGGAAAGGTGAGTGTAGGTAGGGAGTTAGGAAGGGGATAGGTCAGTCCAGGGAGGACGGACAGGTCAAGGGGGCGGGATGAGGTTGGTCGGTAGGAGATGGAGGTGCGGCTTGGGGTGGGAGGAGGGGATAGGTGGGAGGAAGAACAGGTTAGGGAGGCAGGGACGAGTTGGACTGGTTGTCTGATCGTCTCTGAGAATCATAAAAAGTGACAACGTCAGGCACGGAAATAGGACCAACGGGAGAAGAGGGAGAGGAGGAGCTAGAGAAAAGGTAGTGATGGAGTTCTTGGGATGGCGATGTGGGGAAGGAAGCTATGGAGGTGAAGGTTTGCAGGCATCGCGGGATCGTTGGGGAAGAGATTGGCGGAAGATCGGTGATGGTGGATTGGGAGGGATATGAACCGTTGCAGGATTAGGGTGAGAGATTGCGGAAAGATGGAGCTGTAGCGAGATTGGCAGGGTAGAGATGAGGGTTGCAGGATTGTAGGGGAATTGTTGGGGATTTGCGGGATTGGGAAGTAGTAAGACGGGGGCGTGTGGTTGTGGGTTGCAATGGAATTAGTGGGGTTGTGGGATTTATGGGTGAGTGTGCGATCAGTGGGGGGAGATGAGTTGCAGGATTCAGGAGCACATGAGTGAGGGTTTGTGGGATTGGGAAATGGAGGGAGAGTTGCAGAATAGGTGTGGAGATCAGGTTGCAGGATTGAGGGGTAGAGATGAGAGGTTGCAGGATTCAGGGTGAGAGATGGGCATGTTGTAGGATTGGAGAAGGGAGAGTCATGGGGCCATAGAGATCTGCAGTGGGGAAAAAACGCCCTTTGCCCCATTGCATCCATGCCAGTCAAAAATAACCATCTGACTATTAATGATCCCATTTTTCAGCACTTGGTCCAAATCCTTATATGCCTTGGTATCACAGTTGCACATTTAAATACTTCTTAAATGTTATGACAGTTTCTGTTTCTACTATAGTACGGGTAGTGAATTCCAGGTTCCCTCCACAATGTGGGTGAAAGAGCTTTTCTTCATATCTCCCCTAAACCTTCTGTCCCTTATCTATGCCCTAGTCACATGTCGGTCTGTCAAGGTTCCTTCCTGTCTACCCTATCTATGACCTTTATAACTTTATATATTTCAACCATGGCCTCTCTTAATCTCCTCTGCTCAATGGAAACTAATCTCATTCTGTCCTATCTCTCTTCCTAACTGCAACCTTCCAGGCAGGCAACATCCTGGTGAATCTCTGCACCCTCTGCAGTGCTATCACATTCCTCCTATAATGTAGATTCCAGATCTGTAGTTGGGGGTGGCACAGTGGTTCAGTGGTTAAGCACTGCTGCCTCACAGTGCCAGAGACCTGGGTTCAATTCTAACCTCAGATGATTGACTGTGTGGAGTTTGCATATTCCCTGCATGGGTTTCTGCTGGGTGCTCTGGTTTCCTCCCACAGTCTAAAGATGTGCAAGTTAGGTGGATTGGCCATGCTAAATTGCCCGTAGTGTACAGGGATGTGTAGGTTAGGTGCATTAAGCCATGGAGAATGTTGGGTTACAGGGATGGGGTAGGGAGATGGGTCTGGGTGGGATGCTGTTTGGAGGGGCAGTGTGGACTTGTTGGGCTGAATGGCCTGTATCCTCACTGTGGGGATTCAATGATTCAGATGCTAACTGCATACAGCAATCTAGCTGTGGTCAAACCAACATTTTATACAGTTCCAGCATAAATCTCCTTGCTGTTCAACCCTATGCCATCACGAATAAAGGCCTTATGCATTCTTAATCACTTTATCTATCTGTTCTGATATCTGAAGGGACAAGTGTACATGCACACCAAGGTCCTTATGATCCTTGATGCTTCTCAGGGTCATACTGTTCTTCATATGTTCCCCTGCCTTGTTCTCTCCAAGTACATCACCTCACATGTATTCAGACCACGAGATGGATGGGTTGTGGGATTGGGAGGGAGAGGGGGGTGATTGTAGGATTGAAAGGAGAGATGTTGGCGGGGTAGTGGAGGATGGGGTGATGTTGAAGGATTGGGAGGGAGGGAGGTTGGGGAGTGATGGTGGATTGTATAGGAGAGTTGGGAGGCAGTAAAATGTAGGATGGGGTTGGGAGGGGAAAGATTGGGGAAGTGGAGTTGTGGAAATGAGGAGGTAGACGTGGGGTGGTGAAATTTGGTGGGTAGAAATGGGGGTTGCAGAATTGTGGGAGGAAATTTGCGGGTTGCTGGATTTATGGAGATGGGAATGTTGCAGGGCGTGTGGGAGAGAGACGATAGGGTTTTGGGATTGTTGGGGAGATGAGGGTGTTGTGAAAATATGGGGGCACAATTGGGGTTGCGGGATTGGGGAAACAGAGATTGTGTGGGTTGCCGCATTGGGGTGTAGGGATGGGGCAGGGTTGTGGGATTGGAAACAGGTGGCAAGGGATATTGGTAAGGTGATGAAGGTTGCAGGATTGGTTGGGAAGATGAGTGGTATTGCAGCTTTGGGAACGGGAGATGTGGGGAGACAAGGGGCTGGCAGGGATGGGTGCAGTTGTAGTTTAACAGGACAGTGGAAAGAGTTAGGATTGGATGCAAATGGGTGGGGGGTTTGGGAGGGAGATGCAGTGGGTGGGGGTTTAGAGGGTTGCAGTAATGGAAGCAGGAGATGGGGGACTTGTGGGATTAGGTGTGAAGGTATAGGATGGCGGAAGGGGTTTCTAAAGGTAAAAGGGCTCTTAGAGGAAGGAAAGAATCAATGGGTGGGGAGGGGATAATCGAGGTGGAGGTGAATTATGAGGTTGAGGGGGTTCTGAAGAGTGGGGTAGAGGATTGTTGGGGAAGATATTAGGAGATTTATGGGAGAGAGACTGGGGAAGATTGGAATGGGCAGTGGGATAAAGAGTTGGGTGAGGGAAGAAGGGGAGTGGAGGGACAAGGGAGAGGTATCACAGGAGAATTGGGGAGATGTGTAAGGGGAAGATAGGGAAGGAGAGTTGAGGTAGGGTATGGGAGCAGAGGGGACGGAGTTTGGGGGTGGATTTGAGTCAGGAGTGGGAGGGAGATTTGTGGGAAGGCAGTGTGGAGGGAGATTTGGGAGAGTGTACAGGAGGAAAGGATATTTGAGGAATTTTGGTTGGTGGGGGTGTTGTGTAGGGTGGGAGAGGGAGATTTGTGTTGGGTAATATACTAATAGGTTAACTGCGCAAAAAGTTGGCAAATAGTGTCAAATTGGGGAAAATGCAAAGTTGTTCATTTAGGAAAAGGAAACTGAGGAACAGAGTAACACAAAGTTACTTGGGGGTACTTGTGCATGAAACGCTGAAAGCTAGCACACAGGTGAAGCAGGTAATCAGGAATGTTGGCCCTTAATTCAAGAGAGTTAGAGTATCATAGAATCCCTACAGTGTGGAAACAGACCATTCAGCCCATCGAGTCACACCAAGTCTCCAAAGAGCATCCCACCTTGACCCACCCTCCTACCCTATCCCTGCAACCTGAAATTTCTCTAGGCGCATCCACCTAGCCTACACATCCCCAGACACTATGGATAATTTAACATAGATATCCACCTAACCTGCACATCTTTGGACTGTGGGAGGAAAACCGGAGCACCTGGAGGAAACCCACGCAGACACAGGGAGAATGTCGCTCAAGGTAGAATCGAACCTGGATCCCTGATGTTGTGAGTCAGCTGTGCTGAACATTGGCCACCGTTCTGCCCAGGAACAGTAGGAAAGTCTTACTGTAACTGTATAAGGTGGGACCACGTCTGGAATACCGTGAGCAGTTTTGGTCCCCTTATTGAAGGAAAAATATGATTTCATTGGAGGCAATTCAGAGAAGGCCCACTAGAATAATCCCTGGAATGGAGGAAACAAAAACAGAAGTTGCTGGAAAAGCTCAGCAGGTCTGGCAGCATAGATCATAGAATCCCTCCAGGGTGGAAACAGGCCCTTCGGCCCAACAAGTCCACACTGACCCTCAGAGCATCCCACCCAGACCCATCCTCCTAATCTACACATCCCTGAACACTATGGGCAATTCAGCATGGTCAATCCACCTAGCCTGCACATCTTCGGACTGTGGGAGGAAACCCACGCAGACATAGGAGAATGTGCAAACTCCACACAGACAGTCACCCGAGGGTAGAATTGAACCTGGGTCCCAGGCACCATGAAGCAGCAGTGCTAGCCACTGAGCCACTCTACCACCACCACTGTTCCTCAGAACTGAGGTCACTGGACCTGAAACATCAACTGTGATTTTTTTTCTTCACACATGCTTCCAGACTTGCTGAGCTTCTCCAGCAACTTCTGTTTTTGTTCCTGATTTACAACGTCCACAGTTCTTTCTGTTTTTACCTGGTATGGAGGGATTGTCTTATAAGCAAAAGTTAAACAGGTTGGGACTCTACTCAATGGAGTTTAGAAGAATGAGAGTTGATCTCATTGAAACATATAAGATTCTTAAGAAGCTTATACTCTCACTCGCTTGAAATAAGGGTGAACATTTCATTAGCTTCCTGATTACCTGGTTCATCTGTGTGATAACATTCTGTGTTTCATGCACAAGTACCCCTAAGCAACTTTGTGTTGCATCTTTCTGCCACTTTTCTCTTTAAATAATAGTAATTTCCTAAATGAACAACTTCACATTTTCCCAAATTAGACTGTATTTGCCAAGATTTTGCGCAGTTAACCTATTAATATCTCACTCAACACAAAATCTCCCTAACCCTACCCAACTCACCCTCCTCCTCCTTCCTCAACACCCCCACCAACCAAACTCGCCCAAATCTCCTTTCCCCCTGCACACTCCCCCCAAATCTCCCTCCTCTCTGCTCCCCTACCCTCCCTCAACTTTCCTTCCCCCCCCCTCCCTGCCACACATACCTCCAATTCTTTTCCCATACTTCACCCTGCGCCTCCAAACCCTTCTTCCCTCACCCAACTCTTCATCTTCCTGCCCTGCTCCAATCTTCCCCAAGTCTCCCTCTTCTAAATCTCCCAAAATCATAACCTTCCCTTAACAATCCTCCACTCCATTCCCCAGACCCCACCTCACTCTCATAATCCACATTTCCCTTTCCCCCGCAACCACATCACCCGTCCAAGACCCATTGCCACCTACTTGCAATCCCACAATCCTTCCCCTATCTCTACACTCCAATGCTGCAACCCCCACAATCTCTGCCCCCCAATCCCACAGCCCCAATTGCGCCCCCACAATCCCTCATTCTCACAATATCCCCAACAATCCCAACACCCCATTGTCTTCTCCTTGCACACCCTGCAATATCCCATCTCCCCAATCCAGCAAACCTCAAATTTCTTCTCACAGTCCTGCAATCCTTTTTCTACCCACCCAATTTCACAACCCCCCCCGCAATCTCCTTCCTCATTTCCACAACTCTATTTCCCCAATCTTTCTGCTCCCAACCTTGCCCTCTATTTTACCATTTCTCACCTCGTCTACGCAATCTATCATTACTACCCAATCCACCCCCCATCTCCCTCCGAATCCTTTAAAACAAACCCCTCCTCCACTCCCCCACTGCCTCTCCTTCCAATCCTGCAGACACCCCTCTCTCCCTCCCAGTTCCACAACCCAACCATCTCTCAGTCCAGATAAATATGAGGTGATGTATTTGGGCAGGACAAACAAGGCAGGGGAATGTTTGTCGAACAGTACAATCCTGGGAAGCACCAAGGATCATAGGGATCTTGGTAGGTATGTACACCTGTCCCTTCAGGTATCAGAACAGATAGATAAAGTGGTTAAGAATGCATATGGCATTTATTAATCGAGGCATAGAGTTGAAGAGCAAGGACGTTCTGCTGGAACTGTATAAAACATTGGTTCAGCCACAGCTAGATTATTGTGTGCAGTTCTGGAATCCACATTACAGGAGAGATGTTATAGCGCACATGCTATCACAGCTAGCAGAGGGTGCAGAGGAGATTTACCAGGACGTTGCGTGCCTGGAAAGTTGCAGTTAAAAAGATCGATAGGTCAGACTGTGATTGTTTTCCTTAGAGCAGAGGAGATTGAGAAGGGACACAATTAGCACATGTAAAGATATAAAGGGCATAAGTAGGGTAGCTAGAATGGAACTGTTCCCTTGACAGAGTGGGATATAACTAGGGCATAGATTTAAGGTAAGGAGCAGAAGGTTTAGGGCAGATGTGAGGAAAAGCATTTTTCCCCAGATTGTGGAGAGAACCTGGAATTCACTATCTGTCAGGATGGTAGAAGGCAGGAACCCTTATAACATTTGAGGATGTAATTGCAAGTGCAGTTGCAATGCCACGATATACAAGGATATGTATCAAAGTGCTGAAAAATGGGATCATAATAGTTAGAAAGTTGTTTTTGACCGGTGTGGATGCAATGGGGCAAAGGTCTTTTTCTCTGTGCTGCAAATCTCTTTGACCCCTTTGACTCTCCCTTCCCCAATCCTACAACTTGCCCCATCTTTCACCCTCAATCCTGCAACCACCCCGTCTCTACCCCTCAAACCTGAAACCTGATTTCCACACCAATTCTGCAACTCCCCTCCATTTCCAAATCCCACAATCTCCATGTCCTCCTCAATCCTTCAACCCATTTCTCCTCACTGATCCCACAAACCCTCCCCATCAATCCCACAACAACTCCATCCCCTCCAATCCCACAATCCCACAATCCCATTAACTCCATTGCAATCCCACATGCATCCCACCTTTCCACCCCATGTGACAAGAATTTTTTTCTGGGATGAGGAACTTTGGTAAACAGATTGGTGAAGTTGGGACTCTTTTCCTTGGAGAAGAGAAGGTTAAAAGGAGATTTGATAAACATATTCAAAATCATGAAGGGTTTTAAAAGTAGACAGGAGAAAAAACACAGTTTGCCCAGTCATGGGGATCAAGAACAAGACAGCATAGATTTAAGGAAGCTGACAAAGAAAAGATACCTGAGGGGAAACGTCTTCACATGGTAGTTAAGATGCATTGCTTGAGAGTGTGATGAGAGCATACTCAATTGCAGCATTCAAGAAAGAATTGGATTATCATCTGAAATGGAAGTACGTGCAGGGTTACAGGGAATAGGCAGAGGAATGGCACTGGGTGACTTCTTTATTTATGCAAGCATGATGGGTCGAATTGCTTCCAGTTCTCTTAATAATTCTGTGATATGAATAACCAAAACCAAACACTGATGTACAGAGGATCTTGTGGTAGATTGGATGGTAAAGAAGGTATATGGTATGCTTGCCTTAATTGGTCAGGGAGTTGAGTACAAGAGCCAGGGTGTTATGTTGCAGCTTTATAGGACTTTGGTTAGGCTACAGTTAGAGTATTGCATTCAATTCTAGTCGCCGCATTACAGGAAGGATGTGGAGGCTGTGGAGAGGGTGCAGAAGAGCACCAGGATGCTGCCTGGATTAGAGGGTTTGAGCTATGAGAAGCTAGAAAGACTCAAGTTGTTTTCTCTGGAGTGGTGGGGGCTGAGGGGAGACTTGATAGAAGTCTATAAAAGTATGAGATGCATAGTTGAGATTGATGGTCAGAATCTTTTTCCCAGAGTTGAAATGTCTGGTACTGAGGGGTGTGCAATTAAGGTGAGAGGGGGAAATTTCAAAGGAGATGTGAGGGACAAGTTTTTTTTAGAGAGAGTGGTAGGAGTCTGGAATGCACTGCCAGAGGTGGTGGAGGCAGATTCGATAGGAGCGTTTAAGGGACTTTTAGATAAGAAATTGAATATACAAGGAATGGAGGGATATGGACCAAGGGCAGGCAGAAGGGATTAGTTTAATTTGGCATCATGTTCAGCACAACATCTTGGGGCCAAAGGGCCCATTCTTGTTCTGTACTGTTCAATGTTCTAAGCATTGTGATTATTTCTGCTGGATAGAGAAGGTTTGGAAATGTTATGCAAGATTCTTCAAATTGATAATGAAGCAGGACTGTGCCTTAACATGTATTTTCAGATTTTATTATGTTGTCTGAAAATACAGAATTACCATCACTATGATGTAACAAATCTATCAGGACATCAAGTCAGTGTCAAATTCTGTAGGAGCCATTCAGCTGGTTCCAGGCCTAGTATTAGCTAGGCCAGTTAGGAATCAGTGACTTTGAATAATCTGGAATCAGACATAGGCCAGAGTGGTTAAACATGGCACATTTCCTTTCCTTTCTTAAGGGCGTTTGTGTACTTGGATTCTTACTACAGTCTGGTCATTATCCTGCAACCAGCTTTAATTCCAAGTTTATTTATTAACTGTGTTTAAATTCCCCAGCGGTTGTGGGATTTTGAACTCTCAAGTCTAGTAATGAGGTTACCCATTCGCTGGCTATGGTTATTAATCAGGGTTTGAACAATGTGCTCTGAAACCAGAAAATGCAAGGTGCTCATCAGCTATGCCATAGTCTATCTATAATATTTTCTTGCATCATGAATGATTTTCAGGTGACTGTACAATGAATAGATTTCTTATGTAAGAGCATTTTAGAAAGATATTAAGTCTAAAATTAAACTTTTTTTTCCCTCTTGAGACTGCCTTTATTGTTGACGAAATTAGTGGCATTATTAAAGAGGTAAGTTGTTATTGAAAATAATTCAGTTCTAACTAACTTTTCAACACTTAGCTGTGAAAACTTACCAGTTTTCTATTACTTGCAGTCAATAGAGGCTGCAATTGGTGGAAATGCATATCAGCCTAGCAGAGTTAGTCAGTGGACAACAAGTGTGGTGGAACTGTGTCTGAGCCAGCTCACTAAGTTGGGAAAACCCTTCAAGTATATTGGTAAGTGTTATAAATAGTTGGATGACTCAGTGAGACTGAAGTATACTCAGCCATCATATTTAGTACTTATGACCCTGGTATAAGGTTGCGCTAGCTCTGCAAATGTCTTACAGTGCATCCTTTGTGTTGCTTATTTGTTATCTTATCACTGAGGACTAGTTGACTCTTTGTAACAGTATGTTACAAAAGGCAACATAGTGTTTGAGTATTGTACTGAAAAGAACATCTCTTTTTCCTTCCTCTTCTTCTCACTTCTACCAAGGCCACCCTCAAAAGAAATCATTTCTTGCAGGACTGTGATTTTTTTGTTAACCATCTGGTACTTTAGTCAAGGAGATGTTAATCTGAGAATTTAAATCAGCACAGTTAAGAGACTGTTTGACTGTCAAGGCCCACTGATGAGCCTTGGGAGATGTCCGCATAGATAACGTTAGAAAAAGATGAAGGACAATCCAGAATGAAATAATTAAATGGGAGAAGGCCAATTTCACTGAGATGAGATCAGGTTTGAATCTAAGATTGACGAGCAAAATAATAATTAAACAATTCAGTACCTTTTACAGAGGAGATTGTTCAGGCACAGTCAAGATACATTCACAAATGGCAGAAAGATCAAATAAAGCCAGAGGTTCCTGGATCATGAAGGAGAGAATAAAATGAAACTAATTTAGGCCGCATATGACAGATGCTGGGTTCATAATGCAAATAAGGATCAGGCTGACTATCACAAAGTTCAAGGTGAAAAAAGTAACAACTAACTTCTCACCTTCGGGAAGCAGTCAGCTCTGGACCTGCGAGGAATACTCAGCATCAGGAAAGGGTAAAGGAGAGCATGGGAATGAGGCCTGACAGTCACCTTCAGGAAGCAGTCAGCTCCGGAGATGTGAAGAACAGCTTTTCAAACAGCGCAATGAGTTTAAAGAGAAAATCAAAGAGTCCTATCTCAGGAAAGTAGAAAAAATTGGTTGGTGAGTAATTAACATTAGGGACTGCGTTTAAAAAGTTGAAGCTAAAAGAAAAGGTATTATTTATTGGGAAAAGTTATTTATTATCCGTATCCAGATTTAAGCAAATTTAAGACATGTCAGGATAGGACAGTAGTGCAGAATGTGTAGCTTGTCATATGTTGGGAGTCTTGGATACTGTCAGTGTCTCAGATGACTATATTGTTATAAAGGGATGTTGAACCCTGTCAGAGAGCTAAAACTAAAGAGACCTCGCCCTTTAATCTGAAAAAAGAAGTGTGAAAAGTGGTGTTACCTGCCTTTCAACACTTCTAGTGGTTAAATAAAATAAATCCCTGACACTAACTTTAAAATCAACAAGTAACCATTTATTTATCTAACTCTAAGAGTGTAAAATTAACTAAACTACTAACAAACTAAATAAATCCCATCTAACTACTAACTATTCCCAAATAAAACAAAATTCTAATGGTATGCTTTTTCAATAAATACAAGTCCCATTTATATAAAAAAGAATTTAGTCTATTGAAGTTACACCAAGGTTACGAGTCTTCCAGAATGTTCTGTGCCTCCTCCGTCGATTCTTTTGTCAGGAATATTAACGAGTTGTACGATGGGTATCTTTGTTATTTAGATGATGCTTTGTCTAACACATAGAGGAGGCTGTGAGAGCCAACGATTCTCTCCTTAGAGCTGAGGGCTGCTAACTCTGGTGAATGGCATTTGGCTTTGTCCAAATTTAATTGAGTTTTAGTATCTAAGTGCCTGGTTCAAATTGATTGGCTAAATTCAAAAGCTTGTTGTCTTAGTAAAACTGCTGCTTGGCCTGCTAACTGTATGGCCTTTTGATACATATGTTTCAATTCGGGTGCTCTCTGTGTACTTGCAAACTTTCAAGCTGCTGCTCACAGACATCCATTTAAATCTCTAATCACAGAAAAAGCATATTATCTTTTAAAGGAACCACGCTATGCTTCCCGCCGCCCAGCATTTTCCAAACACCAAATTCCAACTTTCTGCCTCCCAATCCACAAGTACTCTACCCAACTTTGCAACAATATGTGCTCGAAGTGCTCTCAGGTACAGAAGCTGGTACTCTGGATTTCAGTGTCATCTACAAACTTACTTAACACATTTTCATCTATATCATTTAGGTATCATGGCTTAGAGTATAAGAGCAAGGAGGTAATATTGGTGTTGTACAGAGCATTTATTAGGTCACAGCTGGAGTACTGTATGCAGTTCTGGTCACTTCACTATGTGAAGGATGTGATAGCGCAAGAATACAGAGGATGTTCACCAGGATGTTGTCTGGGATGAAGCTATTGTGCTATCAGGAGAGACTATATATGCTTGTATTGGTTTCTTTAGAGCATGGAAAACTGAGAGGGTACATGATTGAGGTGTATAAGATTTGAGGGGTATGGATAGGGTGAGTAGGGAGCAGCTGGTCCCCTTGTTGAGGGGTCAGTCATGAGGGGGTATAGTTTTTGGGTAAGGGGCAGTAGATTCGGAGAGGATTTGAGAAAAAACCTTTTTCATTCAGAGGGTGGTGGGAATCTGGAATGTACTGCCTAGCAAGTTAGTGGAGGCCAGAAATCTTACAACCTTTAAAAAATATTTGGATGAGCACTTGAAATATCATAACTTTCAAGGATATACGTCAAGTGCAGGAAATTGGGGTTAACGCACATTTAGTTGTAGTTATTGTCAATGCAGACTCGATGGGCCAAAGCGCCTTTTCTACACTGTATGACTCCACGAGTCTGTAGCAGCGACAAAGAGTTAACTGACATGACATAAATCAATTAATTGTTTTTAGGCATTTAAATAGTAAGTTATGTGGTAAAAGAAGAGAAAGGCTGCTTAGAGATTGGTTAGTGCTGTAAATCCTTAATCAGAGAGCAACCTATATTAGGACTGGTTTTGACCAATGAGATAGGATTAATTACTGATGTCATAGTGAAAGCACCCCACAGTTCAAACAAAAGAAGTATGCATCTAAGACTGCTATTTTGAATTTAAGCAAGGGCAGCTATGTAGGCATGAAAGCATAACTACGCAAAGTGAACTGGCAATTTAGGTTAAGGGATAGGTATTGGCAAACATATAAGGGGATATTCCAGGAAGCACAGAATAGATGCATTTCACCAAATAGTCATTGAGTCATATAGCACGGAAACAGACCCTTTGGTCTAAGCAGTTCATGCTGACCATACCCCAAACAAACTAATCTCACCTGCTTGCACTTGGCCCATATCCCTCCAAACGTTTCTTATTCATGAACTTACCTAAATGCCTTTTATACATTGTAACTGTACCCACATCCAACCTTTCCTCTGGAAGTTCATTTCACACACAAACCATTCCCTGTAAAATAATTGCCCCTCATGTCTTTTTAAAATCTTTCTCCTCCCACTTTAAAAAATGCCCTTGGTCTTGAAATCTCCCACCCTAGGGAAAAGACACCTGTCATTCACCTGATCTATGCCCCTCATGACTTTATAAACCTCTATAAGGTCAGCCCTCAACCTCCAATGCTCCTGTGAAAAAAGTCCTAGCATATCCAGGCTCTCCTTATAACTCAAACCCTCCATTTTCAGCAACATCTTAGTATATCTCTTCTAAACCCTCTCCAGCTTTATAATATCCTGCCTATAACAGGGCAACCAGAATTGGACACAGAAGAGGCCTCACCAGTATCTTGAACAATCTCAAAATATTATCTCAACTCCTATACTCAACGGTCTAAGCGATGAAGGCAAGCATGCTTAACACCGTCTTAGCCACCCTATCTATATCTGATGTAAACTGCTAAGAATTAGGTACCTGAACTCCTAGGGATCTCTGTTCTCCAGCACTTACCCTAGCCCCTAATTTTAATGGTAAAAGTCCTGCCATTGTTTGTTTTACCAAAATGCAATACCTTGCATTTCTCCAAATTATACTGCATCTGCCACTCTTCAGCCCATTGACCCAAGTGTTCAAGGTTTCTTTGTAATCTTAGATAACCTTCTTCACTGTCCACCATACCACCAATTTTGGTGTCATCTGCAAGCTTACTAAGTATGCCTTCTATAGATTCATAGATTCATACAGTGCAGAAAAGGTCCTTCGGCCCATCAAGTCTGCACCAACATAACTTTTTTTTTCTTTATTCATTCATGGGATGAGGACATCACTGATCAAGCAGCATTTATTGCCCATCCCTAATTGCCCAGAGGGCAGTTCAGAGTCAACCACATTGCTGTGGGTCTGGTGTCACATGTAGACCAGACCAGGTAAGGATGGCAGTTTCCTTCCTGAAAGGACATTAGTGATCAAGATGGGTTTTTCCGACAATTGACAATGGATTCATGGTCATCATTAGATTGTTAATTCCAGATATTTATTGGATTCAAATTCTACCATCTACCATTGCGGGATTCAAACCCGGGTCCCCAGAACATTATCTGGGTTTCTGGATTAACAGTCCAGAGATAATACCACCAGGCCATCGCCTACCCATCAAACTACCACCAAAAGTGCACTAATCCTAATTTCCTGCACTTGTCCCATATTCTTGAATATTATGATATTTGAACTACTCATCCAAACAAGAAAGAAAAATCTAAGGGACAGTCATGCCACCTGTGGTTAACTAAAAAAAATTAAAGATAGTGTCAAACTAAAAGAAAAGATATATAATCGTGCAAAGATAGGTGGCAGGTCAGAAGAGTGACAAAATATATAAAACAGCAAAAAATTACTAAAAGATTAATAAGGGAAAAATTAGACGCAAAAGTTAGCCAATAATATAAAAACAGAAAGAGTTTCTTCAGATATTTAAAAAAAGTTAAAAATGTAATTGTTGGTCCTACAAAAAGTGAGTCTGAGGAATTAGTAATGGAGAATAAAGGGAATGGCAGGCAAATTGAAGAGATATAATGTTCTTCCTTAAGCAGATACAAGTAACATCCTGTTGAAAGGAAGGGAGGAACTCAAGAAAATTACAACTACTATTACAAGGAAGTAGTACTTTGTAAATTGCTTAAACTGCAAGTTGACAAGACCTTGGGTCCTGATAAATTTCATTCTTGGGTCTTTAAAGGAGTAGCTATTGAAGTAGTTAATGTGTTTGTTTGAATTTACCAAAATGCATGAGACATGAAGGTTCCTGCAGATTGAAAAATAGCAATTTAACTCCTTTATTCAAAAAATAATGGAAGGCAGAAAGGAGGAACTAATTAGACCATAAGTAGAGGAGCAGAATGAGGCCATTCAGCCCATTGGGGCTGCTAGATTTCTCAACTCCATTCTCCTGTCTTTTCCCCATAATCTTAGGTTCTTGATTAGTAAGAGAATCAATCCATCTCCGCCTTAAAGACCTTCAGTGACTTTGTTCCACAGCCTTTGCTGCAATACGTTTCACAGATTCATGGCCCTCTGGCTGAAGAATTTCCTTCTCATCTCAGTTCTGAAGGATTGTGCAATAACTCTGAGACTGTGCTGTTCAGGTCCTAGTCTATTCTACTAGGGAAAGCATCATCTCCACATCTGCTCTATCCAGGCCTCCCAGTATTTTTTTTAAGTTTCAAAAAGATTCCCCTCATTTTTCTAAACTGCATGGAGAATAGACCCAGAGTCTTCAACAATCCTCAGATAACAAGCCCTTCATCCCTGGAATCATTTCTTGTGAATATCTTTCCTTAGATATGGGGTCCAAAAGTGCTATCAGTATTCCAAATGTCGTCAAAAGCTACAGGGCGGTGAGCTTAACTTCTGTCAGAGGGAAAATTTTGGAAGCTATTATTAGAGACTATTAAAAAATTACTACAGAGAACTTTGATCAGTTCAAAGCAGACATGTGGAGCCAACATAGTTTTGTCAAAGGTAAATCATGTTTAACTTCAAAAGTAACTCATGATGAAGATAAAGGGTTGTATTGTACACAAATATAGATAGGAAAGTGAGTTGTTAAGGAGGACATAAGGAACCTACAAAGGGACATAGGTTAAGTGAGCGGGCAAAGATCTGTCAAATGGAGTGTAATATGGGAAAATGTGAAACCATCTGTTTTGGCAGAAAGGATAAAAGGAAGCATATCATCTAAATGGGGAGGCAATGGCCTAGTGGTATTATTGCTGGACTGTTTATCCAGACACCCAGGTAATGTCCTGTGGACCTGGGTTTGAATCCCTCCATGGCAGATGGTGGAATTTGAATTCAATTAAAATCTGGAGTTAAGAGTCTAATGATGACCATGAATCCATTATGGATTGTCAGAAAAACCCATCTGGTTCACTAATGTCCTTTACGGAAGGAGACTGCCATCCTCATCTGGTCTGGCCTACATGTAGCTCCAGACCCATAGCAATGTGGTTGACTGTTAGCTGCGCTCTGGGCAATTAAGGAATGGGCAATAAATGCTGCCTGGCCAGCAACACCCTCATCCTGTGACTGAATAAAAGAAAAAGAAAGGTGAAATGTTACAGAGCTCTGAAATGTCGGAGATCTGGGTGCCCTTGTGCGGGTACAGCAAATAATCAGGGAAGTTATGTTTTATTGTAAAGGGAATAGAATACAGGAATTGGGAGGTTGTGCTTCAATTATACAGTGTGTTGATAAGATCACATCTGAAATATTGTGTGCAATACTGGTCATGGAAGGATGTATCAATTCAGAGAAGGTGACGCAAAACATTGACTCTGCTTTGTCTCCACAGATGCTGCCAGACCTGCTGAGTTTCTCCAGCTATTTCTGTTTTTGTTTACTAGTGTAATACCTGGAATGTGTGGATTGCCTTATTAAGAAAGGCTAGACCTGTATCCTCTGGAGTTTAGAAGAATCAAAGGTGACTTAATTGAAATGTGTAAGATCCTGGGGGGACTTGACTGGCCAGATGTTGAAAGTATGTTTCCTCTTGTGGGAGAATCAACAGCTATTTTGAAAACAAGGCTGTTGCCCATTTAAGACAGAGATGAGGGGTTATTTTTTCTCTGAGGGTTGATGCAAAACTTTTAAATATTTTTAAGGCAGAGTAGACAGATTCTTGATTATTGAAGGGGATGTAAAATTATTGGGGGTATGCAGGAAAGCAGAGATAAGATAAAATCAGATCAGCTGTGATCTTATTGAATGGTGGAGCAGAATTGAAGGACCGATGTCCCATGCTTGTTCCTTATTCATATGTTATGTAAGCAGGCAGAGGGCACAGTTGACTTTGATAACTTTGCATCTGTTGTTACCAAAAAAAATGCTGCCAGTCATATTGAAGATATTCAGCACGTCTGAGGAAGAGTCACTGGACCCGAAACGTTAACTCTGTTTTCTCCTCCACAGATGTTGCCAGACCTGCTGAGCTTTTCCAGCAACTTTGTTTTTATTCCTGATTTACAGCATCCGCAGTTCTTTTGGTTTTTATATTGAAGATATTGGTGGGGTCAAGAAAAATAATTAAAAATCAAACAAAAAAATTAAAAATTAAGGTTGGCTTTGCTTAAGATTTGCCATAACTGATTCAGATGTATCTAAGGATCTGAGAGAAATAAAGGTGGAAATTCTTTTGTCACTGGTCATAGTATTCCAGTCCTCCTTAGATACAGGAATGCTGCCAGTGTATTGCAGAATTGCAATTTGATTAAAAAAAGAAGGGGTGTAAGATTAACCCCAACAGCTACATGTTGCTTAACCTTGATGATGTGAAAGCTTTCGGAAACGATAACCTGGAACAAAATTAACAGTCACTCAGACAAAGAATTTGGGAATGCCAAGACAGATTTATTGATTGCAAACCACATTTAACTGATTTGACTTGAGGTTTTTAATGAAGTGATAGTGAATGTTGAGAGTAAAAGTTGAGGCCTACCTCTGCTTTGCATTTTATGGTTTTAAGATCTAATGAGATTGATGTGGTCTGCATGAACATCCAAAAGACGTTTGATAAACTACCACATAACAAGTTTGCCAGCAAAGTTGAAGTCTATGAAATAAGAGACGCATCAGCATGGATGAAAAGCTGGCAAATGACAAGAAACAGAGTCATAGAGATAGGCTGATAGAGAACTATGGCACAAGAAAAGGGTCTTTGGCCATTCACATTCGCACTGGTCTAAAACAGCCACCGAACGATTATGGTTCCAGCATTTGGCTGAAGGCCTCGTATGCGCTGGCTTGGTGTCCCAGTGAATAAGGTTTTTTTTTGGATTGGAAGGTGTTGACTGCTTGAGGAAAATCAGCTCAGAGTTGTTGATATGTATTTGTCTAGCGGGACTGTGCAGCAGGTCACTGTCATGTGAAGCAGACTTGGTGGGGGATTGTGCAGCAGGTTGCTGCTGGTCAAGTGGTTTAAATCAGGAGATGTTCTTATGTCTGTAGAGTACAGTTAGGAAAGTCACTTCTAAAATATTTAACATTTTAATTAATTGATTAAAATGGAGAGTGCTGGGCAGGTGATGTAGCTTGTGGGAGCTGGTAATTGCCAATGCAATTCAGACTGACTACGTCTGCAGGAACGTTTGGCCGCTTGAGGAACTTCTGCTCAGAGTGGTTGATCTGGAGCCTGAGCTGCGAAAACTCCGACATATCATCTGATGGGAGAATTACCTGAACTGTGTTTCAGGAGATAGTTACAACCTTACAAGGGGCAGCATTGTGGCTTGGTGGTTAGCACTGCTGCCTCACAGTGCCAGGGACCTGGGTTTGATTCCACCCTCGAGCGACTGTGTGTGTGGAGTTTGCACATTCTCCCCGTGTCTGTGTGGATTTCCTCCGAGTGCTCTGGTTTCCTCCCACAGTCTAAAGACTGTAGGGTAGGTGGATTCGCTCAGGGATGTTTGGGTTAGGTGGGTTAGACATGGGAAATACAGGGATAGAGGAATGGGTCTGGATGGGATGCTCTTGTTGGGCCGAAGGGCCTGTTTCCACACTGTAGGGATTCTGTGATCAGCCACTGCTTACCAACTGTCCAGCTTTTAGTCTTCCTGCCCAACCCACTATGGCCAGATCTGTCCTCATGCCTATATAACTACCTCCTGTTCATAGGCCAAATTTGATGCAATTAATCTAAGAATCATAGAATCCCTACAGTATGGAAACAGACCATTCGGCCCAACAAGTCCACACCGACCCACAGAACATCCCACCCAGACAGGTAACACTGGGACTAGATTCCTGAACATCCCTCAGGAGCCTGCATCATACAACTTGAAGTGCCTTACAGAAATTCCCTATGTTTAATTTCACTTGGTGCGGAGGTGCTTTGTGTAAGGGCTGCTGCTGCATATCATCTTCTTTGACTCCTTCATCTGCCTCCTGGACATTCCTTGGCATGCTTATTACTGCGAGGTAGCAAGGATTCCCAGTAGAAGCTGAGGTTGATTATAACTGCAGATTACAACGGTTCACGGACTCCCAACCCAAGTGTTTATTTTGTGGCACTAAGGAGTCTGTGGACCATGTAAATATAGATTTCGGGCAATTGCACCCCTTTGTTTTTATTTTTTGTGTTTTGGTTGCATTTCAACCCTTCCTTTAGCAGCCCACATCCCATAATCTGAAAAGCCTCTTGAGAATGCAATATGGTGCAGAGCTGGATGAACACAGCAGGCCAAGCAGCATCAGAGGAGCAGGAAAGCTGACGTTTCGGGCCTAGACCCTTCTTCTTCGGTCCCTAGGCCTGGTGACCCTGAACTACATCTGCCCCCTCCCTAATGGTGGAGGAAGAGCCTGTGTTCCTGAACAGCCACCCAGAAGAGGATGAGGGCTTGATTGTGGCACTGGGGCTGCTGCAGAATCCATCTTCAGTGAGGTTATGGATTTCCATTTGCCCTCCTCCAATCTTCCCGTACCCCACATGAGGAATTCCAGAAGTTTCTGGAAAAATATCTTGGTTGTCACAATAGTGTCTTGCTGGTTTTGAACTGCTGAAATAATTTTGAGCTGGTCTTTTTTGTCCTATCTGGGCCTGGAACAACCAGCAGTAGTTCAAGATGTTCCTCAGTAAGCTTCAAAGGGAGGCCAGGACCCTGTGTAATCCTTCCTCCTTCTACTTACTGAGGGTGATTGTGAAGTTTGTACAGTGCTGCTGACAGGAAGATAATTATAGCCAGCCTCAACATCAGTGGCAACAGGGAACCACAACTTCTCAGTCCTCCGTGAAGTATGTGTTTTATTCTGGAGTGCCCAGGTTGAGTCTACACGAGTCAGTTTGCCTTCAATTCTAGCACGGTGGCCTTCGGTTAGCCATCTTGGTGGGGGCGGTGGTATTTTCAACTGCACCTTTCAGGAGCAGAATCATGGCAGTACCCAGGCTGGTGTGGCATCGAGGAATAGGTTGAGGGACTTGGCCAAGTCCTTCAGTCTGATGGCTATCTGCTGAAATATGCACACCCCAGCACTTTTGTGAGGCCTGGGGTCTGAGCATCGAGAATCATAGCTTTACATGGGTGAATGTCACATGCATTCCAACAGCCTCTGTGCAACAGACTCCATGCACGGATCACCACCTGGTGTGGACAGAGCTGACCCCATTCCACTCCCAGCTGGAATCTGCATTCTGGCGCTTTAGACTGTGGCTGGAGGATGATCAGTTCTGGGGCTCATTCCATCAGTTCTGGGCCAGCTAGAGAAAGAATCTGGGGTGGGTGGCTTTGTCTCCTTAACGCTATGGTGGAATATGGGCGAGACTCACGTCCTCATCTCCTGCCAGGAGTACACAAGAGCTTAAGGAGGCAGAAGTCCAAGGTTGAGGAGTTGGAGAAGGAGGTATTCAAACTGTAGTCACATCTCGGTCAGCTCAACATGTACCTGTTCGTGCAGGAGGTGGGGGAGGGGGGAGGTGATGGGGGACAATGGCAGTGTGCGTACGAAGAGAAGAAGGGCATGCTGAGGGACCTACAATTCTTTGGGTCCTGAGGTGCATCTGTGAGTCCATGAATCTGGTTCCTCGAGGACATGGTCTGCAGCTCTATCTTTCTGTACTCACCGGAAAGAAGATGGGGAGCCCATCTGCAGTTCTTTGTGCTGCTGGTTGATGACAGGTCCCATGTCTCAGATCCAGCGGTCAGCAGGGCCCAAATTTTGGTCTGTTACTTGGCTCTGTTCTCTCTGGATCCCTTCAGCAAGGATACTTACACAGTTCTGTGGGAAGATCGACTGCAGGTTGGCCTGGGGACACCAGGATGCTCAATGCTCCCGACACTTTGGTGGAGGTGATTGGCGTCCTTACCCAGCTCTTGAGGACTGGGTCCCTGGGGTGGATGGATTGACTGTGAGTTCTTCAGTGTGTTCTGTGATGTCATGGGAATGACTACATTGTACAACAGCCCCTTTCTTGTTGCAGGTTGGTCATCGTCCTGCTGCTTGCTGCCCCTTGATCAGGAGAAGGCGTTCAGTAGGATGGATCACAAGTATCTACTCAGGACTCTGCGCACATTTGGGTTCAGGTTGTTCGCCCAAATCTGATTTCTGAACACCACTGTGGAGTGTCTGGTTCCCTGACAGCACCCCTCCACTTTGTGGGGGTGTCAGCACTTTTTAGGGTTGCCCCTTGTCTGGCCAGCTGTGTTGACTTTGCGTGGAGTCTTGCCTGTGCCTCTTGTGAAAGAGGTTGTCAGGATTACTCCTGCATGGCCTGACAGCAGGGTTAATTCTTTCATCTAAAGCCAACCTGGTTGACCTGGGGAGAATGCATGAGTGGCAGGAAGTGTACTTAGCTGCATCCTCTGCCAGGATCGACTGAACCAATGTTCTGGGTTCCTGGTTGTTTGTGGTGGTGGATTCCTTGCCAGAGAAGTTGTGAGGTTAACTGGAGCACTACCCATCTCCTCGATCAGGGGTCTGTATTAGCTTAACTGGAGAATCCTGGCCAGTGAATTGGCAGGAGCTGGAGGCCAAAGTCTCCACTTACTTAAGCACAGGACAGACCTACTCCAAGTGCTGTTTTACAGAGGCTGAGTGCTGGTCATAAACCAGGTTCTGTGCTGTGGTACTGTCTGGTCCCTTTGCCTCCCTGGTTTTGTCACAAAAGTCCAGAAGATACTGGTTGATTTCTTCTGCAACAAGATGATGTACTGAGTTGTTGTAGAAGTTCTGAGTCTCCCTGTTAGGAGGGCGGTCAGTTGCTGGTATGCCTATGCACCCAGGTGGTGACTTTTTGTCTTCAGACCCTGCAGCGATACCTTTTTGTTGAGCCTGCTCCCAGATGGTGTACCCTGGTGATGTGTTTCTTCTGCCAGATGCTGAATTATGACAGACAGCTCCTGTTCGTAGACCGTGAGGATCTTCAGGTCTCTCTGAGATCCCTGTCTGTCTTTTACCAGGATCTGATCATTGTCTAGTACTTAGTCAACCTGTGTTAGTTTTCCCACCATCAGGGATAGTGGTTATCATCAAAGAGCTGATACTCGGGAATCTGCACCTCCATCATCGCAGGTTTGAGTGACTGGTGGAAGGGAGGGCCGTGGCTGCTGGGGTGACCAGAATTGGGGACGTGCCGAGTGGCAGAGGCCTATCCTGATGTTGCTGCAGGAATTAGTAAATAGGGTGGTGGTAGATGTCCAGCTATAGCCATTGCCATCTGTTGCCTTAAAATGGTGGTGCTTAGACCCAACATTGTGCTGCAGTTGAAGGACGCTCAGGGGTGCGGTGGGATCCTAACTGTGCCTACCCTTGCTCAGACAGAATTTCGCATTAGTCGCATTGGTCCTGGGTACCTAAACCTCCCTCAGGTGCCCGTGCCCCCAACCTGAAATGTCTCATGGGAATGCTCTATGTGTCCTTCCACCTGGCACAGAAGTGCTTTTTGTATGGGCTGCTGCTGCAGACCATCCACTTCTACTCCTTCGTCCATTACCCAGACAGGTTATAGTGTACCTCCTTACCGCTGGGCAGAAAGGTCTATAAGTGAGAGTCCTTCCACTTTCCATCAGTGTCTTGGGGTGGAGGGTGTGGCATGCAGCAGCCCATGTTACGCAGATTGCGGTGGTTCACGGACTCCCAGCCCAGCTGCTTATTTTGTGGTGTATTGGAGTTCGTGGGCCATGGATATATTGACTGTGAGCAATTGCACCCACTTTTTAAATATGTGAAAAAATATTTTGCTGTGCTTTCGGTTGCACTTTAGCCCCACACTCCTGACCTTTGGGCTTCTGGTTTGGAAGAGTGTTGGCAAGTCAAAAACCGCTTCGTGGGTCTGCTCCTGGGCTGTTAACAGATTGAGGCAGCCAACTGTCTGCCCCTCCTCCACATTTGAGCACGTGTTTCCTTGTAGACGGAACTTGCAGTGTCCACCGCCTTTAGAGAGGGGGGGGTACTGCTGGGGATGGAGTACATTATCTCCTGTTCCAACTCTTTTTTGATTGATCTTCCCTTTCTCCCTCCCTCTCCTTCAACTTTGGTGGTCTGCATTGGGTTTTGTATGTAAATTAATCAATTAGAAAACACAGTTGATTTATTGATGGTGGTTAATAGTATTTTTGTTCATCTATGAGTGTTTTGGTGATGGAAAAAATCACTCAGTTGTGTGCAAGAGCACGTCAGGATATAGAAAAAAAAAAATGGTTTCCCTTTGCATTTGGTGCATGTCCATTTGCGCTGACCCAGTTTTCGAGATGTCTAGTAACATCTCTGAACGGGTTGATTAGAAAACCTGAATGGCTTCCCCCCCGACTGCTGGTTGCACCAATTAAACTGAAATAGAAGTTGAAAGCTTTACATCCTCATCTGTCACAGTTTCTTCAATACCTTGTTTAGCAAGAATGGCATCGGCACTGCCACCTGGTCTTTGTCTGGCTTTTTAATTGAGTACTGGAGCAGAGTACTATCTGCCAAACCATTTTGCCTGTTTACTCAATATACAGCCTGATCAGAACATGCTTTGTTTTCTGGAGGGACTGAAAAAGGGGAGGCCTTTCCCATCATTCATGTATTGTTATTTGATCTATGGTGACCAAAATGCTTCTTTACCCTCCTTGTTCTTCGTAGAGCTGTGCGGGTTTCCTCTCTTGGCACTTATCCCTCCCTGTAAAGACTTAAGGTTTGCAAGAATTTAATTTTTCTAGTTGCATGCCTTATTCCCTGCTGTGAGATCTTTGCATGCATGTTTATCTTTGTGCATGCTTTCCCTCTCCACGATCTGGTATCTCAGTGAATATTGAGGTCTGTCACTACAGGGTTTTGTTGTCAAGTTTTTCTCCATTACTTTGCGCCGATCACTGGGCTAACCTCATCCTCACCCATAGCACTGTGCTGTCTCGGGGCTTCACATCATAAGTTCTTTGCTAGTTGCCTCCGGTTTAGAGGGTTTAATGAAGTCTACTTCCAAGGAGTAAGATCAGGTCCACACTCGGGTGAGTGAACATTGACAGGCTTTATTAGAAATAACCATATATAAGAGAATGGTAGGAGGGGACATCTTCTGGAACCCTGAAAATTCAGCTCCAGTTCCAAGTAAATTGATGTCGTGATGACTTCTCACCTTATGCATGTACCCCTTCGGTATTCTTTTTAAGAATAGAATAGAATCCCTACGGTGTGGAAACAGGCCCTTCGGCCCAACAAGTCCACACCAACCCTCAGAGCATCCCACCTAAACCCATTCCCCCTATAATCCACCTAATCTACACATCCCTGAACACTACGGGCAATTTAGCATGGCCAATCCACTAGTCTGCACATCTTTGGATTGTGGAGGAAACCGGAGCACCCGGAGGAAACCCACACAGACACAGGGAGAATGTGCAAACTCCATACAGACAGCCACCCGAGATCCAAGAATATGGCTGTTGCTGGTGTTTTAAAAAAAGCCAGTGTTCGGCCTCCAGTGCTGCTGCTGCATTTCTGAAGCAACTGGAAAATGAGATTAAGGCCAGAAGTGCAGAGCTCCATGCAGTTTAAGTAAAAGAAAAAATACACTGATGTGGCAAATCGACCATGATTGTCGTTCCTCGGGAGGATTCAGCCTGCTGTTCATCCTATCCATACTGGTGCTACCTCTTCAACTGATAGATAGATAATCTAATCCACTGTTCTTTAACAATTTTTATTTTATTGCTTGAAATTGTGTTCTTTTGTCATGTTTTTATCGTACCTATTTGGAAAGATGTTAGAATTATGCCAATGCAATTGTGCAGTAATTGGTAGATATTGTGGAGTGCTAGATGGTTTCCATATGTGCCCAGTGTTATTAACATTCATGTGTTAACCCACTTCATTTGTATTTTCCTTTAGTGACCTCTGTAATAATGCAAAAGAATGGTGCTGGTTTACACACAGCTAGCTCCTGTTACTGGGATAATAATGCTGATGGTGAGTAATATCTGGAATAGTTAGAATCTCCTGTATACATTTTTGGAACATTTGTTGTAGTACTTTGAAGTGTTTTGACATAATATGCTGTGTCAATGAAACTACTGAGTGTATCCACCTTTCTTCTGTTCCTTTTCTCATCCAACATTGAGTTGTCAGAAAGTTAGCTGGTTGAACTGTATTTGAAATTCAGCATCCAGTACATAGAAATAGGAGAAAACCATTTGGCCCTCAAGCCTGCTCCACCATTCAAGAAAATCTTGGCCCCACCCGTATAACTTTTGGTTCCCATTTAGATCAAAAATGTCCAAATCAATCTTGAACAGACAGGTCAGTGCCTATTTTGAATAGGAGACCCCTTATTATAAAACTATGTCAGTAGTTGTAGATTCCCCCGTGAAGGGCAGCTTCCTGTTAGGACCTACCTTTTCTCAAGTTGCCTCAGAATCTTGTATGTTTGAATCACATCACAAACTGTTCTTTTAAACTCCAGTTATTATCAGCCCAACCTCAACTTTTCCACATAAAGCCTTCGTCCCATAAACATTCTCACTCAGTTGTGCACCTCAGTGGTCCTTTGGATGCTGATCAGCATGCTAGAATCACAGAATCCCTACAGTGTGGAAGCAGGCCATTAGGCTGATCGAATCCACACTAACCCTCCAAAGAGCATCCTAGCTAGACCCCATCACCCTTATCCTATCCCTGTAACCTTGTACTTCCATGTAACCTATACATCCCTGGACACTATGGGCAATTTAGCATGGCTGTATCCACCTAACCTCTCACATCTTTGGAATTGTGGGAGGAAATCCACACAGACACGGAGAGAATGCGCAAACTCCACACAGACAGATTATTATTTACCACTGAGCCACCATGCCGCTGATAAATTAACTTCACATGCAGAAGTTGCTGCTGCACACAGACCCTTGGACATCTGCAAAGCAGAAAAAATAATTGGGGGGAACGTGGCCCAGGAATTAACTTAATGAACTTTCTCTAAACTGCCTCCAATGCAAGTTTATTCTTCCTTAAATAGGGAGAACAAAACTGTACTGCATGCTTTCAGTGTGGTCTCACCAGTAGCTCTGGCAAGACTTCATTACTTTTATATCCTCTCCCTTCTAATAAGTGGCAAAATTTTATTTGCCTACCTTATTATTCACTATCACAGCATTTTTGTTTATTTAAATGAGAGAACATCCTTTATACTGCAGCATTACGTAGTCTCTCTCCACTTAATTAATATTTTGTTTTTCTGTTCTTTCGAAAGTGGGCAATGTCATTTTCTGAGGTATTCCATCTGCCAAGTATTTACCTGTTCACTTAACCTAAGTATATTCCTTTACAGATTCTGTGCCCTCCACATAACCTGTTTCTTCACCTTTCTTTGTATAAGAACATAAGAACTAGGAGCAGGAGTAGGCCATCCGGCCCCTCAAGCCTGCCCCACCATTCATTAAGATCATGGCTGATCTTTTTGAGACTCAGCTCCACTTACCCGCCTGCACACCATATCCCTTAATCCCTTTACTATTCAAAAATTTATCTAGCCTTGCCTTAAACACATCCAGCGAGGTAGCTTCAACCGCTTCACTGGGCAGGGAATTCCACAGATTCATAACCCTTTGGGTGAAGAAGTTCCTCCTGACCTCAGTCCTACATCTGCTTTCCTTTATGGGAAGGGGCTATACCCCCTAGTCCTAGTTTCACCTGCTAGTGGAAACAACCTCCCTGCCTCCACCTTATCTATTCCCTTCATAATCTTATATGTTTCTATAGGATCTCCCCTTATTCTTCTGAATTCCAATGAGTATAATCCCAGCCTACTCAGTCTCTTCTCATAATCCAACCCTCTCAACTCTGGAATCAACCGAGTGAATCTCCTCTGCACCCCCTCCAGTGCTAGTATATCCCTTCTCAAGTAAGGAGACCAAAACTGCACACAGTACTCCAGGTGTGGCCTCACCAGGACCCTATACAGCCACAGCATAGCCTCCCTGTTTCTAAACTCCATCCCTCCAGCATTGACAGACAAAACTCCATTTGCCTTTTTAATTACCTGCTGCACCTGCAATCCTACTTTTAGCGATTCATGCACAAGGACACCCATGTCCCTCTGCACAGCAGCGTGCTGCAATTTTTTACCATTTAAAACATAGTCAATTTTGTTGTTATTTCTACCAAAATGGATGACCTCACACTTATCAACATTGTACTCCATCTGCCAGACCTTTGCCCACTCACTTAGACTATCTATATCCCTCTGTAGACTTTCAGTGTCTTCTGCACACTTTGCTCTACCACTCATCTTAGTGTCATCTGCAAATTTTGACACACCATGCTTAGTCCCCAACTCCAAATCATCTATGTAAATTGTAAACAATTGCGGTCCCAACATTGATCCCTGAGGCACACCACTAGCCACTGACCGCCAACCAGAAAAACACCCATTTACTCCTACTGTTTGCTTTCTACCAGTCAAGCAATCCTCTATCCATGCCAATACATTACCTGTAATACCGTGCAACTTTATCTTATGTAGCAGCCATTGGTGTGGCATCTTGTCAAATGCCTTCTGGAAATCCAGATACACTACATCCACAGGTTTTCCATTGTCCACCATGCAAGTAATGTCCTCAAAGAATTCCACCAAATTAGTTAAACATGACCTACCCTTCAGGAACCCACACTGGGTGTTCCCAATGAGAGAATTTATATCCAGATGTCTTGCTATTTCTTCCTTAATGATAGATTCAAGCATTCTCCCCACTACCAAAGTTAAGCTAACTGACCTATAGTTACCTGCTTTTTGCCTACTTCCTTTTTTAAACAGTGGCGTCACATTGGCTGTTTTCCAATCTGCGGAAACCACCCCAGAGTCCAGTGAATTTTGGTACATAATTACTAGTGTATTTGCTATTTCCCCCATTACCGTTTTAGTACCCAGGGCCAGGAGACTTGTCTACCTTTCTCCCCATTAGCTTGCCCAGCACTGCCTCCTTAGTGATAATAATAGTTTCTAGGTCCTCACCTGCTATAACCTTCTTGCCATCAGTTTTCGGCATGTTATTTGTGTCTTCCACTGTGAAGACCGACACAAAATAACTGTTCTGACATTTCTAAAGAAGGGTCTAGGTCCGAAACATCAGCCTTCCTGCTCCTCTGATGCTGCTTGGCCTGCTGTGTTCATCCAGCTCTACACCTTGTTATCTCAGATTCTCCTGCAGTTCCTACTATCTCTGTTTAATGCCTCAGCTATTTACTCATTCCCAGTTATTAAATTGGCCTTCTCATCCTCTAAAGGATCAAGTTTACCTTCACCACTCTTTTACGATTTACATATTTATAGAAACTTTTGCTGCCTGTTTTTATATTCTGAGCTAGTTTACTCTCATAATCTATCTTACTTTTCTTTATAACGTTTTTCGTGGCTTTTTGCTGGCCTTTAAAGATTTCTCAGTCTACTAGTTTCCCACTAATCTTTGCTTTCTTGTATGTTTTTTTTTAATCTGATACTTTCCTTTATTCCTTAGACATCCATGTCTGACTATTTATTTTCCTACAGTTCTTCCTTATCACTGGAATATACTTCTACTGAGCACAGTGAAAAATCGTTTTGAAAGTCCTCCACTGTTCCTCAATTGACCCACCATAAAGTTTTTGTATGAAAACTACAAGATGGCTTTGGTATATCCAACATATGATCACATTTTATGCTGTTTGTTGATCTCTACTTATTTAATAATTACAATGTGAAATGCAGTTGCAGTAGTTTGGAAGAGTTCGCTGTTCAAAGTGCTTGTAGGATGTGAGTCTGAACTAATGCCAGTTGCTTGTCTGAGAATTGAGATGAATATGGAGTAAGAGCCAACAAAGGATTACCTTGTGATTAGATGATTGCACACTTAAGTGCTAAGTCTAGACAGGATCCTTCCTGCAATTGCTGCATGGTGTACTTAAAGAGAAAAATAAAAATTCTTATCAAATTGTAGTGTATTGACTAGTTCTAATTTAAATTGCTTAAACTTGTATGTTCCTTCTTTGTTTTCAGGAAGCTGCACTGTGAGATGGGAGAATAAGACTATGTTTTGTATAGTCAGTGTCTTTGGGCTAGGTATCTGAAACCTAGAAGCTGCCAGAAATCTTCGTCAAATTTGTAACTGTGAAACGCTACTCTTACACAGTATCCTCAGTAAACATGAACAACAGTTGGCATATATTCCTTTACTGTCCAGTGCAGTATCTCAGTTCAGTATTGGGTTTGGTGCAAAGTTCTATAGATTTGATGTAGCATTGGTTTAATCTATACTGCTAAGAAAAGTAAACAAATATAATGTACAAAGTTGTTTTATTGTTGAAGTTTTTAAATAAATGTGAAATGTTCAATTTACACTTGTGTTGCATTATTCAAGGTTTGATATACTTGAACTAGAATCACTTGAAGAAAGCGAAAACGACTGTAAATCTGCATCATTCCCACTTTCCAGCATTTGGCCTATAAGTCATGACACTTTAGGTGCTGATCCAAGTACTTTTTAAAGGTTGTGAGAATTCCCACCTTAACACCCTCCCAGGCAGTTCATTCCAGATTTTCACTACTCTCTGGATGAAAACAATTTTCCTCAAATATCCTCTAAACATCCTTTCACCTTTAAAATTGACGCTTCATCTAGAAGAACAGCTTCCTATCCATCCTGTCCATGCCTCTCGTAATCTTATAGATCTCATCAGGCCCCCCGCTTGGCCTTCTCTGCTTGGAAGAAAACAACCTGAGATAATCCACCCTCTCTTCATAGCTAAAAAGTGCTCCATCCCTGATTACTGATCAGTAAGTTTGCAGACTGATCAGTAAATTTGCAGATGACACAAAAATTGGTGGATTTGTGGACAGTGAGGAAGGTTGTCAAAGGATACAGCAGGATATAGTCTAGCTAGAAAGTTGGGCAGAGATATGCAAATAGAGTTTGATCTGGAAAAATGTGATGTGCTGTGTTTTGGGTGATCAAATGCAAGAAGAAAGCACATTGTAAATGTATGACCATTAGGAGCTGTGATACACAGAGGGATCTTGGGGTACATGTGCATAGCTCCTTGAAAGTGGCAGCACAGTGGATAAGATGGTAAAGAAGGCATATGGCATCAGTCAGGGCATTGATTATAAAAGTTGGCAAGTCATGTTCCAATTGCATAAAACTTTGGTCAGGCCACATTTGGAATATACTGCATAGTTCTGTCCCCACACTATAGGAAGGATGTTGGAGGCTTTGGAAAGGATGCAAAAAGAGGTTTACCAGGATGTTGCCTGGATTGGAATATATTAGCTATAAGGAGATGTTGAACAAACTTCGATTGTTTTTGCTAGAGTGTAAGAGGCTAAGAGGTGACCTCATAGAAATATATAAAATTATGAGAGGCATGGATAGGATGGATAGTCTTTTTCCCATGGTGGACATGTCAAATACTAGGGGGCATAGTTTTAAGGTGAGAGGGGAGAAGTTGAAAGCAAATGTGCATGGAAAGTTTTTTTTAACAGAGGGTGGTAAGTACCTGGAATGCACTGACAGGTGGGTTGGTACGCTTCTGGAGGTCCTGCATTTGAACTTTCTAACTTCCTAAATTCCCATTGCAGGACCTCATCTCTCTTCCTGCCTATGTTATTAGAATTAACATGGACCATAATATCTGGCTGCTCACTCTCCCCTTTCAGCATGTTCTGTGCCCACTCAGAGACATCCTTGACCCAGGCATCAAGGAGGCAACACATCATCCTGGAGACTGCTCTCGGCCACAGAAATGCCGATCTGTGTCCCTGACTACAGAATCCCCTATCACTACCACCCACTTACACTTTGGCTTGGTTTACAGCAAAGAGGGTCAATAATGGTGCCACTGATCTGGCTACTGATGTTGCTTTCCCCTGAGTGGCCATTCTCCCAAACAGTATCCAAAACAGTATACCTGTTTGAGAGGGGAATGGTCACAGGGGACTCCTGCAATGTCTGCATGCCCAATCCTCGTGACAGTCACCCATCTATCTGGCTGAACCTTTGGGGTGACCACCTTCCTGAAACACCTATCTCTAAAACTTTCTGCTTCCTCTATGTTCCTTAGTGAGTCCAACTGCCACTCCAATAGATCCATGTGGTCTGAGAAGAGCTGCAGGTGGACACACTCCCAGCTGACATAGTTGTCAGGGACTTTTGACTTCTCCCTGATCTCCCACATCTCACAGGAGGAGCATACCACTCCACTAACTACCTTACTACCCCTCTATATAGAATATATATTAATGCTGCTCACCTTCAGTGAAGCACAATGCTCGCCAAAGGCTGCACTTTGACCTCAACAGCAGTCTTTTAAAGTTCTGAAGGCATTGTCCCCTCCCTGGTTCATGTCCAGCCTTTCCAGAATCCTGTTTTGGAATCCCTTCAACCAGGGTTTCTGCCCTTGGTAGAGTACTAAAATGGCTTTTGAAGTCACGAATAACATCCAATGTGACAGTGACAAGGATAGAATACCCTTCCTCATCCTCCTGACCTTTTTGTTGTCTTTCACATATTTCATCGCACCATCCTCCTCCATCATCGAACAGCAGGAGAGGCTGCACGTGCATGATTCTATTCTTACCTATCATTATCAGAGAATAGACATCAGTAGTTCTTCAGAACTCCAAGATGTCTGCACTCAAATTCAGGCATCTTGAGCATCCCTGACTTCAACTGTTCCACAATTGATGGCTGGGCCTTCAGCTGCCATGGCTGCAAGCTTTGAAATTCTTGTTCTAAACATCTCACGTTGTCCATCTCTTCATTAAAATTTGCCTCCTTGATCAAGCTTTTGGTCGAATGTCATTTGTTTTATAGAGCATCTATGAAGTATTTTGGTATGTTATTACATTTAAAAGCACTATATAAATGTAAGTAGTTGTTCTGTGATCATCTGGCTACACAGAAGAGAATATCCAGTCAAGTCAATCAAAGCCACACACATTTGTGTGCCTCCCAGGAATAGGATTGGGAATATTTTTGATGTTGACTGCAGTTCACAAGCAACCTCACTGGGATTGGGAATGGAGTTATGAACATAAGAAATAAGAGCTGAAGGCAGCAATTTGCCCTTTGAATCTGCTGTGTGGTTCAACAGATCTTAGGCCTTATCAGAAGATCTCACTTCTACCTTCTCACAGTATCCCCATATTCCTTAATGCCCCTAAGCATCTAAAAATCTACCAAACTCTGTCTTGAATTTGAGATAACAAGGTGTAGAGCTGGATGAACACAGCAGGCTAAGCAGCATCAGAGGAGCAGGAAAGCTGACGTTTCGGGCCTAGACCCTTCTTCAGAAATGCTTGGCCTGCTGTGTTCATCCAGCTCTACACCTTGTTATCTCAGATTCTCCAGCATCTGCAGTTCCTACTATCTCTGAAACAATTTTAACCCCACTGTGAAGCCTCTTCTAAGGATGCCTACCCTGAAGAAGTTACCCTTCTCCCTCCGGAAAAACCTCAGTGGATCTCTCTCCCACTGCAACTCTCTCGTAATCTCTTCGGCCATTTCTGCAGAAGGGTCTAGGCCCGAAACGTCAGCCTTCCTGCTCCTCTAATGCTGCTTGGCCTGCTGTGTTCATCCAGCTCTACACCTTGTTATCTCAGATTCTCCAGCATTTGCAGTTCCTACTATCTCTGTCCTGAATTTACTCAATGCTTGAGCATTCAATTCCTTTGGGTGGAGAATTTTAAACATTCACAGTAATTTTGAGTGAAGAAATTTCTCATCTGTCCTAAATGCTCAACTACTTATTCTGAGATTGTGAACCCCATCTACCAGATTCCCCAGCCTGGGGTCAGGAAGGGACAGAAACAGTAAAAAGGTAACACAGCATTGGTGTCAAAGTTGATGTCAGGAAAAATTAGAAAAATGTCAAGCTAAAGGTACAGTATCAAAATATGCAAAGCAGTCACATAAATAAATTAGGCAAATTATTTGCATGAATAGAAATGAATATACGTCATAGAGATGTGGCTACATAGAACAGTACACCACAGCCCTTCGGCCCACGATGTTGTGCTGAACTTTTACCCTAAACCTAAGATCTATCTAACCTCCACCCCTACCTTATATATCATCCATATGCCTATCTAATAGCTGCTTAAATGCCCCTAATGAGGCCGACTTCACTACCCTCTCCGGCAATGCATTCCACGCCCCTACCACTCTCTGAGTAAAGAACCTACCTCTGACGTCTCCCCTATATCTACTTCCACTCACTTTAAAACTATGCCCCCTTGTAATAGCTACCTCCACCCTAGGAAAAAGTCTCTGGCTGTCCACTCTATCTATACCTCTGATCATTTTGTACACCTCTATCAAGTCACCTCTCATCCTTCGTCATTCTAAAGAGAAAAGCCCTAGCTCGTAAGATCCTCCCTCCAGGCAACATCCTGCTAAATCTCCTCTGCACCTTTTCCAACGCTTCCACATCTTTCCTGTAATGAGGTGACCAGAACTGGACACAATACTCCAGATGTGGCCGAACCAGGGTTTTGTATAGCTGGAGCACAACTTCACGGCTCTTCAACTCAATCCCTCTATTAATGAAAGCTAACACACCATACGCCTTCTTAACAACTCTATCCACCTGGGTGGCAGCTTTCAGGGAGCTGTGGACATGAACCCCAAGATCTCTCTGCTCCTCCACACTGCCAAGAATCTTTCCCTTAACCCTGTATTCTGCTTTCAAATTTGTCCTTCCAAAATGAATCACCTCACACTTTTCAGGGG
This sequence comes from Rhincodon typus, assembly GCF_021869965.1. NCBI lineage: Eukaryota > Metazoa > Chordata > Chondrichthyes > Orectolobiformes > Rhincodontidae > Rhincodon > Rhincodon typus. Next base: position 30,929,835 of record NC_063340.1, on the reverse strand, counting down.
TAAACTCCATCTGCCACTTCTCAGCCCAGCTCTGCATCCTATCAATGTCCCTTTGTAACCTAGAACAGCCCTCCGCACTATCCACAACTCGACCCACCTTCGTATCGCCCGAGAACTTACTAATCTACCCTTCCACTCCTACCTCCAAATCATTTACAAAAATCACAAATAGAAGAGGACCCAGAACAGATTCTTGTGGTACACCACTCGTAACTGAGCACCAGTTTGAATATTTTCCGTCCACTACCACACTTTGTCTTCTAAGGGTCAGCCAATTCTGAATCCAATCTGCCTCATTTCCCCCTATCCCTATCCTTACTTCCTGCATGAGCCTACAATGGGGAACCTTATCAAACGTCTTACTTAAATCCATGTATACCACATCCACTGCTCTACCTTCATCCACGTGTTTGGTCACCTCTTCAAAGAATTCAATAAGGTTTGTGAGGCATATGATCTACCCCTCACAAATCCATGCTGACTATCACGAATCAAACTGTGCCTATCCAAGTAATCGTAAATCCTATCTCTCAGAGCCCTTTCCAATAATTTGCCCACCACTGAAGTAAGACTAACTGGCATGTAATTTCCGGGGTTATCCCTATTCCCTTTTTTGAACAAGGGAATGACGTGACAAAGGTTTGAAACTAAATATTCTACAATTCAAACTTTTAAAAGAGATAGAAATGTGATTTCTAAAGAAGGGTCCCAACCCAAAACATCAACTTTCCTACACCTGTGATGCTGCCTGGCCTGCTGTGTTCCTCCAACTCCACACTGTGTAATCTCTGACTCCAGCATTGGCAGTTCTTACTATTTCTGAGAATTTGATTTTGGTAGGTTAGGGATTTGATAGAGATATGAAACTTGAAGATGGGCTTCAGATGCATGGGACATTGTGACAGGCGGTGATATTTTCTAATCAACTGGTTCAGAGATGGCATTACACACTGGTTCAGGGATAGAGACACTACTAATGCTCCACAAGAGCCCTCTGTGATAGGGAGACCTGTTCAAGATGGATGAGCTGCACCTGAACAGAGCTGGACTAATATTTTCACAGGTAGGTTAATGGGGGGAGATGGATGAGTAAAAAAGCAAAAAATCGAGACAATTAGAAATACAAAATCAAGGAGGATAATAGAAAATATTACAAGGACTAAGTTATGTTTATAAATACATAAAGTTGTACAGGGGGTTCTGCTATAACGCGATAGATGCTTTCCTGTGAAATGACGTGTTATAGTAAATCATGCTATAGAAATAATGGGGCCTACGGGAAAAGGGGACCAACAAAAAATATCACTTAAAATGACTCAAAAGCATAATATAAAGGACAGCACAGGTTAAAGAAATGTTTAATTCACAGGTAATAATGAAATAACAGTAAATTTATCACCTTGGGAAAAAAAGTCAAGATGACTTGATGGCGAAGAAGGTTCTGAGGTAGCTTTGTTGTTAATGCAGGGGCTGAGGGTTGTCGTCATCATCATCATCATCATCATCATCATCACCACCACCACCTACAGGCACAGTTTTGTTTGCAAGGTTAGGGTGAAAATAGTTAATACAAAAGTGGATGGCAGTGGTCCATTGTCTTCTGACTGTTTCTGAGGGGCTGGCTTAAAAAGGACATCCAGTTTTTGCTGCTTTGCCCTTTTTCTTTGTTCATGAAGAAGCAGTTCATAAGGTGCCAAAGAAGATCTTACTTCACGAACTGCTACCCTGCTGCATTCTGCATTGTAATCATTGCAACTGCTTCTCAATTTCCCTCAGGATAGAAGATAAAATAGAAATGGAAAGCTCTCATGGTACTGCATCCTGGACTTCATTTTCTTCATCTCCAGCTTCCACTTCTCCCTCAGTGACAAGTTGTTGTAGATCAGCCGTAGAGAGGTCTTCACAGTGGGACTCAAGCAGCTCTTCGATATCCTCACTTTCCACTTCTTCAAATCCAGCTTGCTTTGCAAGATCAACATGATGTTCTTTGATTCTTGGGAGCTCCTCTGATGGATCAAAGCTTTTTAAGTCTTGAAAAAATCTGGGAGAAGCTTCCGCCAAACTGCAAGCAAGCAGTCCTTACTGACATCACCCCAGACCTCCATGATAATATCAATTGCATTCTTGATGTGAAAGCTCTTCCAAAATTGAAGAACACTGTCCTTATCCCCCT
>NC_063340.1:30903592-30927262 GCF_021869965.1 Rhincodon typus | reverse complement strand
TATGATGCTGCTTGGCCTGCTGTGTTCATCCAGCTCTGCACCTTGTTGTCATTGCATCCTGGTCCATGGGTTGAAGGAGAGAGGTTGTGTTTGGGGGTAGAAATAGCACTTTGATGTTTTCAGAAAGCTCATCAATGGTCTGAGGATGGCTTGGCACATTATTCAGATGAGGAGAATCTTGAAATCCACATGTTTTCCCTGCAATACCACCTAAAAACATCAAGCATAAGGTCAGAAAAAATTCGCCCAGTCATCCCACCCCTTTTGCTTCTCCTAAAGTAGATGCCGAGAGTAGATTTAAGTTAACTTTTCAAGGCTCATGGGTTGGCAGTGTGGTTGGCACTACCACAGGCTTAAGCTTTAAGTCTCCACTGGTATTGGCACCCAGCAGCACAGTCATACGATCCTTTGCCACCTTAAAGCCTGGAGCATGTGCTTCATTCTTAGAAATGTAGATTTTTGATGGCATTCACTTCCAGTATAAACTTGTCTCATCAAAATTGAAAATTTAATCTAAGTTGTAGCCTTCTTCATCAATCAATTTTTTTACATGCTCCTTGACCGTGCTGGCAGCTTCACTACGTAACTTTACGTTATGAAAAGGAGAGCGGCTCATAAAAGCAGCAAACCAGCCACTGCTAGCACTAAAGGCAGGCACATCTGCAAGATTTTTGGCTTGTTTTGTTAGATCTTCATAAATTGATAAGGCTTTCTCTTTTATGGTGAGAAGGGTCCCAGATCGCTTCTTCGTTTGCTCTTCTATCCCCACATTTAGAAGCCGCTCCATCTCCTCAGGTTCCTTTGTCCATGACCTCACAGATTTGCTAGCATTCAGATATGTTCCAGCAATACAGCTTGCTTTAATCTTTTCTGCATTCTTGATGCAGATTCTCTAATGGTGCGTAAGGTATACTCCTATATTCCTGTTGCATGAGCAATATCACACGTTCTCTCATTCCACTCAAAACACTTTACAACATCTAGCTTCTGTTCCAGTGTTATAGGCTTTCTTTTATGTACACCATCCAAAATTTTATCACGTTTTTTGATATCATTCTTGCCACTTTGTCCTTGCATTTTGTGGGTAACGCGGCAGAATTGTACAGTATCTCTCACAGAAAGCGCAAGGTGCCTTGATGCCAGTGTGGGGTCTCTTTCGGCACATGCTCAGGACAAAGCCCACGAACCGATTGTGTAATGTCAACGACGGAATCATGTTATAGCCAACATAAAGTTCGTGTTTTACAAATACCGTTCCTCTAGTCATCAATCGCGTTATAGCGAATTTGCATTGCTGGAACACAGGTTATAGGAGAACACCCAGTAATAAGCTTCAGGGACAAATGGCCGCATGGAAATAAAATGTTGTGGTGATAAACAAAAAAGGCTTTAAAAATGGAAAATTGGATATTTAATATTCTATGGTATAAGACATTTAGCATAGAAAGGAAAAAAACAGTAGAATGATTTTGATTAAAGAAAATATTACAGCACTAGAAGGAATGTCTTTGAGGGGTCAAGCACAAATCTATTGGTTAGAGTTTTTAAAAGAAACAATGGAGGAGCAATTGTGTAATTGTAATTCATAGGCCACCAAATAATAAGAAGGAGACAGAAGAGCAGACTTGCAGGGACATTACTAAGAGGTGCAATACCTAAGAATCATGAAAATTTAACTATCCTAATATTGAAAAGAATACATGGTGCAGACGCAAAGAGGAGAAGGAATTTTTGAGGCGTTTAGAAATATTTTCTTGATCAGTGCGTTTCCTACCAGATGAGGGAGAAAATGTTCTTGCTGATGAAGGGGATTGAGTGAACAAAATACATTAGGGGAATAAGTCAGGAGTAGTGATCATGGTATTATGCAGTTTATTATTATTATTTATGGAGGCAAAGAACAATCTAGAATAGAAATACTCAGTTTATGGAAGGCTAATTTGAATTAATTGAGGAACAATCTGGCCCTTGTAAACTGCAATCAGAAATCAATAGAAAAGTAAAACAAAACAATGGATAGGTGACCAAAACCAGAGCTCCAGCATGACAAAGGAGATAGACAATAAGATGAAACAGAAAAAAAAGACACGTAACAAGTTTCAGCTTGACAATAATGGAAAATTCAGGCTGATTTTTTAAAAAAATTGATAAAGGAAATAAGAGTGGCAAAGAATCAGAGTCATACATTACAGAAACAGACCCTTTTGTCCAACCAGTCTTGCTGAATGTAATTCCAAACTAAACTAGCCCCACCTGCTGGCTCCTGGCCCATATCTCTCCAAACCTTTCCTATTCATGAACTTAACCAAACGTCTTTCAAACATTGCAACTGTACCCACATCCACCACTTCCTCAGGAAATTCATTCCACATGCAAACAACCCTCTGTGTAAAAAAATTTACCCCTCTTGCCTTTTTTAAAAATCTCTCTCCTCTCACCGTAAAAATGTGTCCCCTAGTCTTGAAATCCTCCATCCAAAGGAAAAGACAACTACCATTAACTCTAACTATCCCCCTCATTATTTTATAAACTTCTACCAGGCTTCTCAACCTCCTTTGGTCTAGTGGAAAAATGTCTCAGCCAATCAAGCCTTTCTTTATCACTCAAACCTTCCATACCCGGCAATATCCTGGTAACTCTCTTCCGAACCTCTCCAATTTAACAATATCTTTCCTACAACTGGGCGACCTGAACTGGACACAGTATTCCAGAGGAGGCCTCACCAATATCCTGTACAACTTCAACATGACTTCCCAACTCCTACACTCAAAGGACCAAGCAATAAAGGCACACATGCTAAATGCCTTTTTAACTGCCCTATCTGTATGTGATGCAAACTTCAAAGAATTATGTACCTGCACCCCTAGGTCCTTCTGTTCTACAACCCTATTTAAAGCTGTACCATTAATTGTATAAGCCCTACTGTTGTTTGTCGTACCAAAATGCAATACCTTGCATTTATCCAGATTGAATTCCATCTACCATTTTTCAGCCCATTGACCCATTCAATCAAGATCCCTTTGTAATCTTAGAAAATCTTCTTCACTGTCTACAATGCTACCAATTTTTGTGTCATTCGCATTTTATATTCTCATCCAAATCATTTAAATAAATGACAAACAGAACAGGATCCAGAACAAATTCCTGCAGCACACCTCTGGTGACAGGCCTTAAGTCTGAAAAGCAATCATCCACCATCACTCTCTGTCTCCTGGCATTAAGCTAATTATGTATCCAGTTGGCAAGCTCATTCTGATCCCATGTGACCTAACTTTACTAATTTGCCTACCATGCAGAACTTTGTTGAAGATAGCATAACAATAAACTGGCTTGTATATAGCTATCATATAAGGCAATAAAAGGCAATCCAAATGTCTTCAGTAGACAAATTAACAGAAATATACAGTGTAGTCAATACTAAATTCAAGTGATAGAGGCAAAGGGAAAGCTGAGGCTTCTAATGAATATACTGTATTGCTATTTATCAAGGAATAGAGAGACGTTTGTTTGTATACTGGTAATGAGACAAAAATAAAGATATTAGAAAGGCTGTCTTCACTCGAAGTAGTTACATTACCACTTGAGCAGCACAAACAAGGCAAGGGAATACATGATGGATGGTAAGACCCTGGGAAGCACCAAGGATCAAAGGGACATTGGTGTGCATGTACACAGTTCCTTAAGGAATCAGGACAGGCAGATAAAGTGGTTACGTGGTATGCTTGCCTCTATTATCCGCGACAGAAAGTTTAAGGGATGTTATGCTGGAATTGAATAAAAACATTAGTTAAGCCGCAGCTAGAATATCTACATTATAGAAGGGATGTTATAACACTGGAGATGGTGCAGATGAGGTTCACCAGGATGTTGCTTAGGCTGGAGAGTTTCAGTTATGAAAAGAGATTGGATAGATGGGATGTTTTTCTTAGAGCAGAGGAGATTGAGCGGGGATATGATTGAGATGCATAAAATTATGAGAGGCATAGACAGGGTAAACAGGAAGACACATTTTCCCTTGAAGGATCATGGTTGAGGGGTATAGATTAAGATAAGGGGCAGAAGATTTGGAAGAGATGTGAGGAGGGTGGTTGGAATCTGGAATTCACTGTCTATAAGGGTGCTACAGGCAGAAATCCTTATAACATTTTAGAAGTGTTTGGATATGCATACTTACATTTAGGTATTCACCGACGAGAAAAAAATTGGATGATGGTAAGATTAAGGAGGGGTATGTTGATATTCTGAGGCATATCAATAAGAAGGAGGAAGTGTTGGATAATTTGAAAAACATTAAGGTAGCTAAGTCCCCAGGACCTGATAAACTATCAAGGGATTCTGAGCGAGGCAAGAGAAGAGATTACTGGGGCCATAAGAAAGATCTTTGTATATTCTTCAGCTACAGGCCAAGTCCCAGAAGACTGGAGAATAGCCAACAGTGTTCCTTTGTTTAAGTAGGGCAAGAGGGATAATCCAGAAAATTATAAGCCAGTCAGCCTAACATCAGTGATAGGGAAATTGTTGGAAAAGATTCTTAGGGACAGGATTTATTCACATTTGGATAGAAACGGACTTATTAAGGATAGTCAGCATGGTTTTATGTAGGGCAGTCTTGTCTTATTAAATTTGATTAAGTTTTTTGAGGAAGTGATGAAGATGATTAATGAGGGAAGAACAATAGGTGTTGTCTACATAGATTTTATGAAAGCATTTGACAAGGTCCATCATGGTAGGTTGGCCCAGAAAATTAAGTCACAAGGGATCCACAGTGAGTTTGCAAGTTGGATGCAAAATTGGCTTGGCCATAGACAGAGGATAATTGTGGAGGGGTGTTTTTCAGACTGGAGGTCTGTGACTAGTGGTGTTCCATCGATGTTTGTAATATTTATAAATGAATATGTTGGTGGTCTGATTAGTAAGTTTGCAGATGACTCAAAAACTGGTCGGGGAGTTGTGGATGGTGAGGATGTTTATCAAAGGATACAGCAGAACTAGACCAGTTGGAAAGTTGAGCAGAAAAATGGCAGATGGACTTTGATCTGGACAAGTGTGAAGTGATGCATTTTGGAAGGTCAAATGTAAGAAGAAAATAAATGGCAGGATCCTTAGGAGCAACGATATAGAGAAGGATCTTGGGGTGCAAGTACATAGCTTCCTGAGAGTGACAATACAGTGGGTAAAGTGGTAAAGAAGATGTACAACATACTTGCCTTCGTCGATCGAGCATTGAGTATAAAAGTTGCAAGTCATGTATCTGTATTGATTTAGTTAGGCCACATGTGGAATATTGAATGCAGTTCTGGTCACCACACCATAGAAAGGATTGGAGGCCTCGGAGAGGGTGCAAAAGAGGTTTACCAGGACATTGCCTGGATTGGATTGCATTAGTCAATACAGTGTGGAGCTGGAGGAAAACAGCAGGTCAGGCAGCATCAGAGGAGCAGGAAAGTTGACATTTCAGGTTTACACCCTTTGTCAAGACTGGGGGTGTGGATCCTGTGTAGAATGAAAAACAGTGGAGGTCCTTTGCAGGTGTGGGAAAGAGGGGCTCTGAGCTGGGATAAGGCTGACTCTAATGAGAGAAGATGCTGGTGCATGGCTGCAAGCATGGAGCTGAGAATCCAAAGAGAAAACCATTTCTGGAGGTTCTGGATGTACTGTAGATAAAGGTTGTCGCAGTTGGTCCAAATTGGGATGGTCTGAACGTTGTTTAGAGTCCATGGGGTATGTGCCGACTGCGTAGGACCAATGGGGAATTCCTAACAAAGATACAACAGGAAAGCCACACACACTGACCAAGTACTGAATTTCAACAGCACCACCCTAACACACACAAACAAAGTTGCATGAGAACAGTAGTTAAACGGGCAACACCACACTACAGAGATAGTAGGAACTGCAGATGCTGGAGAATCTGAGATAACAAGGTGTAGAGCTGGATGAACACAGCAGGCCAAGCAGCATCAGAGGAGCAGGAAGGCTGACGTTTCAGGCCTATACTCAATGCACTGACCAATAAAGGCAACATTACCAAAATGCCTTCTTCACTATCCTGTCTACCCACAACTCCACTTCCAAGAAACTATGAACTTCTACACCAAGTTCTCTTTGTTCAGCAACACTCTCCAGGACCTTACTATTAAGCGTCCTGATTTGCCTTTCCAAAATGTAGAACCTCATATTTATCTAAATTAAGTTACATTTACCACTCCTCAGCCCACTGGCCCATCTGATCAAGATCCCGTTGTACTCTGAGGGAATTTGTGTGGAGCCAGAGGAAATGGATGAGGTATTAAATGAGTACTTTGCGTCAGTATTCACCATAGAGAAGGACTTGGTGGATGATGAGTCTGAGGAAGGGTGTGTAGATAGTTTGGGTCATGTTGTGATCAAAAGGGAGGAAGTATTGGGGGTCTTGAAAAATATTAAGGTAGACAAGGCCCCAGGGCCTGATGGGATATATCCCAGAATACTGAGAGAGGCAAGGGAGGAAATTGCTGGGGCCTTGAGAGAAATCTTTGTATCCTCACTGGCTACAGGGGAGGTCCCAGAGGTCTGGAGAATAGCCAATGAAGAGCGTAACATACAAGTTCAAATAGACAGTTTGTTGGGATGGACCTTCTATGAGGCAGATGAAATTTAGAGAAGTGTGGTGTGATTTAGTTTTGGCAGGAAGAATATGGAGAGCTAATACTGAACTAACAGTTTTATATAAAAGTGTAGTAGCCAAGGTACCTGAGTAAATAAGCGCATAAATCACTGAAGGTGGTTGGTCAGGCTGAGACAGTGGTCAATAAAGCATAAAGCATACTGGGTTTTATTCATAGGGTCATGTATAAAAGCCAGGAATTTACGTTAAACTTATGCTGAAAACTAATTAGGCCTCAACTGAGGTAATGTGTCTAGTTCTGGGCATCACACTTTAGGAAGATACTAAGGAATTTAGAGAGAGTGCAGGATAGAACATAGAACATAGAACAGTACAGCACAGTACAGGCCCATGATGTTGTGCCAACCTATTATCCTAATAAGATCAATCCACCCTGCATACCTTACATTTTACTATCCTCCGTGTGCGTATCTAAGAGTCACTTAAAAGTCTCTAAAGTATCTGACTCCACTACACTGCCGGCAGGGCATTCCACATGCCCACCACTCTCTGTGTAAAGAACCTACCTCTGACATCTCCCCTATACCTTTCTCTAATCACCTTAAAATTATGCCCCCTCGTAATAGTCATTTCCGCCCTGGGAAAAAATCTCTGACTATCCACTCATCATCTATGCCTCTCGTCATCTTGTACACCTCTATCAAGTCACCTCTCATCCTTCTTCGCTCCAATGAAAAAAGCCCTAGCTCCCTCAACCTTTCCTCGTAAGACCTGCTGTCCAGTCCAGGCAGCATCCTGGTAAATCTCCTCTGCACCCTCTTTAAAGCTTCCACATCTTTCCTATAATGAGGTGACCAGAACTAAACACATTATTCGAAGTGTGGTCAGAGTTTTATACAGCTGCAGCATAACCTCGCGGCTCTTAAACTCAATTCCTCTGCCAATGAAAGCTAACACGCCATACGCCTTCTTTACAACTGTATCAACTTGGGTAGCAACTTTGAGGGATCTATGGACATGGACCCCAAGATCTCTCTGTTCCTCCACACTGCTGAGAATCCTGCCATTAACCCTGTATTCTGCATTCAAATTCAACCTTCCAAAATGAATCACTTCACACTTTTCTGGATTGAATTCCATCTGCCACTTCTTTGTCCAACTCTGCATTGAAGAATTTCAATTACATTGAGACATTGGAGAGTTTGGGGTTGTTTCCCTTCAAAAGTGGTCAGGATCCTGAATGCAATGTCAAAGAGAGTGTAGAGGAAGCAGATCAGGCATTTAAGAAAGAGTTGAATTGTTATTTGAAAAGGAAGTATATGCATGGCTATGAGGAAGAGGCAGGTTGTGGAACTAGGTAAATTGCTGCTATGGAGAGCTGGCATGAATATGACAGGCCGAATAGCCTCCTTCTGTGATTGTGTGAAATTGACCTCATGATCGACCTTGTTTCAAGGGCCAGTACTCTTATCAGAGTCAAGAACAAAATCAACTTTTAAATCCTGTTATTGTGACACTTCAATGCAATATTGTTAGAGGTGTTAGCTTTTGGATGAAACCTTAAATCAAAGAAGCAGAATTTTCCCAGTGTCCTGGTTTCTACCTCAAACATCATCACCAGAGAGCAGACCAGCTGCTCATTTATCTCAACGTGTTGAATGAAACTCAGCAATCGGCCAGCATCTGGGAAGTGAAACAGAATTAACAGACAGACCTTCAACAAATCAGGGCAAATCAGTACCCCTGCTTCTTTTTATTACCTTTTACGTATTATTTTATTATATATTATTTATTATTAGGAAGAGGAGGAGAAGGATGTGGTGGATAGTGAGTCTCAGGAGGAGTATATTGTTACTCTGGGGCATGTCAACATAAAAAACATTAAGATAGATGAGTCCCCAGGACCAGGCATCTATTCCAGAATGCAGAGGGACACAGGCAAAGAAATTGCTTCGGCCTTGTACGGATTCTTTCTATCTTCTTTAGTCACAGGAGAGGTCCCAGAGGACTGGAGAATAGCCAACATTGTTCCTTTTTTTAAAATGGACAACAGGGATAATCTGTGAAATTACAGGCCAGTGAGCCATATGTCAGTGGTAGGAAAATTATTAGAGAAGCTTCTTATGGATAGGACGTCCTCACATTTGGAAAAATATGGACTCATTAACAACAGTTAGCATGACTTTATGTGGGGAAGGTCGTGTCTCACAAACTTGAATGAGATTTTAAGTAAGTGACAAAAAATGATTGATGAGGACAGGGTGGTAGATGTTATCTGTATGGGCTTTAGCAAGGCCTTTGACAAGGTCCCTCACAGCAAATTGATACAAAGTTGAAGTTATTTAAAAAATACATAAATGATTAGGAGAAGAATGTAGATGGCTTGATCAGTAAGTTTGCAGATAACACAGAGTGGGGGGGGAGGTGGGGTGGTGGTGGAAGTGCTGCAGACAGTGAGGAGGATTGCCAGAAGATACTGCAGGATATAAATAGGCTGGAGACTTAGGTGGAGAAATGACAGATGGAGTTTAATCCAGATGTGAGGTGATGCATTTTGGAAGATCTAATGCAGGAGAAAAGTATACATTAAGTGGCAGAACCCTTAGTAGCATCAACATATAGAGGGATCTTGGTGTTTGTACATTCCCTGAAAGTAGCAACACCAAGGATAAGGTGGTCAAGAAAGCACATAGCATGCTTGCATTCATCAGTCCAAGCATAGAGTATAAAAATTGGTAGTCATGTTGTAGCTGTTCGAAACTCTAGTTAGGCCATACCTGGAATATTATGTACAGTTCTGGTTGCCTCACTATTAGCAGGTTGTGGAGGCTTTGGAGAGGATACAGAAATGGTTTACCAGGATGTTGCCTGGTTTGGAAGGTATTAGATATGAGGAGATATTGTACAAATTGCTTTGTTTTCACTTGGCCATTGAAAGATGAGGGGTGACCTGATAGAAATTTATGAAATTATGAGATGCATGTATAGAATGGATAATTGGAATCTTTTTTCCAGGGTGGAAATGTCAATTACTAGGGGATATAGGTTTAAGGTAAAAGGGTGTAAGTTTAAAGATGTGAGAGGCACGTGCTTTTACACAGGGTGGTAAGTGCCTGGAATACACTGCCAGAGGTGATCTTGGAGGTGGATACAATAGCAACAGTTAAGAGACATCTTGACAGACATATGAATAGGCAGGGAATACAGGGATACGCACTGTGTGGAGGCAAAAACTTTTAAGTTTAGAAAGGCATCATGTGTCAGCGCAATCTGGGTGGACCTAAGGGCCCGTTCTTGTGCTGTGCGGTTACGTTTACTTTAGCGATGGAAAGGGATAGGTATATACCGCAGGGCAAGTGTTATAGCTGGGGGAAAGGCAATTAGGCAAGATTTAGGATGCATAGGATGGAGAAGGAAACTGCAGGGGCTGGGCACAATTGAAATGTGGAGCTTGTTCAAGGAACAGCTACTGCGTGTCCTTGAGAAGTATGTACCCGTCAGGCAGGGAGGAAGTGGTCGAGTGAGGGAACCGTGGTTTACTAAAGGAGTTGAATCTCTTGTCAAGAGAAAGAAGGAGGCTTATGTAGAGATAAGGCGTGAAGGCTCAGTTAGGGCGCTTGAGAGTTACAAGTTAGCCAGGAAGGATCTAAAGAGAGAGCTAAGAAGAGCCAGGAGGGGACATGAGAAGTCTTTAGCAGGTAGGATCAAGGAAAACCCTAAAGCTTTCTATAGGTATGTCAGGAATAAAAGAATGACTAGAGTAAGATTAGGGCCAGTCAAGGACAGTAGTGGGAAGTTGTGCGTGGAGTCCGAAGAGATAGGAGAGGCGCTAAATGAATATTTTTCGTCAGTATTCACACAGGAAAAAGACAATGCTGTCGAGGAGAATACTGAGATACAGGCTATTAGACTAGACGGGATTGAGGTTCATAAGGAGGAGGTGTTAGCAATTCTGGAAGGTGTGAAAATAGATAAGTCCCCTGGGCCGGATGGGATTTATCCTAGGATTCTCTGGGAAGCTAGAGAGGAGATTGCAGAGCCTTTGGCTTTGATCTTTATGTCGTCATTGTCTTCAGGAATAGTGCCAGAAGACTGGAAACTAGCAAATGTTGTCCCCTTGTTCAAGAAGGGGAGTAGAGACAACCCTGGTAATTATAGACCAGTGAGCCTTACTTCGGTTGTGGGTAAAGTGTTGGAAAGGATTATAAGAGATAGGATTTATAATCATCTAGAAAGGAATAATTTGATTAGGGATAGTCAACACGGTTTTGTGAAGGGTAGGTCGTGCCTCACAAATCTTATTGAGTTCTTTGAGAAGGTGACCAAACAGCTGGATGAGGGTAAAGCGGTTGATGTGGTGTATATGGATTTCAGTAAAGCGTTTGATAAGGTTCCCCATGGTAGGCTATTGCAGAAAATACAGAGGCATGGGATTGAGGGTGATTTAGCGGTTTGGATCAGAAATTGGCTAGCTGTAAGAAGACAGAGGGTGGTGGTTGATGGGAAATGTTCATCCTGGAGTTCAGTTACTAGTTGTGTACCTCAAGGATCTGTTTTGGTGCCACTGCTGTTTGTCATTTTTATAAATGACCTGGATGAGGGCGTAGAAGGATGCGTTAGTAAATTTGCGGATGACACCAAAGTCGGTGGAGTTGTGGATAGTGCGGAAGGATGTTGCAGGTTACAGAGGGACATAGATAAGCTGCAGAGCTGGGCTGAGAGGTGGCAAATGGAGTTTAATGCGGAAAAGTGTGAGGTGATTCACTTTGGAAGGAGTAACAGGAATACAGAGTACTGGGCTAATGGTAAGTTCTTGGTAGTGCGGATGAGCAGAGAGATCTCAGTGTCCATGTGCATAGATCACTGAAAGTTGCCACCCAGGTTGATAGCGTTGTTAAGAAGGCATACGGTATGTTAGGTTTTATTGGTAGAGGGATTGAGTTTCGGAGCCATGAGGTCATGTTGCAGCTGTACAAAACTCTGGTGCGGTCGCACTTGGACTATTGCGTACAGTTCTGGTCGCCGCATTATAGGAAGGATGTGGAAGCATTGGAAAGGGTGCAGAGGAGATTTACCAGGATGTTGCCTGGTATGGAGGGAAAGTCTTATGAGGAAAGGCTGAGGGTCTTGAGGCTGTTTTCGTTAGAGAGAAGAAGGTTAAGAGGTGACTTAATAGAGACATACAAGATGATCAGAGGATTAGATAGGGTGGACAGTGGGAGCCTTTTTCCTCGGATGGTGATGGCTAGCACGAGGGGACATAGCTTTAAATTGAGGGGTGATAGATATAGGACAGATGTCAGAGGTAGGTTCTTTACTCAGAGAGTAGTAAGGGCGTGGAATGCCCTGCTTGCAAAAGTAGTAGACTCGCCAACCTTAAAGGCATTTAAATGGTCATTGGATAAACATATGGCTGATAATGGAATAGTTTAGGTTAGATGGGCTTCAGATTGATTTCACAGGTCGGCGCAACATCGAGGGCCAAAGGGCCTGTACTGCGCTGTAATGTTCTATGTGCTGTTCTTTGTACTATATGCACACTGTACATTATTTTTTATTTCTGTTTCCATCAATTTTCATTTGCAAAAAAAATCCCTCGCCGCTGCTGGTTCCTTTACAGGGTTAGGTAGTTGATCGTGCAATTTTATTGGAGTTGGGCCTCTTCAATAATTAGACCTGATTCACAGCCTCTCACAGGCACGAACTGTTAGGAAACCCCAATCCCAGGTAAGGAAATAAGAAAAACAGTCACCTACTTCTGGAATTTTTTCATTGATAGGCTTTGACATACACACACAAAAAAATATAGTTAGGTGTTGTATTGTAAATTAGACATCTTCCTACTTCAAGTACTTCTTTATCTGAAAGCTAATTTGACCATTACATTGATCAACATTGTAAGCGTTGAAATGTATTAGAGATGCTTTCACTGTGGAGAAAGAAATGGAAGCTAGAAAACTCAAGGAAATAAATATTGATGTTTTGAAACCAGTTTACACTACAGAAGAGGCATTGCTGGAGGTCTTAGAAAACATAAAGTTGGATAAGTCCCCAGGATGTTGTGGGAAGTTAGGGAGCAAATTGTGGGTCCCCAGCAGAAACATTTATATCATCTACAACCACAGTGAGGTGCCAGAGGACTGGAGGATGGCTAATGTTGAGCCTTTATTTAAGAAAGACCGTAAAGAGAAACCTAGGAACGATTGACCTGTGAGCTTGACATTGGTGTTGAATAAGTTGTTGGAGGGGATTCTGAGAGATAGGATTTACATGCATTTGGAGAGGCAAGGACTGATTAGGAATAGTCAGCATGATTTTGTGAGAGGGAAATTGTGTCTCTCAAACTTGATTGAGTTTTTTGAGGAAGTAACCAAAAAAATTGATGAGGCCAGAGCAGTAGACGTTGTTTATATGGATTTTAGTAAAGCTGTTGACAAGGATCTGCATGGTAGACTAATTAGTAGAATTAGTTTACATGGGATTCAGGGTGAGCTTGCCAACTTGATACAAAATTGGCTTGATAGTAGGAAACAGAGGATGGTGGAGAGTTGTTTTTTGGACTGGAGGCCTATGACAATAGGGATCGGGTTGGGTCCACTTTTGTTTGCTATTTATATAAAAGATTTGGAAAGAATATAGGAGGCATGATTAGTAAGTTTGCAGATGACACCAAAATTGGTGGTAGAGTGCACAGTGAAGAAGATTATCTAAGATTACAAAGAGATCTGGATCAGTCGGGTCAGTGGGCTGAGGAGTGCAGATGGAGTTTAATTTAGATAAATGCGAGGTATTGCATTTTGGTAAAACAAACAAGGGTAGGACTTATACAACTAAAAGTAGGGTCCTGGGCAGTGTTATAAAACAGAGAGGCCGAGGGGTTCAGGTACATAATTCGTTGAGATTTGCATCACAGGCAGACAGGGTGGTTACGATGGCATTTGCATGCTTGCCATCATTGCTCAGACCTTTGAGTATAGGCGTTGGGACATCATGTTGAGGTCATACAGGACATTATCATCACAGAATCACAGAATCCCTACAGTGTGGAAACAGACCCTTCAGCCCAACAAGTCCACACCGGCACTCAGAGCATCCCACCCAGACCCATCCCCCTAAGCTACACATCCCTGAACACTACGGGCAATTTAGCATGGCCAATCCACCTAACCTGCACATCTTTGGACTGTAGGAAGAAACTGGAGCACGTGGAGGAAACCCATGCAGACATGGGGAGAACGTGCAAACTCCACACAGACAGCTGCCCGAGGGTGGAATCGAACCCGGGTCCCTGGCACTGAGGCAGCAGTGCTAACCATTGAGCCACGTGCTGCTCATAAAACTCGACTCGGATGGGACTCAAACCCACAATCTTTGAATACCCTTGTCAATATGTCCGTAGAAGTCCACGCGCCCTCCATTGCGCCACAGAGCATCACCTAGAGGCCTCTTCTAAGAGTACTGTGTGCAGTTCTGCTTGCCCTGCTATAGGAAGGATATTATTAAACTGGATAGGGTTCAGAAAAGATTTACCAGGATGTTGCTGGAAACGGAGAGTTTGAGTTATAAGTAGAGGCTGGGACTTTTTCACTGGAGCAAAGGAGGTTGAGAGATGACGTTATTGAGGTTTCTACAATCATGATCAGGTGAATAGCAAGGGTCTTTTCCCTAAGGTGGGGGAAGTTCCTAACAAGAGGGCATATTTTTAAGGTAAGAGGAGAACGTTTTAAAAAGGACATGAGGGGCAACTTTTTTTTTTTTACACAGACTGATCTAAGTGGTAGATACAGGTACAGTTACAACATTTAAAAGACATTTGTTTAAGTGCATCTATAGGAAAGTTTGGAGGGATATGGGCCAAATGCAGGCAGTGGGACAAGTTTAATTTGGGAACATGGTCTGCGTGGACTAGTTGGACCGAAGGGTCTGCTTCCATGCTGTATGACTCCAACTGCTCTGAAACATTGCTTGGAATCTCCATTGTGATAATTGTAAGTGATTTAAATGCCCACAGGACTTTTAAATTGAAAAATTCAGCACCTTTAACTTAGAACAAAAAGCAGACACCTGTTCCTGGAATAATTTGATTGACACATCCTGTGTAGCTTAGAAAGAAAGGCCATCTGCTTTGTCAGTTTCAATAGAATGCATCATTTACATTTGAACGTAGCACTGGTATTAAGATTAATACAACACAGGAGCAGGCCCTTTGGCCTACCATGTCAACTGCATACGGTCAGGAAGGAGACATCATATCTGGAGTGCGATACAATCCAAGTGAGTATACAGTTTGGAGAACTTGGAGGCAGAATTGGAATAGAGCTGGTAATTCTCTCTCTCCTTTCTCCATTTTAAAAGTTTAAAATTCAGCAGTTGAGTTAAAAGGTTAATAATTCAGCTGACTGAGGGATGGTTATTCGTCAATTGCCTGAAACTTGAAATATTGCCTAAATAGGCGTTGAATACTACTGAAGCTTGACTTAATGTGAGGCACCTCCATTCACCTCAGCTCTCTTTAAGAAAAGGCCTGTTAACAGTGCATGACCAGTAAATTGCACACGGTCAGGAAGGAAAGATGACATTGGGAGAGAGAGAGACACACAGTCTGAGTGAGTGTATAGTTTGGGGAATTTGGAGGCAGCATAGGATTTTGATATAGAGGGGAAGGCATGCTTTTTACTTATTGGAATAATTCCAAGGAGGCAGGACCTCATCACCAAGTCACCGTTTATTTACATGTGCATAGTACATGGATTCTTGCTCAAAGCCAGTCCTGAGACTGACGAGATCTCCTAAACCTCCTGTTTACATCTGACAGCCAGGGCTCCCTGATTGGCCCAGGCTAACAACCGCAATCAAGGATCTCAGTCAATGAAATTCACCTGGCCCTTGTTCCAATCACTACATCCCTCCCACATGGCCTAGGATGTAGGCCTGTTCTTCTTGTAGCTGCTCCTGGGACATTTTCACATCAGGTTCAGTTCCTCCAACTCTGACTCAGACTTGGAAGGCTTGTACCAGATCACAGCCCATCTCCTGCACCCGGAGTGGCTCAGTAGAGTTTCCTCCTCTTCTTCAGGTAGCAATGGCATTAAGGCCACCTCCAACTTGGACTCTGAGGATTCTTCGACACTAGATTGAGGGGGAGAACCCAGTGTTTTTGAAAGCCTTTCTGGCTGTTCCAAGGGACCAGGTATGTTTAGTTCCTAGCTCGCTTGCGAGGTAGCAACTCTCACGTTTGTTCAAGACTGCCTCACCTACATGAATGTTGTATGTCACGGAACCTTGACATCACCTTGTACCCATGCAAGGTCATTTCCATGGCCATGTCAACACCAAACTTTATCCACTGAAGTGAACTGTCTCTCTCACTTAGAGGAGACATGTGGTCAGCATTGGTATTCCTCTGCCGCATCACACCTTTCCCCCCGCTCCAGGTCTGGGAGTATCAGGTTCAACCTGGTGTGGAGTCTTCTCCCCATTCAGCAACACTGCTGGAGCTATCCATTAGTTGAGAGAGGGGTGATCCTATAATCAAATAGGAACCAGGACAGTTTGGTGTCGAGTGAAGCTGTAGGCTGTTTCTTTTAGCCTGCCTTCAACAGGTGAACTACTATTTCTGCCAGACCATTGGACAATGGATGGTATGGAGCTGTGCAAACATGCTGAATACCATTTGACTTTAGGAAACACTCAAAATCCTCGCTAGTAAATGATGTCCCATTGTCCATGACCAATACTTCTGGGAGTCCATGTATCACAAACAACGCTCGCAGCTTTTCAATCGTCATCCCTGAGTTTGCCGAATGTACTCTATGCACGTCCAACCACTTTGAATGGGTTTCCACAATGACCAAAAACATTGAGCCTATGAAAGGGCTGGCATAGTCAACGTGCAACCAAGTTCACGGTTTACCTGGGCGGCACGGTGGCTTAGTGGTTAGTACTGCTGCCTCACGGTGCCAGGTACCTGGGTTCAATCCCACCCTTGGGCGACTGTGTGGAGTTTGTACATTCTGCACGGGCTTCCTCCGGGGAAAACAGAGTACGAGAGTAAGCTTGCAGGGAACATAAAAACTGACACTAAGAGTTTCTATAGGTACGTGAAGAGAAAGAGATTGGTTAAGACAAATGTAGGTCTCCTACAGACAGGAACAGCGTAATATATAATATTAGGGGACAAAGAAATGGCTGAGGAACTGAATACATACTTTGGCTCTGTCCTCACAAATGAGGACACAAATCAGATACCAGAATTGTTGGAAGATGCAAGATTTAGTGAGAGGGAAGAACTGAGCGAGATCAATATTAGTAGAGAAATGGTGCTGGGAAAATTGTTGGGATTGAAGGCCGATAAATCCCCAGGGCCTGATAATCCACATCCCAGAGAACTTAAGGAAATAGCTCTAGAAATAGTGGATGCATTGGTGGTCGTCTTCCAGGATTCCATAGACTCTGGAACAGTTC
The DNA here is from genome assembly GCF_021869965.1 of Rhincodon typus. NCBI lineage: Eukaryota > Metazoa > Chordata > Chondrichthyes > Orectolobiformes > Rhincodontidae > Rhincodon > Rhincodon typus. The sequence continues at coordinate 30,910,191 of NC_063340.1, read as the reverse complement.
CTGCAGATTGGAGGGTGGCTAATGTCACTCCAATATTCAAAAAAGGGAGGTAGAGAGAAAATGGGAAATTATAGACCGGTGAGCCCAACATTAGTAGTGGAGAAAATTTTTGAATCCATTGTCAAGGATTTCATAGCAGAACATTTAGAAAGCAGTGGCAGGAACAGTGAGCATGGATTTACGAAGGGGAAATCATGCTTGACAAATCTGTTGGAATTCTATGAAGATATAATTAGTAGAGTTGATAAGGGGGAGCCAGTCGATATCATGTATTTGACTTTCAGAAAGCGTACGACAAAGTCCCACATAAGAGATTAAAGTGTAAGATTAAAGCGTTTGGGATTGGAGCTAGTGTATTAAGATGGATAGGAAACTGGTTGGCAGAGAGGAAACAAAAGAATAGGAATTAATGGGTCCTTTTCAAATTGGCAGGCAGTAACTAGTGGGGTAACACAGGGATCGGTGCTGGGACCTCAGCTATACACAATATATATTAACTATTTGGATAAGGGAACAAAATGTAACATCTCCAAGTTTGCAGATAATACCAAGTTGGGTGGGAGGGTAAACTGATGCAGAGATCCTTCAACATGATCTTGACACTTCATCGGAGGTTCCACTGATGATTTCACCTAGCATGGTGACGAAACATCTGAACGAAAACAAGCCAGCTCGGTGAGCAAGTCAACAATCTCATGATCTTGACAGGTTGGGTGAATGGGCAAATCAATGACGGATGCAGTATAATTTGGATAAATCTGAAGTTATTCACTTCGGAAGCAAAAGCAAGAAGGCAGATTACTACCTGAATTGCTGTAAATTGGGAAAGAGGAGTATGCACCAGTCGCAGAAGGTAAGCATGCAGGTGCAGCAGGCGGTAAAGAAGGCAAATGGTATGTTCGCATTCATTGCGAGAGATTTTTAGTACAGGAGCAGAGATGTGTTGTTGCAGTTATACAGGGGCTTGAGCCACACCTAGAATACTGTGTGCAGTTTTGGTATCCTTTTCTTAGGAAGGATGCTCTTGCTCTCAAGGGAAGGCAGCGAAGGTTTACCAGGCTGATTCCAAGGATGACAGATTTGACGTATGAGGGAAGATTGGCTAGGTTGGGATTGTTTTCGCTGGAGTTCAGACAAAGGAAGGGGGATCTCATAGAAACTTAAAATTCTAACAGGACTGGACAGGGTAGATGCAGGGAGGATGTTACCAATGGTGGGTGTATCCAGAACCAGTGGTCACAGTATGAGGATTCGGGGTAGACTATTTAGGATAGAGATGAGGAGACATTTCTTCACCCAAGGAGTGGTGAGCCTGTGGAATGCGTTACCACAGGAAGTAGTTGATGCCAAAACATTGAATGTATTCAAGAGGTGACTAGATATAGCACATGGGGCAAATGGGATCAAAGGTTATGGGGAGAAAGCAGGGTTAGTCTACTGAGTTGGATGATCAGCCATGATTGTGAAGAATGGCAGAGCAGGCTTGAAGGGCTGAATGGCCTCCTCCTGCTCCTATCTTCTATGTGTCTATATTTATGTTTACCAAAACTATTCACGTTTATACATTAATGAACTGAACAAAGGAACTGACAGTTTGTCATCTGCAAAGATCGGTGGAAGGACAGGTAGTGTGAGGAATCAGGGAGGCTGCAGATGGACTTGGACAGTTTAAGAAATTAGACAAAGAAGTGGCAGGTGGAATGTGAGGTTATGCACTTTGATAGGAAGAATAGAGGCGTAAACTATTTTCTAAATGGGGAAATGCTTTGGAAGGGACTTAGTCCTAATTCAGATTCTCTTAAAGTTAACATGAAGGTTCATTAGGCAGTTAGGAAAGTAAATGCAATGTTAGCATTAATTTTGAGAAGGCTAGAATACAAGAGTAGAAATGTGCTGAGGTTGTATAAGGTCAAATGCATTTGGAATGTTGTGAGCAGTTTAGGGCCCTGTATCTAAGGAAGGATCTGCTGATGTTGGAGGGAGTCCAGAGGAGGTTTACAAGAATAATCCTGGGATGAAGGCTTGTCACGTGAGAAACAATTAAGATCTCTAGGTCTGTGCTCAATGGAGTTTAGAAGGATGAGGGGGATATCATTCAAACTTAGAGAACGCTGAGAGGCCTGGATAGAATGGACATGGAAATGATGTTTCCACTAGTAGGAGAGACTGGATCCATGGGCACAGCCTCAGTGTGAAAGGACAACCCTTTAGAACTGCAATGAGGAATTTCTTTGGCCAGAGGAAGTGTGAATCTCTCACAGAGGACTGTGGAGACCAAGTCTTTTAGTATAATTAAGTCAGAGATAGTTAGGTGCTTGATTAGTAAAGGGACAAAGGGTTACTGGGAGAAGGCAGCAGAATGGGATTGAGAAACATATTAGCTATGATTGAATGGTGGAGCAGACTCGATGGGCCAAATGGCCCAATTATGCTCCTATATCTTAGGTGTGTGCTCACCATGATACCATTCTAAACTAATCCCATCTGCTTGCACATGGTCCATAACCCTCTATTCCTTGCATGTTCATGATTCTGTCTAAATGCCTCTTGAACATTGCTATCATATTTCTTGGCATTTGTTAATAATAATTGGGATGGGTGAGTGATGAAGATTTGACACCCTGACTATAATTAAAACTGGGCCAATGTCTCAGTAAAACTGGAGGCAGGCATTTCTGCTTGCAATTTGCACCATCTGCTTGCCTCAGCTGCAACTTTGAGTCTGTCCCTTCATTTCATTTCACCTCATTGTGAAAATATGTTGGGTGGGGGCCTCTTTCAAGATTCAGAGCTGCTGCGTTGGGAAGCTTCCCAACTCAGCATTTCTGCTTCCTCCACAAAAATCCAACTCAATCTTTAAGGTCAACTACTCTTCATGATGACCAGTTCCTGATGAAAGGATATTATCTAGAAAAGTTAATATTGTTTCTGTTCAGATACTGTCAGATCTGCTATTTCCAGCATTTTCTGTCTCCTTTTCAAATTTCCCACATTTGCAAAATTTTAGTTTTGTATTTCTGCTCATTTATCGCTTTTGCTGTTTTAAATAACTTGCCACATTTGCATCAGATCTGTATCTCTGCTTCCAAAGTACTTTATTGATTTATGAAGTGTTTGTGAATGCCTTAAATGGAGAAAAGGTACAACGTATACAGTTTTGTTTTCCTTAGGATATAGCCAAGAAACATTAAATTTATATTATTTACATTGTATTTTCCTTCATTGTTGTATCTTGTAAACCAAGACCAAACTTTGGAGATGCTCAATTCAACACAATGGAATGCTATGACAATACTATCTTTAAATAAATTATTTCTGCTTGTTGACAGATAAGGGAAGATGTCAGCAAATGTTTTAGTTTCCATCAAAAGCAAATAGTTAGTAAACATAGAAAAGATTTAATTAGTGAGGGTAAAACAACAATTACTTAAAACAGAGAATGGGGGAAGAGAATATAAGTATTCACAATTTCAATTTTCCATATTTGGATTAGTAATATGGAGTTAACATTATAGTGAAATACTTCTTAAAGTTTGATTACTATCAAGTAGTAAATCAAAATGAAAGAGTCAGCCAGCCCAGACGTCCCAAGACAGATTCATAGTCAGAGTTACTAAAATGGGGCCTGGGAGGTTGATTTTTACTTCTGTCACAACATTTGCTCCAAAATAATAACACACCGCAAAGATGTGATAAGAGGAAATTAACTCCTACAAATACTTGCAGATATCAGCTCTCAAACAGTGGCACTGTAATTCTTATTTAACAGAAGTACAATATACAACCTCATATTAAGAGCAGCATTAACTAAAACAGGGGCTGAAATTCTAAACTTCATTAATATTTTTGAAAAGTAAATCACAGGGTATTTTATACTTGGATCTGCTTTTTGTGTTGATGTTGGCAGGGACTGGAACCACAGCCTCTGTCCACTGCTCAATTTATTTTCTTAATAAATTCTTGGATTTTAAAAATGAAAAAGTAACCTTGTTTATAAAGCAGCACTCTAATCTTTTTGTTTCAGGAGCATCGCACCGTAACCCTACTTTAGAGCTGTGAATACCTTGTAGATTTCTCCCTAAATTAAAAACAAGTTAACACCACAAACATTCATGACACAATACTTGTTCACAAGGTACAAATGTTTTAGAAGATTAAAAGGTTTCTGAATTTTAAAAAAACTATTATAATCCTTTTCACTTGGGAAGAAAAAACCCTTATCATCTGCATATGTCTGTTCCTTTGCTCACATGGTATCGGATAAGGATAGAAGAGCAAGATAGAGAATGAAACCAGTTAAATCTTTACTTGTGAAGTCACAATGACATGACTGTAGCTACAAAATTGAGCTAAGTGGATGGCAGCATGAAAAATTGAAGAAAAATCAATTCCACCCATTTTCAGGAATGTGTTCTTGCTAACAATCAGTCCTTTGAAGGTGCACTTCAGTCACTGTCAGACTCATCCTTGTACTTCGATTTACTAACACGGCCATTTTGTAGAGGCATTTCTTCATAATCACTCCTAACATGAAAAAGTTTAAAATTACTGAAGAAAATCTTTAATTTTCAAAAAATATTAGATAGGGTTTTACTTGCATCATTTAAATTCTCTTCTATTCATTTGGTGTGCATTAGTGGGAAGATCAGCATTTTTGCTCATCCTTAACAGCCTTTGAGAAGATTATGATGAGCTGCCTCTTGAACACAGTTAAGTTTGCTAGCCCATTTAATATGCTGTTTATTGTCAATTACATTGCTGCAGCTCTGGACTCACACATTGGCCAGACCTAGTAAATATGGCACAGATCCTTCCTCAAAAGGATTTTAATAAACCAGATGGATTTTTATTTAAAAACAGAAATTTTACTTTTTATGGACATTAGTAGAGATGATCTTGTTTTATTTGACAAATTTAACATACAATTTAAATTTCTCAACTACCATGGTAGGATTTAAATTTGTGTCTCCAGCCCATTACTGAAATCCTGAAAAGCCTTATGAAATATCTATAAAGTATTTTGTTACTTTATGGCTCAAACATACTGGCTAAGAATCTTTTAGCTGCATATCTAACATCATAAACTAATAAGACTTTAAACATCTTCAAACTAAACTGAAACAAGCAAGAGCTTTAAATGTGCAACTTAAAACAGGTAAGATCATGCAAACTTCCAGCGGAGAGCTGATCGCCCACCTAGGACAACTGGTAATTGATGTGACTAATCGGTGTTCCAGCCAATGTTTTGATTTGATGATTTGATAAACTGATCTGTACAGCATGCTCTTCATTGACTTGCTTTACTGTCTAGCCTTCCATATGAACAGTGATACTGAAAGTGACAAAGTGCTAGTTTGTGAATCAATTTTAAGTTTTGTTTCATTTATAGGTTTTAAAGTGGATGTAGCTTACAGGCAGCAATTTATCCAAAAGAACACAACTGGTCTCATGCAGATTTATATATCAGCAAGCCAGATTTTGCCCTGTTGTAGTGAGATTCCAGAGCTCTCCTTAACTTGATTAGTTTGATTAAGCATCCTGTTTTGCTGAAGAGACATTCTATGGTTACATCTGCAGATCTACCCCCAGAATTGCTTTTCTGGTCATCATTTTTTTCTTGCTCTATCCAGTTTAATGTTGATTTAATATTGGATAAACTCACAAAACGCTCAAGCCAGCATTGATGCCTTACACTTCAGTTTTATGTTCTGTTCTCTGTGGAATTTGAGAATTTTCTATTTTACAATTCTACAACTGTACCTTTATTTGCAGAGACACTTGGGAGTTTCATGTGAAGAATACCAATCTGTAATGACAAGTCTAGCATTTGTGATCCTTAGTAAACCTGAAATGAATATCAATCATCAGAGGAAGCCTATAATACTGTGGGCCTATCTGGCTAATCTAGGTCCTTAATCTTTTGAAGGGCGCAAACAATACTCTCTTCTGCTGTAAGTTCTAAATGTAGATATATCCCACTTTCCTGAAAGCTACACAACTATTATTGAATAGAACAAAGTGATTAATGTAGCTTTCACCTCAATATGAACCCAAAATTTGTGTCTACTTATGCACCAGAGATAGTAGTGATACATATTAAAAATTGGGGCATTTGTCCTTTTTAATCTTCTAATCTTTCGTATATTTGATTGATGCGGAGGTACAAAACCAGGGGAAAAAGCATCCTCTATTGAACAGGCTGGCCCACTTTTAAGGTGTAGAGACCAGCTGATCAATGTCAAATCCGTGCTAAAAAACACTTTCTGAAAATCAGTCCCTCAGAAGCACTGTATAACTTTCATTCTAATGCTTGGAAAGGTCAAACAAGAATGAATAATCTTCCAATCTGCACACCGCAAGCTTCCAGAATTAAAATTTTACACTCCCAAAAGAAACAATTTATTTTGGAAAGTAAACGTAAATGAATGATGTGTCAAAAATGGCCAAGTTGCAAATAAAGAAAGCTAAGATCTTAAACTACAATCTTAACTCACCCATAAAGCACATCATCATCGGAATCATTCAGCATGGAAAAGGCTGGGTTATCCTTTTGCTGGGATTCTAAGGAAAGAGAACATTATTAAAATAAATTCCTTTAC
>NC_063340.1:30863137-30903192 GCF_021869965.1 Rhincodon typus | reverse complement strand
GCTGCTTGGCCTGCTGTGTTCATCCAGCTCTACGCCTTGTTATCTCAGATTCTCCAGCACCTGCAGTTCCTACTATCTCTGTACCAAGTATACATTGGAAATGGTAGCATCTCTACATTGAAATACTTTTCAGATATGTCTTGGCCTGCTGTGGTAATCCAGCTCTACACCTATACTTGGTACATATTCCTGCCCATTAAGGATATGAAATTTCTTTGCAATCTTCTGCCATGTCATGCCCACCAGGTTTGAACAGATCTTAATTTCTTTAAACTATATTTTTGTTTCAAATCGGCTCTTGCTGCAAATACAGAATGGACAAGGTGGCTGCTTCTAGAAATTTCTAGGAATTACCAGGTCAATACTTAACTCATCTCCTCTCTGGAATGTCAGATCTCTCATTTGCATGAATACTGCAATAAAACACACACAAAAGAGCAACAAATAATGTGTCTACCCTCAGTCAGTTCTGAACAAAGGACACCATTGAAACTCTGTATGGCACAAGTAGTGTTAATGACCCCATAGCTATCTCCAACAACACACAATAGTTTTGATGAGAGACATCAAAATCATCCTGTCAAGTTAAATTGTCTCATCTAGGAACCCTGTCATATGACTGAAACGTCTGCCTTTGAATAGCTTTAACTATACAACTTTGAACTATTTTTGTTTTGAACATCAGAGCAGAAAACAAAGTAGCTCCAGGCTCAGCAAAAGCTTGCCTCTAGTCTCATCCTTTCCTGAAACCCGATTTCCAGCAAAAATGCTGCCATTTCACTTAAAGTGGAAAGTGAACTAACTCCCAGTCTACAAGAATCATGTTACTACACTTTCAACTGCATCCATCTGCATCAAAGCTCCTATATGAAGGGAATTCTGCCAAAACTTTTAAAGGGTTTTGACTTCCTGGACTCTGATTCACATATCTTACTCCATATCTTACTTCCACTTCCACCAGTGTAATTGTAGCTATAGATTTACATGCTTTTCCCTCCTTTCTTCTTTGTGCTAGTGTTTGTATGTGATATAAACATTCATTTCCTGGGTTTGAATGCTTAAATTAACCATTCTTTTGTTTCTACCCTTAAAGAGAGTTTGTTGTGGGTCATTTAACAATTGGATTACGCAGACAGAAGATTTGGGGAATATACCACGACTTGTGTTGAAATGGAGAATTTTTTTTTGAAAAACTAGAAATCAAAATTAGGAGGTATTGTTGATAGTGAAGAAGGTCATCAAAAATTACAGAGGGATCTTGATCAGGTGGGGAAATGGGCTGAGGATTGGCAAATGCAATTCAATACAGATAAGTGTGAGGTGTTGCATTTTGGAAAGTCAAACCAAATACAGTAAATGGTCAGGACCTGAGGAGTGTTGTGGAATAGAGGGACCTAGGAATGCAAGTACATAGATCTGTTGAAAGCGACGTCACAGGTGGACAGGGTGGTGAAGAAGGCATTTAGCATGCTGGCCTTCATCAGTCAAGGCATTGAGTTTTGGAGTTGGGATGTTATGTTATAGCTGTACAAGTCGTTGGTGAGGCCACACTTGGAATATTGTGTACAGTTTTGGTCACACTATCATAGGAAAGACATAGTTAAACTGAAAAGTGTGCAAAGAAGATTTACTAGGTCTAGTAGGCCTGAGTTGTAGGGAGAGGTTGGTCAGGATAGGACTTTATTCCTTGGAACGTAAGAGAACGAGGGGTAACCTTATTGAGGTGTATAAAATCATGTGGGGCATAGATAGGATGAACGCATTTCGTCTTTTTCCAAGGGATGGCAAATTGAAAACTAGAGGGTATAGATTTAAGAAGGACCTGAGGAGCAGCTTCTTCATGTACAGGGTGGTGCATATATGGAATGGGCTGCTGGAGAAAGTGGTTGAGAGGGTGGACAAAACAGAAACCCTCATAACTATTAAAAAATGCTTGGATAATTACTTGAAGTGCTTTTACAAGACTATGGACTAAGAGCTTGGAAGTGGAATTACACTAGATGCTTACTAATCAGTCAACAATAACATGGCCTCCTTCTGCTGCGAATTTTTATGGCTCTTTACTGCAAATCACTTCTACCTTCTTTTGTGACATTACAACCATCCCAAAACGCAGTGACCATAAGTGTATACAGTAGGTGTGACCTAAATAGAGTTTTTTTACAGTTAAATCATAACCTCCTGTGCCTGCATTCCAGGCCTCTGCCAATAAGCAAAGTATCAGATATGGTTTCCTATCCACGTTATCTACCAGTCTTGCCATCTTCAGGAATCTGTGGACTTATGAATCACAGCACAGAAAAAGGCACTTTGGCCCATTGAATCTACGTGGATCAAAAACAACCACTTAATAATTCTAATCCCATTCTCCAGCACTTGGCCCAAAGCAATTCTGCCTTGGAATCGCAAGTATAAGTTAATTCTTCTTGTATGTTATGAGAGTTTCTGCCTTTACAGGCAGTGAGTTTCAGATTCCCACCATCCTCTGGGTGAAAAGCATTTTTCACACGTAGGAAAAACATTTTCCTCATGGACCCTCTAAAACTTCTGCCCTGAATGTATACCCACTGGTCATTGATCCAAAGAACAAAACAGCAAAGGAATAGACCCTTCGGCCCTCCAAGCCTGCGCCGACACATTTTGCCCTTCCATACTAAAACTGTCTTCACTTACAGGATTTGTATCCCTCTATTCCCTTTCTATTCATTTATTTGTCCAAAAGCTTCCTGAATGCTGCTATTGTGTCTGCTTCCACCACCTCCTCCGGTAATGCATTCCAGGCACTCACCACTCTTTGTGCAAAAAACTTGCCTCACACATCTCTTTTAAACTTCCCCCCTCGCACCTTGAACCTGTGTCCCCTAGTAATTGACCTCACCACCCTGGAAAAAAGCCTCATACTTTCCACTCTATCCATGTCATTTGTAATCTTTTAAACTTCTATCAGGTCGCCCCTCAACTTCCTGCATTCCAGTGAAAATAGACGCTGTCTATCCAACCTTTCTTCATTGCTAAAATCCCCCATACAGTCAACATCTTGGTAAACCTTTTCTGTAGCCTCGCCAAAGCATCTACATCCTTCTGGTAACGTGGTGACCAGAACTGTATGCAATATTCCAAGTGTGGCCTAACTAACGTTTTATAAAGCTGCAGCATAACTTGCCTATCGTTATACTCAACACCCCTTCTAATGAAGGCAAGCATGCCATAAGCCTTTTTAGATCACAGAATCCCTACAGTGTGGAAACAGGCCCTTCGGCCCAACAAGTCCACAAGACCCTTAGATATCCCACCCAGACTCATCACCCTATAACCCACCTAAACATCCCTGAACACTATGGGCAATTTAGCACGGCCAATCCACCTAATCTGCACATCTCTGGACTGAGGGAGGAAACCGGAGCACCCGGAGGAAACCCACGCAGACACGGGGAGAATGTGCAAACTCCACACAGAATTACCGGAGGGTGGAATCGAACCCGGGTTCCTGGCGCTGTGATGCAGCAGTGCTAACCACTGAGCCACCGTGCCGCCCTTTTTACTACCTTATCTAATTGCGCTACCACCTTCAGTGATCTGTGGACCTGCACATCCAGATCCCTCTGCACTTCAATACTCCTAAAAGTTCTGCCAATATACAATTTCCACCTGTACTTGACATTCCAAAATGCATCACCTCACAGTTGTCCAGATTAAACTCCATCTGCCATTTTTCTGCTAATGCCTCCAACTGATCTGTATCCTGCTGTATCCTCTGACAATCCTCTTCACTATCCACAACTCCACCAATCTTTGTATCATCCACAAACCTACTAATTAGACCAGCTACGTTTTCTTCTTGGAAGACCACAAATGACAAGTCCCAGCACTGATCCTTGTGAAAAACCACTAGTCACAACCCTCCATTCTGAAAGGCATCCTTCCGTTGCTACCCTCTGTATCCTATGACTAAGCCAGTTTTGTATCCATCTTCCCAGCTCACCCCTGGCACCACATAACTTCACCTTTTCTACCAGTCTGCCATGAGGGACCTTGTCAAAGGTTTTACTGAAGTCCATGTAGACAACATCAACCACTTTTCCATCATCAATCATCTTCCGTCACCTCCTCAAAAAGCTCGATCAAGTTAATGAGGCATGAACTTCCCTGCCAAATGGAAAAGTTTCTTCCCCTCTACCCCGGTCTCAGCATTCCATAATTTTATACACTTCAATCATGTCTCCCTCCCCACCTTAGTCTTCTCTGTTCCAAGAAAAATAACCTCCGTCTATCTAATTTCTCTCTTCATAATTAAAACTCTTTAGACCAGGCAAATCTCCTCTGCACCCCCTTCAGTCCCTCCTAATCAGATCCCTCCTAAATGCGTATTCCAAAATTGTGCACAGTACTCTAGCTATGGCCTAAATAACATCTTATACAGTTCCAGCATCACCTCCCTGCTCTTAAATTCTATGCCTTGGTTAACAAAGGCAAGTATCCCATATGCTTTTTTAACCACTTTATCTATCTGTCCCACTATGTTAAGGACTGGTGAACATCACACCAAGGCCCCTCTGAGCCTCAGTGTTTCTCAGGGTCCTACTGTTCATTATGTATTCCCTTGCCTCACTCAACAGTCTGAGATACATTTCATCCAGCCCTGGAGATTTATCTACTTTTAAGAATGTCATATGAGGCACACCAAGTTCCACACAGAGTCACAGAGCTATACAGCATGAAAACAGACCCTTCAGTCCAACTCGTCCATGCTGACCAGATATCCTAGATTAATCTGGTTCCATTTGCCTTTAGAAAACCCGAAAGAACTGTGAATGCTGTAAATCAGGAACAAAAACCGAAGTTGCTGGAAAAGCTCATCTGGTCTGGCAGCATCTGTGAAGAGGATGGGTCACCCAGACCCGAAACGTTAACTCTGATTTTTTTTCTTCATTCGCTGCCACATCTCTTCTAGGCACGCCCACCTTGAAGAAGTTCTGCTCCTCTCTCCAACAGGATTTCCGTTCCAATCTTTCTTCTTATCCACCAACATTAATTTCACTGTCAGTCCTGGTACTTGACCAAGTATTTGCTAAAGCCATTCCTCCGCGACTGCCTCCAGCTCTGACTCACCCTACGTGGATTCCAACTGAAGTTTCATCTCTAATGTTTTGAATCCTCCCAGGATCACATATATCTCCGGGATGTTCACCACTCCACGGACAGCTACTCTCGCCGCCTCCTGAGATCCACACTCGGTACCATGCGGCATCACATGTACCCTCTCGACCTTTCTCTCCAACAGCATCGCAACACACTGGCTCAGGGTTGTATCACTCCACAGTTCCACTTCATCTTCCAGCTCATTCATCGTGCTAACAAGAAACTTTTTCCTGTCCTTTCAGGCATCAAGGCTCACAAGATGCAACAATTCAAATATACCCATGCCCCTCTGGAAACTTCCTCTCCTCCCCTTCCCTCCGATTCCATCCCCTCTCCAAACCCCACCTCCTGTCGGGTATTCACCATCCCTCCTAACCTTCCGCTCTCCAATGCTGAACATTCTGTACTCAACAAAGGCCTCGGCTTTATTCCTCTGTGTCCCCATTTTAACAAATTTCGGGCACAACATGACGTCAAACCCATCTTCCCCTCTGTGCCCATTTCCTTGGACAAGAGTGCTCTCCCTGTCCCACAGACCCCTTCGCCCAGTTCCAACACTCTCCCTCCGGCCTTTTACCTGCACTCGAACTGTTCATTGAGAACTGTTGATGTGATATTGGTCACCTCAATTTCTCTGCCCCCTCACCAAATCCAAACTATCTCCCTCCCAACTGATTGCACTCCATGCACTAAGATCGAAACCTGACATTGTTATTAAGCCTGCCGATAAGGGTGGTGCTGTTGTAGTCTGGCATATTGGCCTCTACATTGCAGAGGCAGAGCACCAGCTCTCAGATAGCTCCTATCTTCCCCTGGACTATTACCCCACCATGAGGCATCAGGCCATCGTATCTACTATGGTAACTGATCTCATTTCATCTGGTGACATCCACCCCACTGCTTCCAAGCTGATAGTCCCCCAGCCCCACACAGCTCGCTTCTACCTCCTTCTAAAAATGTTCTGCGAGTCACCGGACCTGAAATGTTAACTCTGATTTTTTCTTCACAGATGCTGCTGAGCTTTTCCAGCACCTACTACCTTTAAACTCTTTTAGGGATTCACTTGATCCCTGCTGTCTATATTATTCCTTTACACCTCAGTATCCTACCATTATGTATTTCCTTGATTTGTTCCTCCCCACAGGTCTTATGGAGCCTTGTAAATGAACTTACGTTTCTCCAAATTGAATTCCATTTCTCAAGTTTCTGGCTACCAGACAAAAACTTATCTCTTTCAGCAGTGTGCAGCCTTCTTCCTCACTGGCAATCATCTTGGTATCATCTGCATCTTAATTTACATTTAAACCCAAATCAGTGATTTTCAAAAAAAAAAAAAAAATTCTTGGGGTGCGACCATCACTGGCAAGACCAACATTTGTTATTTCAAGTCGAATTGACTTTGAGAAGATGGTGGTGAGCAAGCTTTTTGAATTGGCATAGATACATCTGTTGGTGAGCTTCAGGATTTTTCCCCGGTGACTGAAGTCAGGATTGAAATGAGTTTCAAGTCAGGCTGGTGAAAAAATTTGGAGGGGAACTTGCAAGTAATGGTGTTTCCTTGCATCATTGCATTTGTTCTTCTGGGTGGTAAAGTTTGCAGGTTTGGAAAGTGCTGTTGAAGAAGCCTAGGCAAGTTGTAGTAATGTATCTTGTAGTTTGTACACACTGTTGTCTATACACCAGCGGACAACGGAGTGCCAATCGAGCAGGATGATTTGTCTTGGAAGTGTTAAGCTCCTTGAGTGATGTTGAGTGTTAGTGAAGCTACATTCATCAGGGCAACGGAAACATAGCCTCCTGACTTAAGCCTCAGAAATGGTGGCCAGTTCTGGGGAGTCAAGAGGCAAGATACACTCCACAGAATTCCCAGTCTCTAGCATGCCCCTGTGTTTAAATAGATAGTCAGTTCTGTTTCCTGTCGATGGTAATCTCCAGAATGTAGATGATGTGGGATTCAGTAATGATAATGCTATCAAGTGTCAAGGGAAGATGGTTAAGTCTTCTTTATTCTATCTGATCATTCATGTCACACAAGTGCAAGGCACTGTTACAGCCTCCTGAATGTGGGAATGGACTATTTCAGTATCTGAGGTCAAATGGTATTGATAAGTCAACAAACATGCCTACTTCTACCATGCTTTTCTCTACCCTCTAGGCTCCTTGATATTCAGGAGTCTAGATTTGAGTCTCACGTTTCCAGTGTAGAAACAGCTTCTGAGCCCTCACTATCTTTTCCTTGTATGCCACCAACTGGTCAAGCACTAATTTATCTCCAAGTAGCTGCTTCATAGAATCATAAAATGGCAGAGGCCATTCGGCCTTCATATAGGTACTGAAGGAGCAATTCATCTACTGCTGCTCCACTGCATTTATCCAATAGCTCTTCATTTTCAGATAATAATTCAATTCATTCTTGAATACCTAGATTCAACCTTCCTTCACTACACACTCATGCAGTGCATACTTGCTACATGAAAAATTCTTTCCTCATGTTGCAATTGGTTCTAATGCTCTCTAATGCTCTAATGCAATTGTTGCCTAATGCTCTCTAACCTCTGGTTCTCAATCCTTCTACCAAAGGGAACAGCTTCCCGATATACTTTGTCTATTTCTATCAAATATGTTCATGTTACAGTTGTATAGGACTTTGGTTTGACCACATTTGGAATACTGCATACAGTTCTGGTTGCCACATTACCAAAAGGATGTGGATGCTTTGGAGAGGGTACAGAGGAGGTTCACCAGGATGTTGTTTAGTATGGAGGGCGCTGGCTATGAAGAGAGGTTGAGTAGATTAGGATTATTTACATTAGAAAGACAGAGGTTGAGGGGGGACCTGATTGTGGTCTACAAAATCATGAGAGCTATAGACAGGGTGGATAGCAATAAGCTTTTTCCCAGTGTGGGGGACTCAATTACTAGGGGTCACAATTTCAAGGTGAGAAGGGAAAAGTTTAAGGGAGATATGCGTGGTAAGTTCTTTACGCAGAGGGCGGTGGGTACCTGGAACACGTTGCCAGCGGAGGTGGTAGAGGTGGGCACGATAGCATCATTTAAGATGTATCTAGACAGATACGTGAATGGGCAGGGAGCAGAGGGATACAGATCCTTGGAAAATAGGCGACAGGTTTAGGTAGAGGATCTGGATCGGCGCAGGCTTGGTGGGTCGAAGGCCTGTTCCTGTGCTGTAATTTTCTTTGTTCTTTATCTCAACCTGTGCTTCTTCAAGGGACATAATCTCAAATTCTCCAATTTATTTCCATAATTAAAATTTCTCATCCTTGGAATCATTTTGTGAATCTTTTATGCACCATAAGACCTTTTATTGAATCACAGAATCCTTACAGTGTGGAAACAGGCCCTTTGGCCCAACAAGTTCACACTGACCCTTGGAGCATCCCACCCAGACCCATCCCCCTGTAACCCACCTAAGCTACACATCCCTGAACGCTACGGGCAATTTAGCATGGCCAATCCACCTAACGTGCACATCTTTGGACTGAGAGAGGAAACCGGAGTACCCGGAGGAAACTCACGCAGACACAGGGAGAATGTGCAAACTCCACACAGACAATCGCCCAAGGATGGATTCCAACCCAGGTCCCTGGCGCTGAGGCAGCAGTGCTAGCCACTGGGCCACCGTGCTGCCCCATCAAACAATATACAATTTTGCCAGCAGTAGGGGGTGGGTTTAATGTAATTTTTTCAATAGGTCACTGAGATAGTTCAGGGTCACTGAAGAAGCATTCAAGGGCAGTAGCATGAGGCAAACATTGTAGGAGAAGGAGGCTCCGTGCTAGGCAGAGTTGCTGCTAACTGTGTTGCTAACTACAAGGATATTGCACAGTAAGGTTTCAGGAAGGTCATACAGCAATTGATTAGCTGTGAATAGAGAACTCAAGGAAGTCTTGGAAGCTGTTGCTGTATCAGAAAAAGCTGTGTGCCTTTATGGCTGAGAGTGGAAGTTGAAAAATCCACAACCAATATTTTCTGGTCAAGTTTAGAGCAAAATTAGAGCTCAAGGAAAAACCCAAGTGCAGTTTTAGCTTGGCACTGCTATTGTCAGTGAAGAGCTGGAGCTATGTTAATGAATGAATCCTGGACTGCAGTTTCAGAGGCCAGGGGAGCTTAGGGCAAGGAAAAGATCCACCAGAACAGGAGCAGTTGTTCGGGCAGTTCAATGACACAGTGGCTTGAGTGGATTTTCTAAGCCTAAATCAGCAAAGTGAAGAATCATAAACCCTTGTGAAGGTTAATGGGATTTGATTATTCACAGTTTCATTTAACCATTGCAGGGGAATTGCTGAGAAATTTGTGCGATCTGTCTCAATTACATTTGCAATTTCTTTTTGGGGTGTTCAATCACAATCTATTCCCCATTCTACTACATTAATTCTGGGTGCTAAAATACAAGTTGTACATTGTATTATTGTTCTATAATTGTTTAATAAAGTTTATTGTTGTCTGTTAAAAACAGTGGAATGTTGTGTCTTTATTCTCGCTAGATCTTACACTTTGTCTACTTCAGGGAAAAAAAAAGTTACTGGTCTCATAACAATACATAGCAGTCAGGTCCAGGATTGTAACACACAAAACTTCCTTGCTTCTGTATTTATGCTCCTTTTGATAAATTCCAGGATGTCACATGCTTTTATTAATCTTCCTATCAACCAGTCATACAACCTTCATTGACTTATATACAAATATTCCCAGGTCCCCAAGCTCTGGCACCACCTAAAGAACTGCATCCTTTATTTTGAATCATATCTCTGCGTTCATCTTACCAAAATGAATTTATTTACACTTCTCTGCACTAAATTTCATCTGCGTATGTCTGTCGATTCAACTACCTTATGAACGTCAACACTATCTGCTTCACAGTTTACAATACTTGAGACGCCATTTCTGTTCTTCTTTAAGCCATGTTTCTGTAATAGCTGCATATTATCCTTAGAAGTGTCTACCTGTGTCTTCAGTTCTCTGCCGCATACACTTCAATATAAGAAGTTCAGTGCATGTATTTAAGCATCGCCAAATGTCTTTGCTATCTACATCCTTTGCCTTCAATATTTACTTATTTTCACTTACTACTTTCCATTTCTGGTTTTGCCCGTCTCTGACTCAATCAATGCTTATTCTCATACCTTCGACAAGCTTGTTCAAAATCCCCCCAACAACAATAGCAAACCTCCATGCAATAATATCGGTTCTGACCCTAATGACTTTCAATCCCTCTGGCCTCTACAGCTTCCACCTCTCCCAATACCTATCCTAATGGCCAAAAATGTTAAGATTCCATCATGAAAAAATCTTTCCAGCATCGCAATCATGCATTGCAGCATCCTAAATCTTTAAGTACCAGTATGTGATACCAAGAGACTACCAGAAATATTTTGAGGCCTGAAAATTAATTGCTTTCCAATCACACTGAAGCTGCAGAAAGGACATCATCCCTCTTTCCACCGATGTAATTTGTAGGACTGGTATGGACAATGACCTCTGGCTCCAACCTCCTCAATCGCTCAGTCATCCTGGCATCAAAGAGACAGCATTCAATTTTGGAATAATGTATACAGAAACGTCTGATTGTTCCCTTAATTACTGCATCACTTCTCACTGTTTACTTTCTGAGCTTCCTCCTTCCTTATGTATACCTGAATCACCTACGGAGCTGTGGAATTGGCTCTGGCCGTACTCCACAGAGAGGCCATTGCCCTTCCCAGAACTGAATACATGTCTGATGGTCATCCTCTCTGCCTCTATATTCTTAAGCTGAAGGGACAGGAGTTGGGTGACCGCCTAATGCACAGACACCAGCTGCAGTTCAAGCTCCTCTAGCTGACAATATGTCTGATGCACAGGTTTGTCTAGGATACTGTAGTAAGCTAGAGCTCCCACATGGCTTGTACGGCACATTTAACAAAATTAAAATGTTCTGTCATGACCCTTTTTGGTAGGCTACTACCTAAATTTTTTTAGAAATGAACTGCAGATTTGTTTCTGATCAGGAACAAATAAAATCTCCCCAGCTACTCACCAATCTGTTCCTTTCTGTTTTCTAATGTAAACATAGAACAGTATAGCACAGTACAGGCCCTTCGGCCCACAATGTTGTGTAAAATTAGGTGCTTTAAATCCCTCTCCCTGATATTCAGATTGCATTAACTTCAGGGTCACTGATTGAGGCCTACTCTCAAAAACTCATTGCTTTTAATTCACTGCCACACTGCTGCTCCAATACCAATTTCTCTCAGGACCATACTCCTTTACCTCTAGGCTCTTTGATTCAGATCACGGTCTGTCTGAATCTCCCCTTCTTTAAACTTTCTGTATTTACAACCATTCACTATTTTTAAAAGGAGGTAAAAAGAAAACAGGGAATTATAGTTGATTAGGCTGACATTGGTTGTGGGGAAATTACTAGAGACCATTCTAAAATATTTACTAGCACATCATCTAGGAAACAGTGACAGGATTGGACAGCATAAATTTACAAAAAGGAAATCACACTTGAAAATTCTATGAAATTTTGAGAGGATATAATCGGTAGAGTTGTTAAGGAGCTAGAGGATTCAGTTTACTTGGATTTTCAGAAGGCTTTCAATAAGGTCCCACATAAGAGATCAGCATGCAAAATTAAAACAAATGGGATTGTACTGACATGAACAGAGAACTGATTGGCAGACAGGAAAGAAAGAGTAGGAATAAATGGGTCTTTTTCTGAGTGGTAGCCAGTGACTAGTGGGATACTGCTAAGACCACAGTTAGTCATGATATATATTAATCATTTAGATGAGGTAACTAAATGTCGTACCTCCAAGTTTGCAGATGACTCAAAGCTGGGTAGGTCAATGAACTATGAGGAGGATGCAGAGATGTTTCAGTGTGATTTGACAAGTTGAGTGAGATGGCAAATGCATGACACATGAAGCATAATGGGGATAAGTATGAGGCTATCCACTTTGGTACAAAAACAGAAAGGCAGATTATAATCTGAATGGCAATAGATTGGGAAAGGGGGAGGTACAACGAGACCTGGGTGTTCATGTACATCTGTTGCTGAAAGTAAGCATGCAGGTGCAGCATCTAGTAAAGGTGGCAAATGGCATATTGGCCTTCATAGTGAGAGGATTCAAATACAAGAGCAGGGATTTCTTGCTGCAATTGTACAAGGTGAGACCATACCTGGAGTTCTGTATGCAAAGGAAGGATATTCTTGCTAACCAGATGTGCAGAGTGTATCAGACTGATACCTGGGGTAGCAGGACTGACGTAATGAAGACTGAATTGGTTAGAAATATATTCACTGGAGTTTAGAAGAATGAGCGGAGATCTTAAAGAAACCTATAAAATTCTAATAGGCCTAGATAAACACAGGAAGAATGTTCCCAATGACTGGGGTGTCCAGAGGTTGGGATCACAGTTTAAGAATACAAGGTAGGGCATTCTGGCCCGAGATGAGGAGAAATTTCTTCACCCAGAGAGTGGTGAGCTGTAGAATTCCCTGCCACAGAAAATGGTTAAGGCCAAAACACCGAATTTTCTCAAGAAGGAGATAGATAGTTGTTAGGACTAAAGAGATCAAAGGGTATGGAGAAAAAGCTGTGGCAAGCTATTAAGTCACATCATCAGCCAGGCGCATACTGATTCATGAAGCAGGCTTAAAGGGGCAAAATGGCTTACTCCTGCTCCTATTTTCTATGTTTCTATTCCTAAAAAAAATCTATTTTGAGACTTGAAAATTTTAACTTTACTAGCACTAACAATTTGTTTTACAGGAAGTGTTCTAGGTTTACACTATTCTCTGTATGACAAAGTGCTTTAAGATTTAAGTCCTGAATACCTAGGTCTAATATGAAGAGCATACTCCCATTTCAGTGCTCACCACCAGAAGACATAGTTTCTCATTATCTCCCCTATTTAATTCTTTTCAAGCGTTTCAATTAGTTCACTAAATTTAAACGAAACATAAGCCAAATATTTTCATCTCAAAGTTTCTCAGGGGGCTTTGCAGTGTACAAATTGGCTATCTCTAATTTATAATAATTGTGACTAAAGTGCTTTTCATCACCTGGAGCACATGATAAATTGTGTAAATTGTATAAATTGCAAGCTGTCTCCCTTCTTTGAAGAGAACTAAGTTAACCAAATTCTGAAGTAGCCTCAAAAAGGTTTCACCATCATTCTATTCATTCTGAAAGACAACTATTTAGTTTTGTTTTATTTGGACATACTTTTCAAATTATAATATAAATGTTATCATATCTATAGAAATGCCTATTGAAAGGCTAGCCAAAAAGCAAGATAACACAAATGCATAAAATTTCACATACCATACATGGCACTCTTCGAGGGGGAATAGACGTATGCTAATGTGTACAGGTAGTAGTTCAGCAGCCCATAGAAAGATAAAAATTCAGCTGGTAGGCTTAGTAAAGGAAGTGGACCACAAACATTGAAGAGTTTTTTTTAATATTGCAGTTCTAAGTATCAAACACTCCATGACAGTAAACTATTGGCTCAATGCGAGAAATTTGACATAAGGCAATTTTAAGCAGAACGAAAATTCATACATGCATCAGGAAATGTAACAGTGGTGAACTTGATTGGCCTTTCTCCATTTGTCCCAAACATGGAGAGAGGGTGGTTGAGTTTATGTGCAAATACACCCCAAACTATCATTCTACATCATTCTATAAGGGTCTGTTCACTGAGGTTACCTTATAGATAATTAATGATTGTCTGAATCTATCAGAAAGACGACCACCACCACAAAACCTGCCACCTCCTCTTTAGCTGACCCATTTTCCAGATTACACTGCAAGGATGTTCAATAAGATTTCTTTTTTTGTCCAATTAATGTCAAATAAATAGATTGTTATCTAATCTGGGATTTCCAAAATTGGGGGTCAGGATCCCAAGTGGGCCAGTGAGTTGAAATTTTGGCACTGCAATCTTTAATGCAGAATTGCGTGGACTTTTTGGGCCAAATGGCCCATTTCCACACTGTAGGGATTTTATGATTCTATGAACATTGCATGCTGTGGAGTTCTACACGCACAGTGCCAACCTTTCCCACCCAACATCTCTACAAGTCTTTGCTCCCATATATTTTCTCCACCCCATTTTCATCGAGGGGGTCAAAATCATTTTTAAGCCTCGAAACGGGTCACAGCATAATAAAATTTGGAAAGCAATGATCTAATCTCATTCTACTTGCTCCCTTCAAATGGAATTCTTCATAAATTACATGTTAAACTAATATGGGCTTGGCATCTTTATACAGCAAGTGCCAGCTTGTGTGACATCACAAACTAAATTTTTGTATGCAGCCTAAGCATTAGCCATCATTAGAAACACACTAAAGGATATAGTTCTGGTAATGAGTTGAAAGCTCAGCTACAAAGTTGTCTTGCAGGACCTTTGCTCCAAACCTCAGGTATAGTATTATAATGCTGAATAAAGATTAAAAAAAAAGACACAAAGATAATTATCAAGGGGAAAAGATGTTACAATTGTAATTTTTTTCAGAAGTGGTATTCAGAAAATGAAGTTCAGCTGCAAAAATCTTAAGCAATTAATAAAACTTAAGATTTTTGCAGTTATATCTCATGTTCTCAGCATCGTTTAAAACAAACTGCAATTATTGCAATAGTTTCGTTCTTTCCTTGGCATAAAAGCTGAAGCAGCAAAAAACTGAAGGAATACAAGCATGCTGGCAGGTTTTACCCTATTGAGGAGACGTTAGCCATAATTGGAAGAAGCATGAGCAAAGCTCAGCCAATGGTGCGACTGCAGTGATTAATAAGGGGACCATCAGTATAGATACCTAACCATTAGCTTCAACTCAGCAAAAGGACAGGAAGCAGCAAAACAACATATTGAGTTGTACAATCGGGGACAGAGCATTTCAGCTTCAACACAGCACCAAGAGAGGAGGAACAGTTAAAAGTAATGCCTTCAGGAGAATGGTGACTGGGAAAACAAAATCAGTGACATCGCAGGAAGTAGTCAGTTGATTGATTTGTGACTAAAAAGGTCTATTTTTTGGGAGAAGGGATTAACTGAGAAGCAACAGGAATAAGTGAAAGTTAGGGCCAATATAATAAAATAACAGAAGTAAGCAATGCAGGGTTAAGGGAAGTAGAGTTAAGAAAAGGGAAGTTAGTTTAAGCCATGGAAGCACAGGCAGTCAAGTGGAAAGTGTGGCCTGTAATATGTGGATGTCAGGGAAGCCACAGGACCAGTTGCAGAAACTTGAGTTCTAGGTTTCAGGGCTTGAACAATGACTGTAGAGACTGCGCCACATCTGCGAGACTGAGTATTCCATGGCTAGCACATTCAGAGAGGTAGTCACACTGCAGCTTAAAACCCTAGGGAAAGTAAGTGACTGTCAAGCAGTCCAACAAAAACAGCCCCCGGCATCCTGCTGTCAAATCGGTTTTCCATTTTGGAAGCTGGTAAGGGCACAGGTTCCTCAGGGAAGAACAGTCACAGCCATGTTTGTGGCACTGCAAGCAGCTTGATTTACAGGAGGAGAGGCAGAAGGAGGAGCAGTCATGACAGGGGATTCATTAAGATTGGGTAACAGACATAAATCTCTATTGCCGTTATTGTGACT
This sequence comes from Rhincodon typus, assembly GCF_021869965.1. Classification (NCBI taxonomy): domain Eukaryota; kingdom Metazoa; phylum Chordata; class Chondrichthyes; order Orectolobiformes; family Rhincodontidae; genus Rhincodon; species Rhincodon typus. The sequence continues at coordinate 30,887,432 of NC_063340.1, read as the reverse complement.
CCAGGATGGTATGTTGTCTCCCTGGCACTAGGATCAGGAATACAACAGAACTGTTGCAAGGCATTCTTCTGGGGAGGGCGAACAACCAGAGGTCATGGTCCATATTGGTATCAATGACTCTGGGAAGAAAGGGGATGTGGTCCTGCGATCAGAAATTAGCGAGCTAAGTAGAAAAGTAGCAAGCAGTATCTCAAATGTAGTAAACTCTAGATTATTCCCAAGTGAATACACATATGAGGCGTGTGTGTGTATTTCTGGAAGGGTTGTGCAGGAGGGAGGACTTTCGATTTCTGGATCACTGGGACTGGCTTGGGGATGATCTGGCACCTGCAGAAGCCAGATAGGATGTACCACGACAGAACTGGGACCGAATTCCTTGGCAGGGGGTGAGAACCAAGGGAGAATAGTATGGGAAAAGACCAGCATTCATAAAATACTTAAGAGGTACTCACATAAACAACAACAAGTTAGTAGGTAAAATCAGACTGAGGAGTTACGTCTAAATCAGGGTTACTGTGCATGTATATGAATGCACAAAGTATAGTAAAATAAGACTGGGGAGTTAAAAGTGGAAATATGTTGCGGTGATAGTAGAGACCTGGTTCGAAGGAAAAGGCAAGACTTGGGTGGTTAAATATTCCTGGGTACAAGGTATTCTGAAAAGGAAGGAAAAGAGGAGGGGTAACATTATTGGTTAAGGAGCACATTGTAGTGCTGGAGAAAAACAGAATGTCTCAGAGGGTCCTAGCACAGAATTAACTTGGCTAGAACTAAGGAACAGAAAAGGTACAATTGCATTGCTAAGGGTAATCTATAAACCACAAAATAGTAGAAAGGATGTAAAAGACCAGATCTGTAGGGAAGTTACAGAGAGATGCCAACATTGCGGAATAGTTATAATGGGAGACCTCAATTATCCAAATGTAGACTGGGATACCCGTAGTGTATGGTGCAGCAAGGGGCAAGTTTTCCTCGACTGCAAGCAGGAGAGTTTCCTACAGTAGTATGTTTCCATTCCAAAAAGAAAGGATGCACTGTTGGACCTGCTTCATGGAAATGAGATAGGCAAAATGGATCAAGTGTCAGATGGGGGACAGGGTCAGTGATCAGTAAAGTTCAGGATGATGGTGAGGAATTATATGCAACAATCCAGAATCAGAAAAATCAATTGGTGGAGAGTGGACTTTCAATGGGGCAGAACATAGCTGGGCAGGATTGACTGGAACAAGAGGTTGGCAAGAAAAACAGTAATTGAACAATGGTTCTGAAGAAGGGTCACTGGACTTGAAACATTAACTCTGATTTCTCTCCACAGATGCTGGTCAACCTGAGTTTCTCCAACAATTTCTGTTTCTGCTTGCTTCAGATCTCCAGCAACTGCAGTTCTTTGTTTTGCGCAACTGAACAATGGCCTACCTTCAAAGAGGAAATGGTTTAAGTAGTCAAGGCTTATTCCTTCAAAAAGGAAATACAGAACAAACAAATCCAGAGCTTCCTGGATGACAAAGTCGAAAGAAATTAAGATAAAAAGAAAAACATGTCTCTTTGACAAGTTTCAGGTAGAAAATAAAGTTAAAAACCAAGAGTAATATTGAAGATTCAGACAGGAGGTGAAAAAACAAGAGAAGCAAAAAGGAATTATGAGAAAATGCTGACAGCCAACATACAGCGTTGTCCCAAAATCTTCTATGACCATATAAATAGCAAAGAGTGGTGAAAGGAAGGTTAGGTCCAAAAGAGACCAAAAAGCCCACTTTACAACTGGAGGAAAACTGCATTGCTCAGGTATTAAATTAATATTTTATATCTGTCTTTACCAAAGAGAGAGAAGCTACCCGGGTCATGGTGACAGAGGAGAGAATGTAGTCACAAGAAGGGCTCAAGTTGATATCACAGAAGTGTTGGATAGTCTTTCGGAACTTAAAGTTGACATGACCCTGAGGCCAGATGAGATGCATACAAAGATTTTGAATGAACTGAACATGGAAATTATAGGGAACTGGCCACAATCTTCCATTGACTTGGTGTGCCTAAAGATTGGAATATTGCAAACATTACAGCCTTGTTCAAGAAAAGCAGTATGGATAAGCCCAGCAATTACAGACAAGTCAGTTTAACTTTAGTGGTGGGGAAACATGTAGAGGCAATTTGCTGGGATAGACTTACTAGTTAGACAGAAAAGGTGGATTGATTAGCAAGAGTCAGCACGGATTTCTGAAGGGGAAATCACGTTTAACTAACTTGGAGTCTATTTTTTTTGAAAAGAGGCTCAATGAGGGTAACCCTGATGACATGATGTACATAGACTTTCAGAAGACGTTTAATACAGCGCCACACACCAAACCTCAGGAAAGGTATAATTCATGGAATATAAGGATCAGTAGTAATGTGGATATAAAATTAGTTGAGTAATAGAAAATGGAGAGCAACAGTCAATAGATATTTTCAGGCTGGATGACTGTAGTGGAGATCCCCCAGGGATCGATATTGGTACCTTTGCTTTTGCTGATATCATTAATGATCCTCATCTTGGTGCACAGGGGAGAATTTCAAAGTACAGCGTTAACACAAAACTTGAAAGAAATACATTGACAAGTTGTTACAGCAAGTGGCTAAGTGACAGATAAGATTCAATGCAGAGAAATGTGAGGTGATACACTTTGGTAGGAAGAACATTCAAAGATAATCTAAAATAGGGGACACAATTCTAAAGAGGATGCAGGAACACAGTGGTCTGGGGTGTATATGTGCACAGATCACTGAAGGTGGCAGGACAGATGGAGATAGCAGTAAATAAAGCATTCAACATCCTTGGCTTAATTAATATGGGCACAGAATACAAGAGCAAGATGGTGACATTGACCTCATCTGAATTACAGTGTATAATTCTGGGTACCACATTACAGGAAGCATATGGGTGCATTGGAAGAGTGCAGAGATAGTTAAAAATAATGGTTCCAGGATGAAGTACTTCAATTATAAGGACAGACTGAAGAAGCTGGGATAGTTCTTCTGGAGAGAAAAGGACTAAGGAGCTTTGAACCCAAAACATCAACTTTCCTGCTCCTCTGGTGCTGCCTAGCCTGTGTTCCTCCAGCTCCACACTGTGTTATCTCTAACTCCAGCGTCTGCAGTTCTTACTATCTCTTTGTGATTGGGAAATTGTATCTCACTAACCTGACTGAGTTTTGAAGAAGATCTGAAGAAGACTGATAAAGGCAGAGCGTTCGAAGGTCAGTAAGACATTCGACAAGCTTCCGCATGATAGACTGGTTAGCCAGGTTAACTCACATGAAATAGAGAGAGAACTAGCCATTTGCATACATAACTGGCTCAAAGGTAGGAGACGGAAGATGGCAGTGGAAGGCTGCTTTTGGGGCTGGAGGCCTCTGACCAACAGTGTGCCGCAAGGATCAGTATTGGGTCCACTGCTTTTTGTCATTTATATAATTGACTTGGATATCAATATAGGAAGGTATGGTTAGTAAATTTGCAGATAACACTTTGTCTATTCACCCCATCCATGCTCTTCATGGTTTTATTAACTTCTATAAGGTCAACCCTGAGCCTCCGACGCTCCAGGGAAAACAGCCCCAGCCTCTTCAGCCTCTACCTGTAGCTCAAACCCTCCAACCCTGGCATCATTCTTGTAAATTTTTTCTGAACCCTTTCACATTTCACAACATCCTTCCTATAGCAGGGAGACCAGAATTGCACACAGTATTCCAAAAGTGGCCTAACCAATGCCCTGTACAGCTGCTACATGACCTTCCAACTCCATACTCAATGCACTGACCAAAGAAGGTTACCTCAGAATACAATGGGACCTTGATCAGATGGACCAACTGGTTGAGGAGTGGCAGGTGGAGTTTAATTTAGATAAATGTGAGGTGCTGCATTTTGGTAGGGCAAATCAGGACAGGGCTAGTACGCATAATGGTAAGGTCCTGGGGAGTGTTGCCAAACAAAGGGACCTTGAGTGCAGGTTCATAGTTCCTTGGAAGTGGAGTCACAGGTGGACAGAATAGTGAAGAAGGTGTTTGGTGTGCTTGCCTCTATTGGTCAGTGCATGGAGTACAGGAGTTGGGAGGTCATGTTGAAACTATATAGGACACTGGTTAGGCCACTTTTGGAAAACTGCATTCAATTCTGGTCTCCCTACTATAGGAAAGATGTTGTGAAACTTGAAAGGGTTCAGAAAAGATTAACAAGAATGTTGCCAGGGTTGGAGGATTTGAGCTATAAGGAGAGGCTGGGACTGCTTTCCCTGGAGCATCAGAGGCTGAGGGGTGACCTTATAGAAGTTGATAAAATCATGAAGTGCATCGATAGGGTGAATAGTCAAAGTTCTTTCCCCCAGGATAGGGGACACCAAACTAGAGGACATAGGTTTAAGATGAGAGGGGAAAGATTTAAAAATGGACCTAAGGGGCAACTTTTTTTCAAGCAGAGGGTGGTGCTTGTATGGAATGAGCTGCCAGAGGAAGTGGTGGAGGCCGGTATAATTACAATATTTAAAAGACACCTGGATGGGTATATGAATAGGAAGGGTTTAGAGGGATATAGGCCAAATGCTGGCAAATGGAACTAGACTTATATAGGATATCTGGTCAGCGTGGATGAGTTGGACCAAAGGGCTTGTTATTGTACTGTTCATCTCTATGACTAAATTTTCATTTAAACTGTTTTTGCAGCATCATTGACAAACCTTTAAAAGAAAGAATTTATAACATTGTCATTGAGAATGAAATGTCTTTTAAATATGCATTTAATAGAACTATCATTGTTATTGCATGGCTCCTGAGGATTGCACATAACAGATGCGTGGGAGCGTTTAAGTATTTTGGGAGGATTTATGGACAAGAAGGATCTGAGTGGGCATGGGTGTGGTGAGGGCGGCGGCGGGGGGTTTGGCGCTGGCGGTGGCAGTGGGTGAGGTGTGAGGTGCCACGAGTTTTAAAAAGATGTACTGAGCTGGGCTGCTGTGCCATCCAACTGGCCTGTCCCTAAACTTACTCTTCACTCACATCACACTGCAGCTTGCAAATTGCACTGTGACTTCTTTGTGGTGAAGAAAAATCCCAGCATTTCATGCATTGGTCAGGTGTGCAATTTTAAAGATCACACATGTGCAAGTTATATTTTCTTGAACATATGTGTAAATCTGTGTCCTTTAGTCTCAGAGTTTTGTGACAGAAAGACAAACGTGGTACTTTTCTGTGAACTGCCAGGCAGAATGTAATGGGTGTAATGGGCTCTGGTCACATCAACACATCCCTTGACAATAAGTACTCAAAGATTTGCCCTTGAAATCATTCAAATTGGTTGACAATTGAGGAATTCTTTGAAACTGAGGGAAGTGCCTTTCAATAGTCATTCAACATTACATCTTGTTGAAACAGGGTGACAATGAATCCATTGGAAGCTGGGAATGATTATTGTTAAAACCCTATCTATTCTTTCTATAGCTAACTTCTAACATTATTTTTTCTAAAAAAGAAATCATCAGATAAGAGTGGGATTCTGTATAAGGTTCATGATTCAGTCAGCACCCCTCATCCCACTGAGAAATCAACCTTGGAGACTCTCCACAAATAACTGAAAGTTGGGCAACTATAGGAAAGCCTCAAATGCACATATATTTGCAGAAGAAACTAACATCTATTTAGTCTGAGATTCCTTTAAATATTGGTGTTGTAGTTTCTTCACGCATTTAACGTGTTCAGCAGTGGAAGGTTAATTCAGGGTGTAGGTTGGTGCATATACTTTTAAAATGGCACTGTTGGCACTAAATGTTACACATCAGTGTCATAATCTCAGAGATAGCAAGAACTGCAGATACTGGAGTCAGAGATAACAAAGTGTGAAACTGGAGGAACACAGCAGGCCAGGCAGCATCAGAGGAACAGGAAAGTTGACGTTTCAGATTGGGACCCTTCTTCAGAAGAAGGGTCCTGACCTGAAACATCAACTTTCCTGCTCCTCTGATGCTGCCTGGCCTGCTGTGTTCCTCCAGCTCCACACAGTGTCATAATCTATTTGCTCCACATGCTGCTGGCAGTTATCAACTGTGCACACACAAGCCCTTTAAAGATAGCTTCCAGTGCATTTGTACCACATCTCAAGCTGTATCTTCAGGTGTTTGCAGAATACCTGTAAACTAGCCACTCCATAATCCATTTAGCCTCTATAATTTATTATTTAACTGAAATTCTGGCTTATTTTCCAGCAACCCAGATCTCTTTACCTGATTACCAACACAATAAATGTTAGCCCAGTCAAAAATTTCAGCCGGAGATCTGAAACAAAAAGCATACAAACAGAGGTCAGTCATTCATTCTAAAATATAGAGGATTGGGATTTAGAATCCCTACAGTGTGGAAACAGGCCCTTCGGCCCAACAAGTCCATACCGACCCTTGGAGTGTCCCACCCAGACTCATCCCCCTATAATCCACCTAAGCTACACATCCCTGAACACTACGGGCAATTTAGCATGGCCAATCCACCTAGCCTGCACATCTTTGGACTGTGGGAGGAAACCGGAGCACCTGGAGGAAACCCACGCAGACATGGGGAGAATGTGCAAACTCCACACAGACATTTGCCCGAGAGTGGAACTGAACCCGGGTCCCTGGTGCTGTGAGGCAGCAGTGCTAACCACTGAGCCACTGTGCTGCCCCATATTTGTGCTTTATTAAAACAGAGAAATGAAACTGCGAAATAGAACTTTATAAAAGAAGATCTATTGAAACAAGCAATACAAGCACAACAGTCACAAAGCTTCATAAAAGTATTAATTTTTTTGATTGCAGTGGACTTAAAATGTATTAAAGCTATGTTTGAAATGATCTCTACATGCTTACACTAAAACAGCATGCTTGAAGCCAAGTTTTCACGATGGTCTTAGAGCTCACGAGTCTTGTGTCTTTAAAGTTTTGCATCTCTCTCAAATACACCTGCCAGTCAACAGGACTGAACTCCACCTGCTTTGGTTCCTTTTACTAAAGTATGCTGTATCCTTATTGTATGAACACTTTCTGTCCCTTTGCTACTAACAAAGCTGTAGATCAGCTTGCAACATGACAGACTACCTCCTGCTAGTAGACGGTTTCAACACCCAACTCTCACTCTAGTGTAATTTGTGGAAAAGGTGGAGAAGGTACAAGAGGAGGATTTCCTGTAGAATTTGGAGTAACCGTGTTCAGCAACAAACAGTACCAATTAGAGTAGCCAGTGGTGGACTGAGTAAACCGGAGGATCTGACCGTATATAAATGGTGCAAAATTGCTTCCATTAAAATGTCAATGAAGAACATGGATTCATCCAATGAATGGAAGGAAAACACAAACTCATTTCTGCCTCAGTGTTGTCCAAATAACATTTACTGATTGTGCCCCATGCAAGACTAGGATATTAAATAAGGACCACAATGCAAATTCAGTTTGAAAATAAGTCTATAGATATATGCAAATTACTGGAAAAATGGATTAGCCTTTATAGTGGTGCATCTTTAACAAAGATGCAATAAAACACCCTACACCATTTTAGATGAGCATATATTATACCTAAAGTTTCATGCAGCAAATAATTCCACTTACCAAAGTATGGCATGTTTTTCAGTTCAGAGCAGGCCCTTACAATCAGGAAGACAAGGTATAATATATACAAGGAACCCACTATCAGGAAGAAAACTTGCATTCCCTACAACACAACAGCAAACATAAATTGGAAAAGAAAGACATTCATATAACAAGGCAAGTTGATAGAATCCCTGAATCCCAAAAGACCTATCCAAACAACAAATAACTTGCATTTACACGTAATTGATCATTACAATGTCCAAAAGCACTTCATAACCAATTAACTATTGTTTTATTGTTAATTAGTCAACATGCCAGTTATTTTATACACAAGGACTATAAACACAAAGTGAAGAACTAGTTAACCTCTCATTGACGTAACAGGAAAGGGAACACACTGGCCGAACACTACCTAATTCTCCAAACAGTGCTACAAGATCTTCAACGTTACACCCCCACCGCTCCTTTCCCCCAAAATAGTGGACAGAACCTCAGTTTAGAGTCTTATTTTAAATGCAGTACTGCTGACAATGTAGTTCTCTAGGTTCTGTACTGAAGTATCAGTCAAGGTCAAGGAGGGAAGTTTGGTGGAATTTAACACCAATTCAGTCAAGCTGACAGTCAAAATAGACAGTGTGTTCAAAGCTGTAGATCAGCTTGCAACATGACACAAGAGTTGGTACAGAAGACAGAGATTTAGATTCCTGACAACTGGGACCATTTATGGGAAGCTGGTACCTGTACGAGCAGGGCAGTCCGCACCTGAACTAGACTGAGTCCAACATTCTTGACAGTGGGTTTGCTAGTACTGTTGGGAGGAATTTACACTATCATAGATCATAGAATCCTACAGTGTGGAAACAAGCCCCTCGGCCCAGCAAGTCCACACTGACCCTTGGAGCATCCCACCTAGACCCATTCCCCTATAACCCACCTAATCCACACATCCCTGAACTCTACGGGCAATTTAGCATGGTCAATCCACCTAGCCTGCACATCTTTGGACAGTGGGAGGAAACCAGAGCACCCAGAGGAAACCCACGCAGACATGGGGAGAATGTGCAAATTCCACACAGTCGCCCGAGGATGGATTCGAAACCAGGTCCCTGGCGCTGTGAGGCAGCAGTGTTAACCACTGAGCCACAGTGTTTGTCAGTGGGAAGAGGACACAAAGTGTTTGTACAGTAAGGACTCAGCATACTTTAGCAAAGGAACCAAGGCAGATGGAGTTTAGGCCTGTTCAATTTCAGGAGAGTAAGTCAAAGCTGGATGGCCTCTATTTTAATGCTAGGAATATTATGGGTAAGATAGATGAGTGAAGAGCATGGATTGAATGTTGAATTGCGATGATGTTGCCATGGCAGAGATGTGCTTGAGGACTGGCAGCTCAGCATTCTGATGTATAGAATCTTGAAGCAGCATAGAGAAGTGTGTAAGGGTGGAGGTGGTGTTGCATTTTTCATTAAGGATTCGCTTACTGCTGTAAGGAAGGACAATATCTTTGAGAGGTCTTTAAATGAGGCGCTATGGGTAGAGCTTAGGAAAATAAAGTGGTCAGTCTCACTGTTGGGAGTGTATTATAGATCCCCAAGTAGTCGATCGGCAATAGCAAGGCAGATACATAGACAAAACATAGGAGGCAACTAATTAAAATAAACATGGTTAGGACAGTGTGCTGGCTTAGAAAGAGGATTGACTCGTTGGCAGAAGGCAGAGAGTGGGAATAAAGTGGCCTTTTTTCAGGATGGCAGCTGGAGACTGGTGGAGATCTGCAGAGATCAGTGTTGGCCCACCTATTCACAATATACTTTAATTATCTTGATGAAGGAACAGAGGGAATTGTTGCAAGTTTGCAGATTACAGAAAGTTAGATGGAGGGACAGGTGGTGTTGGGGAAGCAGGGAGGCTGCAGGAGGACTTGGACTGGCTAGGAGAGTGGGCAAATGGCAGGTGGAACACAATGTAGAAAAGTGAGAGGTTATGCACTTCAATAAAAAGAAAAGATGTAGGCTATTTTCTAAATGGGGAAAGGCTTCAAAAATCTGAAGCTCAAAGAGACTTAGGAGTCCTAGTGCAGGACTCTCTTAAAGTTAACGTGGAGGGTTCAGTTAGCAGTTAGGAAGGTAAATGCAATGCTCGCATTCATTTTGAGAGGGCTGGAATACAAGAGAAGGGGTGCACTGCTGAGGCTGTATAAGGGTCTGGTCAGACCACATTTGGAATATCGTGAACAGTGTTGCCCTTGGAAGGGCTGCAGAAGAGGTTCACACAAATGATCCCGGGAATAAAGGATTTGCCATATGAGCAGCATTTGATGAATCTGGGCCTGTTACTCCAGGGAGTTTAGAAGGATGAGGAGGAATCTCATTGAAACTTACGGAACACTGAGAGGCCTGGATAGAGTGGACATGGAGAAGATGATTCCACCAGTAGGAGAGATGAGGACCTGAGGGCCTCAGAGTGAAGGGATGACTCTTTAGAACGGAGATGAGAAGGAATTTCTCCAACCAGAGGGTGGTGAATCTGTGGAACTCTACCAGACTGTGGATGCCAAGTCCCTGAGCATATTTAAGACAGACATAGATAGGTTCTTGATTAGTAAGGTGTTCAAAGGTTCTGGGGAAAAGGCAGGAGAATGGGGTTGAGAAACATATCAGTCAACAACTTGTGGAGCAGACTTCCCCAGCATTCATTGGGATTGCCATAGTGTAATCGTTGTAGAGTAGTAGTTTAGAGGGGGCAGATTTATTGAAATATATTCAGGAGAGCTTTTTATGTCCAAATGTAAAAAGTCTAATTGGGGATGCTGCAGAGATGGAATAAAGCAATTAGGAAAGCAAACAGAGGTCATGAGAAAACACTGATGAGTAAGATTAGAGAGAATCCCAAGATCTTCAATAAATACATCAACAGGAAGATGATAACAAGAGATAGATAGGGCCCATCAGGGATCAAAGGGGCAATCCCCACGTGGTGCCGGAGGACACTGGAAGGCTGTTAAACAAGCGCTTCACATCTGTCTTAACTTTGGAGGAAAACACAGGTACAGAACTCAGGAAGAGGCACTGAGAGGTTCTAGAGAAGTTTGACACAGGAAGTGTGTCACAGGAGATATTGGAGATTTTGGTGGGCTTAGAAGTGGAAAATTCCCTGGGTCTGGATGAGTTATATCCCAGGCTGCTGTGGGAGAGCAGGGAGCAAATTACAGGGGCTCTGACCTAAATTTTTCATTCCTCTCTGGCCATAGGGGAGGTGTCAGAGGACTAGATGACAGCTAACATGGTTCCACTTTTCAAGAAGGGTGGTAGAGATAAACCAGGGACTTACAGACAGAGTCTCACATCAGTGGTAAAGAAACTACTGCCAAAAATTCTGAAGAAGTAACCTCCACTTGGATAGGCAAGGCTTGGTCAAAGATAGTCGGTATGGCTTTGTCAGTGTGAGTCATGCCTAACAAATTTGATTGAATCCTTTGAGGAGGTGACCAAGTGTGCAGATGAGAGTACTGCAGTAGATATAGTTTTTATGGACTACAGCAAAGCCTTTGGGAGATCGATAAAGAAGGTAAAACCACACGGGATCTAGAGTAACACAGCAAGTTAGATCCAAAATCTCGTAGGAGACAGAGAGTGGTAGTTAAAGTCAGTGGCCAGTGGTGTATCACAGAGATCAGTGTTGGGTCCCTTATTGTTTGTGACATACGTAAATGATATATAAGTAGATGTTGGGGAAATGATAAGTAAGTTCACAAATAATGTGAAGATTGACCGGGTCATTAACAGTGAGGAAGAAGGTCTTGTGTTACAGGAAGATATAAGCAGATTGGTCAGGCGGAGAGATCTGTAGCAGATGGAATTTAACTCTGATAAGTCTGAGATAATGCACTTCGCACGTAGTAACAAGACAAGGGGATACTCAATGAATGGCAGGCCACTAAGAAGCTCAGACGAACAGAGGGATCTTGACTTGCTTGTCCACAGATCCCTGAAGGCAGCAGGATAGGTTACTAGGGTAGTTAAGAAGGCATATGGGGCTCTTACCTTTAGCAGTCATGGCAGAGATTATAAGAGCACGGAAGGTACATTGGAGTTGTACTGCAGTTTGGTTAGGCCTCAGATGGAGTAGTGTATGTAGTTCTGGTCACTGCACTATACGAAGGATGTGACTGCACTGAAAAGACTGTAGAGGAGATTTCCGGGAATTGATCATTTTAGCTGTGGGAAGAGGCTGATAAGTTTGGGCTGTTTTCTTTGGTGCAGAGAAGGCCAAGAGGGGACCTGATTGAGGTATATATAGGGTGGATAGAAAGTAGCAGTTCCCCTCGGTTGAAGGGCAAAATTTTATGGTGAAAGGCAGGAGGTTTAAACGAGATTTGAGGATTTTTTTTTCCACCTGGAGGGTGGTGGGAATCTGGAATGAACTTCCCTGGAGGGTCGTTGTTGTGGGAAGCTTCACGACCTTTAAAAAGTACTTAGATGAGCACTTGAAACATCATAAAGCTATGGGCCAGGTGCTGGAAAATGGAACTATTGTAGATTTAGAGTAGTTTTTATTGTCAGTGTAGATTTGATGGGCTCCTACCGTACTGTATGATTCTATGATATAAAACAGGCCTTCTATTAACAGTCGACAAAAGCAGTTCACTGACACTGAAATCTTAGCTCAAACATCTATGGAGCCCACTTTGTGACATCAATGCCATTCTGCAAAGACTAAAACAGATGTTATAAAGCATCTTATCTACAGAATACCATCGCTCTACCATTGATATGAGAGTTTCATCATATGAAATATGGACTGCAAATGAAAATTTGACCAAATTTCAGCTTTAACAACTCGAAGCAAACATTTTTTTTCCAAGAAGTGCTCAGACAATTTCTTGTCAACATTCAGAGACTGAAAGCATGGAGGCAATGATCAGCGTAAATTGATAGCTTATTTCCATATACTTGAAAAATATAGCTGCAGGACCCAAGTTCATCTTCCTATACATCAGTTTGTATACCTATATGCCTTCAATTCTGCATCGGCAGACTCAACCTAAAATTACAAAAGCAATTTTAATATGCCTTGTGCGTATGCAGGTTTTAATTTGTATTGCTCAATGAAAAACCTACTTGCACTTATTATTATAAAACGTACTCTGTGACAGTCACAATGCACTATAATTATACTACCTAACGGGGATCGAATTGCATTTGTGAGTTTTTAACAATCCAGAATTTGTCACCTGGAAGTTGCTTGTGTCCACTCTGTACTGGTATGACGGGTCATGTAATTCATTAACTCTGAAAAAGAGATAATTTAAAATAAGAGAAAAAAGCTGAAAGTATTGGAAATCAAGATGAACCAAAAATTTTAGAAAGGCCAGCAACTGCAAAGAGAAAAGATGAGTGTAATAACTTGGGTATGTAAATTCCATCAAAATTCTGACGTTTTGAGTATTTCAAAATAAATGGAGTTGATTACAATTACCCACATCCTGCATTTGGAGGTTTGATTGTACACTGAGGCACATCTGAAGTGAAATTACTTGAATTTTTGTCCTCCATTAAGCTTCCATTAACTAATAAGTCACATTTTCCAATATAGAGAGTAGATAGTATCCTTTATAACGTAACAAATGATCTGTACCTCAAATGCCAGCAGTCCTTTTTTTGTGAATCCATTCTGTAACAATCTCACAAAACTATTTTACATCTGTAGGAATAGGATAAAGTGTTCTCACATCTGTTGATTTTGCACACATCTAAGAGAAATAGGATGAGTACAAAGACAGGTTGAAAGTGTAAAGTTGTAAACACAAAGTTTGGTGCTTAAGGCGTACGGGCATTGAATGATGACAGCAAAAAGCCATGTGGAAACATGATGCAGAAGCAATAATGGAAAGACAACTTAAAAATTATGGGAACTGTACATTTCCTATTCAAGGATAAAAAGCCTTCAGAATTGATAGGGAAGGAAATAGGGAAGGAAATAGGGAATTAGAAAGACAATAATGGTTGGAGAAGACACTGCAATTTTGGAAGGAGAGAATGTCCTTCAAGGGCAAGGACAGAAGCCATTTGTCTGAGTCAAGAAATAAAAATGATTTGATCATGCTACTGAGGGAGTACTCTACAAGTCTCTAAATAGGTGTGAGTAAGCAAAAGAGAAGCAAATTTACTAATAAATTGAGGAAATTTAGGTTTAGTGTGATACTAGGGGACTTTAATTACCAAATATCAATTGAGATAATGTTAAGAGTAAAGGAGAGGGATAAGAACGGAATTTCTGAAATATTAACCAGTATGTTACAAATCATCTAGGAAGGACAAACTGCTGAAGATGGATGCTGGGAAATGTGGTGGATAAAATGTCTGTTGGGGGAAGAGTTGGCTAAGACTGATCATTGTAGTATAAGGTTTAGGTTAATAACCAAGAATAAGGAAAAATTAAATGTAAAGCATTAAATTAGAAAATGGCTAACTTCCATAGCATGAGAAGGGATCTAGCCAGAAATTAAACCAAAGAGTAAAAGGAAAACTTATAGCAGAAAAATGGATGATTTTTGAGGAGGTGGTGCTTTTGGTACAACTAAGTACATTCCAACGAGACAGAAAGGCAGAAGAATGGAAGCCTGGACTCCTCTGTATGACAGAGACAGGCAATATGATGAATGAAAGAAAACAGAAGAAGAGGGTATACAGTGCACGTCTGATGAATTTTTCAGGTGAAAACTAGTCCTATTAAGTTGGGTGGGGAAGTAAAGAGAAAAATAAAACTGACAAAGAGACAATATGAGAAAACAATGGCCATTAACATTTAAGGAAACAAATCTTGTGGCATGCAAATGGTAAGCGGGTAATATGAGGTGGGGTGCAGCCTATTTGGGGATAAAGAGGAAAATACATGCATAGTGGTGCTGGGCATGACTAGAATATTTAATGATTACTTTGTTTCAATGTTTAATAAGCAAGAAAATGCTGATCAAATATTGCTCAAAGTGGAAATGGACTTGGAGATATAATAATGAACAAGTGAAAATGTCAGGATGGCAGGCTGTTAATAATGGGGTACCACAGAGGTCAGTGCTCAGTCTACAACAGTTATAATCTATATAAATGTTTTGAATGTGGCAACCAATTGTAATATTTGCAAATTTGCTGATGACATCATCTGGGTGGGAATGCTAGTTGGGAAAAGAGTGTAAGGAGGATAAGCTAACTGAGTGGGCTAGAACTTGGCAGATGGACTATAATGTTACTAAGTCTGAAGTTATTCACTTTGGTAGACGAAAGCAAGAAAGTAAAATATTACTTAAGGGTGAGAAGTTGAAAAGTGAAGATGGCCAAAAGGAGGTGAAGCTGTCCTTGTCCTTGAGTCACAAAAAGCTAGTATTCAGGTGCAGCACACAATTAGAAAGGGAGCTAGTGTGTTGGCAATCATTTCAAGGGGATCGGAGTACAGATATAAATATGTCTTGCTGTAGTTATGTAGCGCCTTGGTGAGACTTCACCTGGAGTACTGTGTATAGTTTTAGTCTCCATATCTAAGGAAGGATATAGTTGCCATAGAGGGATTGCACATATATTAACTAGATTAATTCATGTGACTGGGGGGATTGTTTTATGAGGAGAGCCTGAGGAATCTGGGTCTGCAGTCTCTACAGCTTTGAATAATGAAAGCAATCTCATTGAAACTTACAAAATTCTTTAAGTGTGACAGGGTGGAAATAGGTAGTTTTCCTTTGTTGATGACTCTAGAACCGGGGACATAATCTCAAAATAAGATTGAGGTGAGGAGCAATGTGTTCTTTCAGAGAGTGGTAAAGTTTTGAAATTCTTTACCCCACAGGCTGTGAGAAGCTCAGTCATTGGGATAGGTTCAAATCAGGCTTTCATAGGTTTCTAAAGGTTAATGATATTCAGGGATATGGAGATAGTAAGCGAAAATGGCACTGAGGAAATGATCAGTCATAATCTAGAATGGTCAGGCAGGCTCGATAGACTGAATGGCATTCTCTTGTTGTGAAAATCCTATTATGAGGCAGGACACACTAGAAAGGTGGTTATGCTTAGGATGGATAAGTTGCCAAGTATAGTGGCTTGCATTCCAGATGGTGAAGATACCAGAAGGGCTTAATAAAATGTTCCAATAATCCCTAGGTCAGGGAGAGGTGTCAGAGGGCTTGAAAATAGTAAATATGACATCCTTGATCAAGAAAGGGTGTAAGCAAATTTTTATTAACTACAGGCTGGTTATACAATCATACTGGACAGAAAGCCCACCATGTTTATGCCAATCAACAAACACCATCCCATTTACATGCACTTGGTCCATAGCCTACTATGCCATGGCATTTGAAATGCTCATTCAAATGCTTCTTAAATGTTACAAGAGTATCTGCCTCCATCACCTTTCTTGCAGCAATTTAACAATAGTCTATAAGATTTAATAATAATAATCTGGGACAAAATAGCATGCATTTATGAGAAGCTTCAGTTAATTAAGGACAGCAAGCATGGATTTGTAACAGGCAGATTTTTTAAAATCTTTATTTTTTTGATGGAGTAACAACAAAGGTTGATGAAGGGACACAGTGGAAGCTATCCACAGAGATTTGAAGAAAGCTATTTTTAAAAATTACCAGCTAAAGGGCTAGTTGAAAAAACTGACTCACTGAATGGGAGGGTCAGTGTCAGTTTGGACAAAAAAATTAAACATTTTTAAACCGGCTTAAGAACAGAATACAGCAGCTTGTGGTAAATGGTTGGTTTTCAAATTCAGGGTGGTAGAGCAATCTTTCCCAAGTGCTTGCAATACAGCATTTAAAAAATATTATTCATATGTGTAAATGGCTTAGATGTTAGACTTGAGTAATACAACTCAACTCAAATATCTAAGCCATTTACACATATGAATAAGATGTTTTATTATTTTTGGCACCAAATTTAGATAGCAAATTTAGAGGTGTAGCAAACATTGAGAATGATGCTAATCATCTGCAGATGGACACAGATAAGCGAGAAGAAAGGGCATACAAGTGCCAGATGTAATTTAATACAGAGAAGTGTGAGGTGATGTATTTTGGCCAAAGGGAGAGGAAGAGGCATGATATGTTTAATGACATGATTCTAAGGAGTGTATAGGCATAGTGGGACCTGGGGGATCATGTTTATAGACATTTGAAGGTGGCAAGGCATATTGAGAAATAGACACATGGATCTTGGGTACAAAAGAAGGGATGTTATACTGAACTTTTATAAAGCTTTGGCCAGGTTACAATTACAGTATTGCATCTACTTCTGTTGTGATGGTACTGTGTCTTTATTTGTTTTGCGCCACTTCTCCTGCAGAGAGGTGTTACCATAGCGGTGACAGAATGTCTGCCTCAGAAACAGTCAGTAAACAACTTTGAGCTCCCTGAGTGTTTTTCTTTAAAATTAGACAAAAGAAACATGAGTGGGTCAGGCTCACACAGACCCAGGGTTTTAGGAATAAAAACAAAGTTGCTGGAAAACCTGAATCAGAGATAGTAGGAACTGCAGATGCTGGAGAACTGGAATCATCTGTGAAGGAAAAAACAAGAGTTAACGTTTTGGGTCTGGTGAACCTTCCTCAGAACCCCCAGGGTTTTAGCTTTGCTTTCAGTTGGAATTTGGAATTGGTTGTTGAAGCTGCTAGATATAGGTCTCTCTCTGCAACTGCAAAATGCTTGGGTTCTTTCTCTGCTGCCAGATTGTTTCTTTGTGTTCTTTTCTCCTGGACTAGAAGAGAGATGGAACATAAGGAGTATCTGTTTTGCTGGACTAGCTCTTGCGAAAGGTGTGTTTATGGGATGCTGCTATATTAGAAGAGTTGATGATTAGTAATTAAGTAATTTTATTAAGTATTTCAGTAGAGTTAGTTGTGTTGATTCTTTTTTTGTTTGCCAACTGGTGAAGCAATCAAATTACAAATGGAACACAGCACCTTCAAATAAAATAAAAGTTAGTGTCTAAGCTATCCTCCATGATAGTTTGAGGGGATTTGGTCTGGTCTATAACACTGTTAACAATACTTTAGAAAGGAGGCATTGGTCCTCATGAGGATTTTGGGAGAATTAGTGGGATGATGGTGCAGCATTGAGGGAACTGAGGGAACTGAGGGAACCAGGGTTTGTCCCCTGGGAGCAAAGAAGGTTGATTTGAGATTTGATAGAGATTTACAAGATTATGACAGGTTTAGGTAGTGAAGATCAGGAAAAAAGGGTCCAAGAAAATTTGACAAATTGGATCCAGAATTGGCTGAGTGGCAGAAATGGTTGAGGGATGTTTTTGTGACTAGAAGTCTGTGTCAAATGAGGTCCCACAAGGGTCAGTGTTGAGGCCCTTGCTGTCTGTGATTTAAGTAAACGACTTAGACTTGAATGTAGGAGGGTTATCAACAAACTCATAGACAATAGTAAAATTGGTGGAGTCGTAAATAGTGAGGGGGGTAGCCTTAGACTATAGGAGCCAGGTGGGCTGGCCAGATGGGCTCATCAGTGGCAATGAAATTCAATCCAGATAAGTTAGAGATGGTGCACTTGGGCAGGACAAACAAGGCAATGGAACACATAATGAACAGCGAAACCAAGGAAGCACTGAGGATCAGATAGACGTGTACGCTGGTTGCTTCAGTTATCAGGACCAGTGGATAAAGTGGCTACAAAGGCATATAGGATATTTGACTTTATTAGCCTAAGTATGCAGTTTAAGAGCAGGGAGATCATACTGGAACTGTATAAAACATTGGTTAGGCCATGGCTAGAGAATTGTGTGCAATTCTGAAATCAACATTATAGGATGGATATGATAGCACTGGAGGGAGTGCAGAGGAGATTTATCAGCGTGTTACCTTGGCTGGAAAGTCTTAGTTATGAAGAGAAATTGGACAGAAGGGTTGTTTTCCTCAGAGTAGAGGAAATTGATAGGGAGCATGATTGACATGTATAATATCGAGGGGCATACATAGGGTAGACAGGAAGAAATTTTTCTTCTTGATGGATCAATTACCAGGGCCATAGACTTAAGATAGCAAAGATAAGCAGCAGATGGTTGGGAGTAGATACGAGGAGAGTCCTGACCCGAAACGTCAGCTTTCTTGCTCTTCTGATGCTGCCTGGCCTGCTGTGTTCCTCCAGCTCCACACTGTGTTATCTCTGACTCCAGCATCAGCAGTTCTTACTATCTCTCACTCAGAGGGTGTTGGGAATCTGGAACTTGCTGCCTGTATGGGTGGTACAGGCAGAAACTCTCATAATATTTAAGTATTTAGATGTGTACTTACCATGCCAAGATAAACAAGGCTGTGGGCCACGTGCTAGAAAATGGGATTAGAATAGTTAGGTGGTTATTTTTGACTGGTGCTGATGCACTGGGCGGAAGGGCTTTTTTCTGCGCTGTAGATCTCTATGACTCCAAACTTTGCCTGTTTACTCATTTTACAAAACTAGGGGACATTGATCTAAGACATCTGTGTTTGAAGATGGTTTGTTTGAAAAATATATGTAAACAGGTCCAGTGTGGGAAGGGGCCATACTGGACTGATATTGGAGAATGATCAATAACAGAGGAAACTGCTATATATTGTCTTCAAACAATTTCACTCAAGCCATTCAACCAATGGAACACAAGCAGTCTGTTTAAGTTGCTGAAAAAAAAAACCCAATTTCTTTCTAAATTGTTGATCTCTTTCTTTAATATGATGGGTTATGGTCGGCGATGACGTTGCAACATCTGAACCCTTTGAGATCCACAGTGGTGCCACGAGGTTGTATTCTGGCTTCAACACGCTGATATATTCTTCTCTTTACAGGTGTCATACACCTTCAATTTATCTGCACAGAATGTGTTTTTATATACCAGAAAGAACAGAAATTTGTTCAGCTTTTGGCACCTGAGGTTCAAGACAAACTTGTGTCAAGTATTCATCAATGTTGCTCTAAGCTGATGATGCCACAGTAGCATTGCATACCAAGGAATACCTTTAATGACAAATGGAAAGACTTTCATGCTTATAAAGAGTTTGCTTGCTTGACACTGGAATCAGAAAGACAAGTGACATGGTCTAGGATATTGTCATACCACATCTATCAGATTGACAATCTGATGCCGGCAGTCATTTTATGGCTTCACATTTCTATGCTGTACAATTACCAGCAATCGTTTACCTAATGCTGAAATCATCATAAGTACTGTAGAAGTTCAGGCCAGGTAAGCTGTGTAAAACTATTATCATGCAACACTCTTAATTAGTCAATTAACTTCAGTTTGTTTATTTAAGGGCCCTAAAGAAAAATTTATAAAGTAGCTGCTACTTACGTCTGCCAAATCCCAAGTGTCACTGCAGCCAACCAAAGGAGACCAACAATAAACAGCTTAGGCAAATAGAAAGTCATGAACTTTCTCTCTCCCTGAATAGGAAGTAAAGTACACAGTCGATTAGACTTCTATAAATCCATTAACATTAAAAGTGCTAGTCAGAAAATCACTCCCTTAGGTTGCTTCTGGATATTATGGTACCTTCCAACTTTGCCACATCTTCTCGTTCTGCAACTGTCTCAACTTCTCCTAGACCTTCACATCTATGAAAATACTTCCATCGGTGCATCCTGAAACACAACCTTCAAACAGCTTCTGGTATGAATCCTGACTCCACACGTTTCTGAGCTGAGATCACTACCAACCGAACTTTGGGTTCCTTTCAATAATCTCATTTTTTCCCCTTACTTGTTATCATGTTTTACATAGTCTAGTTTTTATGTAACGAGACCTTGAGTCCATTTGTGCACATATTTGGCTGCTACTTCAGGCCAGAGTTCATCAATCTATTTCCACTTTTGTTCTTGCATTTTAAACTCATTTTCTCTTTCTCCCTCCTAGACTCTTTTCTATTGTCATCCTTCCTTCCAACTCTCTACTCTCCAGTACTCTGCCCTCCCAATTCCCCACCCTGAATACTTCTGTATTTCTCAACCTGCCTGTGCTTTTGCCATTGTCCTAAGTGTTATTGCCTATTAGGGAAGCCTACAACTTCGTTTCATGCCTATGTTGGCATCCTCCCACAGACTCAGTGAGGCACCCAACACTCTTTTCTTATGAAGAAATGCCCTATCCCACCTCTACCTTCTGCCTACTGCACCTTGCCAATCATCATCCTGACCAATTCACACCTCTCACTGCTGGCCCAGTAATCTCAGAATCATAGAACCCCTACGGTGGGAAAGCAGGCCATTTGGCCCATCAAGTCAACACTGATCCTCCAAAGAACATCCTACCCAGACCCAATCCCCTACCCTACCCCTGTAACCCCACATTTCCTAACCTACACAACCTTGGACACTATAGGTAATTTAGCATGGCTAATCCAATAACCTGCACATCTTTGCACTGTAGGAGGAAAGCCGGAGCACCCGGAGGAAACCCATGCAGACACGGGTGATTGTCACCATGTATTCTCTCCACTGTCCCCAACTCAGTGGGACTGCCTGCTCTTTCAAGTCTGGCAGTTAGACATTCTATTGTTCTGCCATTCTCACATTCCGATCACCTAATCTGAACTATCAACATCTTCTCTCCACCGGCACTCTACACCCCAGAACCCAACAATAGCATTAATGCTGCCGCCACCAACTTCACTTCAGCTCTGATGAACAGTCATCTAGACTCGTAATTTATGCTTTCTCTCTGTCCATGGATGCTATCTGATCTCCTGCAATCTCCAGCATTTGTTGTTTTCAGTACTGATTCCAGAATCTGCAGTAATTTGCTCCAAATTTACATCCTTGGTGGTTTCATCCTCCACCTCAAACACTGTTCTATTTCCCTCGAGTTCTGTGTCCTCTCATTGTCCATTCATTTTGCCTGGCTTGTAAACTCCCCAAAACATATTTACAGCCAGCCCTCTGAGTCATAGAAATGTACAGCAAGGAAACAGACCCTTCAGTCTAACTAGTCCATGCTGATCAGTTCCTAAATTAATCTAGTCACATTTGGCCCATGTTCCTCTAAACCCTTCATGTCCCCATCCGTATGCCTTTTAAAAATTGTAGTTGTACCAGCCTCCGCCACCTCCTCTGGCAGCTCATTCAATACACGCACCACTCTCTGCATCAAAAAGTTGCCCCTTAGGTCCCTTTTAAAACTTTCCCCTCTCACCTTAAACCTATGCCCTCCAGTTTTGGACTCACCCACCCCAGGGAAAAGACCTTGACTATCCACGTTCTTCATGATTTTATAAACTTCGATAAGGTCACCTTGCAGCCTCTGATGCTCGAGGGAAAATAGCCTCAGCCTATTCAGCCTCTCCCTATAGCTCAAACCCTCCAACCCTGACAACATCCTTGTAAATGTCTTCTGAACCCTTTCAAGTTTTGCAACATCTTTCCTATAGCAGGGACACCAGATTAAACAAAGTATCCAAAGTGGCCTGACCAATGTCCTATACAGCCGCAATATGACCTCCCAATTCCTATGCTCAAGGCACTGACCAATAAAGACATTGGCTGAGTTGGATTTGTCCTGCTTTTTGTGGAGAGGATATAGCTAGGCAATTTTCCACATTTTATTCCATTAAAAGTATGTTGTATAAATACGTTGTTGTTGTTGGTTAGAATAATTGAGGCCCATCTTTGGAATGGGGGCGGGTGGTGAAGAATAGATGCATTGGGACAACTGGAGCATCAAAGAGATGGCAGAATAGCAGGGAGGGAAAAAACAACACACTAGGAAAGGGATTTTATTGCGAACAGGGAATAATGTTTACTGCGAGACAACAAGGTGCAGAGCTGGATGAACACAGCAGGCCAAGCAGCATCATAGGAGCAGAAAGGCTGACTTTTCGGGCCTAGACCCTTCATCAGAAAATGCTTACTGCAATGTTTTTACCTGCACACGAAATCCATGGTAAGCACAGAGCCAAAACAGTAGCAATGCACACAGAAAGATTGCCTGGAATAAGTCATCAAGCATTCCTGGGAGCCAGCTGTTTACAAGAAATGAAAGAGGGAAGAACGGATCTAAGAAGGAAAGGAAAATAGTTAAAATGGATTAAACACTTTATAGAATCAATGCACCTGTACTTTCAGAGCACCATAATGACACTTGCTTCTTAATAAATTAGCTATCTTGTTTATAATTTTGAGATTTGGTGATTCTTCAGGCTTCAAACATATCAAACAAATCAATAAGCATTACTCGCAAGCCCCACACCTACTTAGAAAGAAAATAAATTTACCTTGATCTGCACACATACAACACAACTCAATCAAAAAGAAATGAGTTGCAACTTCAGAATGACACATCAAATTACACTTTGTGGCCACTGAAAATTACAAGCCATTTTTTCACAAGACCATAAAAGAAATGAGGTTCACATGCCTCTCCCAGGCTTTAAAATGATTACTGTGTTCATCCTACTATTAAAGGTCCTATCTTTTCCAAGAGTTTGAGCACAGCTGATAGTAATTCCTGGTGGGACTGGTTGCAAACCATAGGTAGGAAATCTTGACTTTTGAACTCTACCAGCACAAGCTTTTGATCTCACACTCACTGTTGTATTGCTTTTCTACAGTATGCGCAGGCATGACTGCTTTAATCAACACCAAAATGGCATAATGGCTTTTATGTATTTTCGAAGTAAGGTAATGAATAACATTTGATGAATGCCAGTCTAACTGAAAGAAAGAAGAATTTGTCAGTGAACTTTGAAAGAGGGAAGAGGTAAATTAATATCTTCTCATTCTGAAACAACCTGTCTCTGTTGCCTGTCTTGATCAGGTTGATTTGAACAAGGGCAACTGATCGTTAACAGTGCTCAAAACAAAAAATGGAAAGCACAGCTTACATTCAAAGAATGAAATAAAACAAATTGCCAAAGACAAAATGGTCAAAATCAACTAAGTGTAAAAGCCTCAGAACATCATAAGAATTAATGTGAACTTCGATAAAAGGCAGATGAAGACGAGGAAATAATACATCACAGCACCATTGATTTATAAGGAATTTGGCAAAATGAATGAATGATAGTTTTGTTAACATAAGTTGAAAAGATTTAAAGTTAGAAAAACAAGGCTTTTAGTCCCATGCCAAGATGTAAAACTATGTTAGTGCATACCATTATAAAGCAGCAACAAAGGCAGCAATATGGACATCCATTTCTGCTCAATTGACCAGTCTTTCATTGAAACCTTCCTCAAAGAGTGAGCAAACAAGCACTACAGAAACAAAACAAGATTCTTTAGGCACAGAACATTTCAATCAATGATATCACAAGCTTAGAAGTAAACATCACTCTAGCAGAAAACAAAAAAACTTTCCAAAATTTTAATTTGGCACCAATTCATACATTTATCCATCTATCATTTAGCAACAAATCGGCTGTGGTTCTGTTAAAGCAACGAGCAAAAACGTGCATGGATACGAACACACACACATACACCCTCTCCCTCACACACACACAGACACAGACACACACACTCGTCTTCACACAAACACATACACACACGTACGCCATCACACACACAAACACAAACACTCCCTCACACAAAACTACACACACACACACTCTCCCACACACACACCCACACAGACACACCCACACACACTCTCCCACACACACACAGACACTCACACACACACACACACACACACTCTCCCACACACACACTCTTCCCCCCACACACACACACACTCTCCCACACACACACTC
>NC_063340.1:30820993-30863037 GCF_021869965.1 Rhincodon typus | reverse complement strand
ACACACACACACTCCCTCACACACACACACACTCCCTCACACACACACACACAATCTCAGACTCATTCTCTCTCCCTTGCGCACACACACATCACGCACACCCACAATCTCAGACTCATTCTCTCTCCCTCACACACATTCTCTCTCTCTCATACAGACACACACACACATTCTCTCTCCCTCACACTCACACGTACACTCTCTCTTTCCCCCCTCGCCCTCAGACACATTCTCTACTCTCCACTTTGTCTCTCTCTCTCTCACACACACACCACAGACACAGACACACATACACACACACACACATGGATCTAAGCTGTGACCTTGTATTTGCAGATACATTCGATTTCGTTCAAAATGCACACAAGTTATACACAGTCACTCGATGTGGTGTTTTATAAATTCCTATTTTAGAAATAAAACTCGTTTGACTCCCAACTAAAACGCAGATTCTGAATAAGGTCTCACACCTATCATGCATTGTCTGACCTAAAATGTCATCTGTTCTTTACACTGATAAAATCTTTAATTCTCTGAAGACTGTGACTTGAAAGGAATTCAGGTTTTACATATACATATTTATCAATTAGAACCTTCTAACTGATTAAAGATTTAACAGTATCTTGGATTTGTTTAGTATGTCCTCATCAATTGTGTGAACCTTTGATCTTTTACTTATAAATTCTTGACAATTTATTTTCCTACCTACTTTGGTGTCAGATTTAGCTACCATTCATTTGGCCCCCACATCTAAATTTTGTGTCTGATACTACCTCTCTCACTTACACCTGACAAAGGACTGAGGCTCCGAAAGCCTGTGTTTTCAAAAACAAAATCAGCTGATTTCTGACTTTGTCCATCCCAGTCCAACACCGACACCTCCACATCACAATTCCATTAGTACGATTCAAGTAAGCAAATTATTTCTCTCAAGCTCAAAATTGTAGAATGGTCACAGCACAGAAGAAGAACATTTCACCTATCACATGTATACTGGTCATCTGAAGAAACAATTCACGCCTCTGCTTTTTCCCCATATTCCTGCAAATGTTTTCTTTTGCCGTAATGAATTGATACCCTTTTGAAAGCCTCAGTTGGTCCCTCATCCACCATACTATCCAGATCTACGTTCCAGATCCTAACATGTTGCTGTGAGAGTATGTTTTTCATCATATCACCATTGCTTCCTTTGATATATTCCATTCCCAAACCTACTCCAAAACCTTAGATATTCCATTCCCCTTGCACTTAATGACAACTTTCCATTTGCCCTTCTAATCACTTGCATACTAGTTTTAAATAATTCATATAAATTGCAGAGGTGGCAGTTGTGTAAATGACAATGTCACTAGACTCGTAATCCAGGACCCCAGGTTAATGTTCAGTTCTGAGGAAGTTTCACCAGACCCAAAATGTTAACTTTGATTTCTCTTCACAGATGCTGCCAGACTTGCTGAGCTTTTCCAGCAATTTCTACTTTTGTTTCTTATGTTCAGAAGTGATGGGCTCAAATCACATCATGACAGACAGTGAAATTTGAATTCAACAAACACGTGGAACAAAAAAAACTAGCCAGTGGCAACCATATGATTATGTTCACTGTCATAAAAAATGTTTCACTGATGTCCATTAAGGAAGGAAATTTGCCATCTTTATCTGGTCTGGCTGACATGTGACTCCAGATCCACAGCAACGTGGTTGACTGTTACTGCCCCCTGGACAATTACGGATGGATATCTAATGCTGGCCTAACCAGTGACACCCATATTCAGTGAACGAATTTGAAAAAAAGTTAAAATGTGCCTGGAGATCTAGATCCTGTTATACCACAGAGTTATGCAATTCCATTCTATTTAAATAGTGCATTGCTTCTCCTGTCTTCCTGCTCAAGTGGACAAGTTTTGTTTATGTTATACCTCATCTGTCAAATTTTACCCTATGCGCTTAAGTTATCTATATTCTTTTGGAGACTCTCTACTACCTCTTGACAATTTATTTTCCTACCTACTTTGGTGTCAGATTTAGCTACCATTCATTTGGTCCGCTCATAGAATCATAGAATCCCTACAGTGTGGAAACAGGCCCTTTGGCCCAACAAGTCCACACCGACCCTTGGAGCATCACACCCAGACCCATTCCCCTATAACCCACCTAATCTACAGACCCCTGAACACTATGGGCAATTTAGCATGACCAATCCACCTAACCTGCACATCTTTGGATTGTGGGAGGAAACCGGAGTACCTGGAGAAAACCCATGCAGACATGGGGAGAATGTGCAAACTCCACACAGACAGTTGCCCGAGGGCGGAACTGAACCCGGGTCCCTGGCACTGTGAGGCAGCAGTGCTAACCACTGAGCCATCATGCCGCTCATCTAAATAATCGATATAAATAATAAATATTGAAGATCTAGCACTGAAACCTTGCACACTAGGGACAGCTTGCCAGCCCAAGAAAGACCCATTTATCCTGAATCTGATTCTTGTTAGCTAACCAATCCTCTCTTCATGTTAATGTTACCCTCACACCAGGCGCTTGTCTTATGCAGTATCCTTTAATGTGGAACCTTAGTAAACACCTTTTTAAAGATCAAGTACATCAGATCTATTGGTCCCCCTCAATAACCGTAGATGCCACTTTGTCAAAAATCTCAAAAGACTGTTTTTCATGATTTCCCTTTCATAAAGCCATGATGGCTCTACCTGATTAAATCATGATTTTCTAAGTGTCCAGCTAAAATGTTCTCTAATAATGGATTTGAACACCCTGCCTATGACAGATAATAGGCTAATTGGCCTGCAGTTTCCTGCTTTTTGCCTCCCTCCTCTTTGGAATAGTAATGGTCCTAGTGCCCCATCAATCAGGACCCATCTGTCTCTCATCAATGTCTGAGCCATGCGTTCATCGCTCTAATTTTATTCACCCTACACAAACTTGGTCAGGGTTCAGGTAATAGTGTAGAGATTGATTTCTACTTTTTAGGTGATCATCTAGCTGCTTATAATCCTGAGGCAGAACTTCTGCTTGTGTCTTATCTATGTCATTGGTACACATGCGGACCACAGAAACTAATTTAGCTCCTGCCACTGTAATTTCCTCTCCAGTTCAGAACAGATGTCCCAAACTCTGGCATTGGAAAGATAACACAGCTTTCTGAAGTCATGATCTAAGCTGCAAAGAACTGTGTCTTTTCCAAGACAATACTATCCCTTACTATTATGACACTACTATTTACTCCCCCAACTTTAATGGCTTCCTGTACCACGATGCAATGGTCAGTTGCTTATCCATCTTCCAGATCCTGCTCTCATCCAAACAACCTGGCAGTATGAACCTCAAACCTGTTGGACAATTGCAAAGGCTGAGGCTCCTCCAACAGACCTGCTTGGTCTGTTTACCTGTCTCCACGTCCTCAAATATATATTGGAAAAGAAATGCAGAATGGCCCAAAACTGATTTATTACACACAAAGCTGTCAATTAGTACTATAACTAACAATATATCCATTATTCATTCATTAAGCTCATGTCATCAAAAAGTGGAACATACAATTTAAGCAGTCTGTATTTTGATATGAGCACCATCAATCCTACCATCAGGATATAATGTGTCAGAACAATGACTATGTATAGTTATACTTACTGTGACCATGAAGGTGAAAACAACAAAGATGAATCGGAACCAGATTTCCACTTGGGAAAATGAGACATTATACATCTTCAACTGATGGACGAAAATTTAACATTGGTATTAGAATGAAAAGGCAGCACGAGTACAGATTTTAAACTTGAACTGCTTTAAATGCTTTAGCTAAACATCAGGCACATTTACTTGGATTAATTTAAAAAAAAATTTTTAATAACTTAAACATACTGACTATTTAATACAAGCACAAAACTAAAATCCAATGTAAATGTTAATATTGATGCATTTCTGAATGTACATTGAACATGGAAAATCAACTGTAGATTATTTCTCAGCGAGTCTGAGTGATGACACTCATGTTGTACATCTTTTGTGATCACACATAATATTTGCTGCTTGTGCAGGATTGTTGGCTATTTACTTTGAACATTAAGCAAGCTGGATTTTTTTAAAATCACCAAAAGCATTTATTGATAGCACTGACTTTCAGCAGCACAAATGAGTACATTTCCTTTAGTTATTGCTGTGGCTCTGGAGTTACATATCACCCAGACCAGGTGAGGATGGCAGATTTCCTCCCCTGGAAGACGTTACATTTACACTTCTCTGAAACTTACTCACACATCTGCTCTTCCATGTCTCTCTGACTGTTTGTGAGCCTGTGGTGCATTGTGAGATTATACACTCTTGGTCCGAGGTGCTGCCATGAGGGGAAACATCCATTCAGCATTTACCAACAAGCCCTTTAAGAATTCTGTATGTTTCAATTGGATCACCTCTTATTCTTCTAAATTCCAATGGGTAGAGTTCCAGAAGTTTAATCTTTGCTCCTAAGTCAAGATGAGTTAGAGGTCGTGGTACATGTTGGCAGCAGTGATATGAGCAAAGTGAGGAATGAGATCTTGCATCAAAAATTCAGGGAGCTAGGCAGTAGCTTAAGAGGCTGAACCTCAACACTTGTTATATACATAAATGATAAAGGTGAAAGTGTGGGGGATAGTTAAGCAGATTTGCAGATGACACCAAGACTGGTAGAGTGGTTAATAGTGATGAAGATGGTTGTAGGTTACAGGAAGATATAGATGGGTTGATCAGATGGACAGACCAGTGACAGATGGTACCTAACCCCAACAAGCGTGAGGCGGTGCACTTTGGAAAAAGAAACAAGATGAGGGAGTATTTAATGAACGGCAGGACACTGGGCAGCTCAGAGGAACAGAGAGTTCTTGGGGTAATTATTCACAGATCCCTGAAGTTGGCAGAGCACATCAAAGGGATAATTAAGAAGACATATGAAACATTTGTTTTAATCAGTCATGGCAGAGAATATAAGAGGGGGTACACAGGAGGTTTATCGGGATATTGCCTGGGTTGGAGAAACTGAGCTATAAGGAGAGACCAGATGAGCTTGGACTGTTTTCTTTTACAGCACAGAAGACTGAGGGGAGAAATGACTGAGGTGTACAAGTTCATGAAGGGTTTGACCAGGGTAAGTAGAGAGCAGCTGCTCTCCTTGGTTGAGGGGTCAATCATGAGAGGGCACAGTTTTATGGTAAGGAGCAGGAGATTCAGTGGGGAATTGGGAAAAATTTTTTGCACTCAGTGGGTGGTGGAAATCTGGAAGGCACTGCCTAGGAAGGCAGTGGAGGCTGAAAACCTTAAAATTTTTGAAAAATATTTGGATGAGCACTTCAAATATCATCATATTCAAGGATATGGGACAAAAAGTGCAGGAAATTGGCTTGAGCGAACTTTTAGTGGTAGTTATGTCAGTGCAGACTCAATGGGCCGAAGGGCATTTTCTGCGCTGTACAAATCTATGAATCTCTGAATCAAGCTTCAGGAAAACAGAAAGTGTACTTACAGTGAAATTTACATTCTTGATCGAAAACCGAGGATTTTCTAGGTCATAGAAGGTGACGGTAATCACGTATTCGGTATAGTTCAGATAACCGAGGTGTAGTACAATTATTTCATCACAGAGCCCCTTAAACAAAATGTAAAAATACACATTCATCAATTGCCAACAGTGATCAGAAACACTCATGCAATTGTATAATGTAATGGTTTAGAGTAGCTGAGTTACAGTGGCATTAGACAGTGGTATATCTATTACAAGTTTGTGTGGGCACACACTTTTTACTTGCACATATTTTGGCTGAACTCAAACGTTAATATTAAAGGATCCTATATAAACACTTAAAACTCTACAGCATTGCAGTTGTATGGTCTGAATAGTAGACAGCACCGTGATAAAAGAAAAGCAATGCAGGTCCAGAAATCTGAAATTAAAAAAAGAAAAAAATGCTCGAAATACTGAGCTTAGCTAGCATCTGTGAAGTGAAAAGCAATGTCAAAAGTTTCAGGTAGCTCACCACTCATAAGAACTGGAAATTGCTTGAGAAACAACGTGTTTCAAACATGCATGGTACAGGGAAAGGTAGGCAACAGAAGGAGGAGTCATGGAGTCATTATAATACAGGCAGAGATCATTCAGTCCATACCAAATCACTATAGAGCTCATCACATTCATCTCGTGCCTCTATTTGTCGCATGCTTCTATTCTATCCTTGTAACCTTGCACATTTATTTCTTTCAAGTATCCATCCAATTTCATCATAGAATCCCTACAGTGTGGAAACAGGCAATTTGGCCCAGCAAGTCCACACTGGCCCTCCAAAGAGCTGCCCACCCAGACTCATTCCCCTACCCTTTCCCTCATGACCCTGCATTTCCCAGCGCCAACACACCTAACCTACAATAAGAGATAACAAGGTGTAGAGCTGGATGAACACAGCAGGCCAAGTAGCATCAGAGGAGCAGGAAGGCTGATGATGCGGGCCTAGACCCTTCTTCAGAAATGGGGAAGGGGAAGGGGGTTCTGAAATAAATAGGGAGAGAGGGGAAGGCAGATAGAAGATGGATAGGGGAGAAAATAGGTGGAGAGGAGACAGACAGGTCAAATAGGCGGGGATGGAGCCAGTAAAGGTGAGTGTAGGTGGGGAGTTAGGGAGGAGATAGGTCAGTCCAGGGAGGATGGACAGGTCAAGGGGGCTGGATGAGGTTAGTAGGTAGGAGATGGGGTTGGGGCTTGAGGTGGGTGGAGCGGATAGGTGGGAGGAAGGACAGGTTAGGGAGGCGGGGACGAGCTGGGCTGGTTTTGGGATGCGGTAGGGGGAGGGGAGATTTTGAAGCTTGTGAAGTCCACATTGATACCATTGGGCTGCAGGGTCCCCAAGCTGAATAAGAGTTGCTGTTCCTGCAACCTTCGGGTGGCATCGTTGTGGCACTGCAGGAGGCCCAGGATGGACATGTCGTCTGAGGAATGGGAGGGGGAGTTGAAATGGTTCGCGACTGGGAGGTGCAGTTGTTTAGTGCGAACTGAGCGTAGGTGTTCTGCAAAGCGGTCCCCAAGCCTCCGCTTGGTTTCCCCGATGTAGAGGAGGCCACAAAGGGAACAGCGGATGCAGAATACCATGCAGTATACCTGGGCCCCAAGAAGACTTTCCACATCAAGCAGATGTTCACCTGCACATCTGCTAATGTGGTATACTGCATCCGCTGTTCCCATTGTGGTCTCCTCTACATCGGGGAGACCAAGCGGAGGCTTGGGGACCGCTTTGCAGAACACCTACGCTCGGTTCGCACTAAACAACTGCACCTCCCAGTCGCGAACCATTTCAACTCCCCCTCCCATTCCTCAGACGACATGTCCATCCTGGGCCTCCTGCAGTGCCACAACGATGCCACCCGAAGGTTGCAGGAACAGCAACTCTTATTCCGCTTGGGAACCCTGCAGCCCAATGGTATCAATGTGGACTTCACAAGCTTCAAAATCTCCCCTCCCCCTACCGCATCCCAAAACCAGCCCAGCTCGTCCCTGCATCCCTAACCTGTCCTTCCTCCCACCTCAAGCCCCACCCCCATCTCCTACCTACTAACCTCATCCAGCCCCCTTGACCTGTCCATCCTCCCTGGACTGACCTATCTCCTCCCTAGTCCCCACCTACACTCACCTTTACTGGCTCCATCCCCGCCTATTTGACCTGTCTGTCTCCTCTCCACCTATCTTCTCCCCTATCCATCTTCTATCCGCCTTCCCCTCTCTCCCTATTTATTTCAGAACCCCCTTCCCCTTCCCCATTTCTGAAGAAGGGTCTAGGCCCGCATCATCAGCCTTCCTGCTCCTCTGATGCTGCTTGGCCTGCTGTGTTCATCCAGCTCTACACCTTGTTATCTCAGACTCTCCAGCATCTGCAATTCCTACTATCTCTGAAACACCTAACCTACATATCCTTGAATACTACGGGCAATTTAGCATGGCCAATTCGCCTAGCCTGCACATCTTTGGACTGTGGGAGGAAACCGGAGCACCCAGTGGAAACCCATGCAGATATGGGGAGAATGTGCAAACTCTGCATAGAAAGTCACCCAAGGGTGGAACTGAACTCAGGTCCCTGGCTCTGTGAGGCAGCAGTGTTAACCACTGAGCCATCATGCTGCTATTCCTGTTGAAATTATTCATTGTCTAAGTTTCCACCATCTTAGCAGGCAATGAGTTTCCAAGTCACCACCCACTGCATAACAAATTTCTTCATCATATTCCACCCCCATTTCTTGCCCAAATCTTACATGTGTTCTTCCTAATCCTTGCAAACCAGTAGGTAAAGGGAACAGCTCCTTAGTTTATCTTCTCAACACCTGTCATAATTTTGTATACATCTGCAAAATCTCACTTTGCTCCTACCAGGACCATGTCAACTTTCTCAAACTAACATTGTAGCAAAGATCCTTAATTGCTGGAACTATTCTGATAAATCTCTGCATGGACAGAAGGATACCAAATCCTTCCTAAAAAGTGACAATGGCCTGAATAAAACATAACATTCTAGTTGCAATAAACAGAATTTAAATATAGGTACAGCATAATCTCTCTATTTCTGTACTCAATATCTATGAAAGCAAACATTCCATTTCTTTTCTAACTACTCAGTCACCATGTTATGGTGCCTTCAAAGAATTATGCAAATGAACCCTAAGATCCTCTTTCCCTACACTACTTATAACTACATCATTAAATATGTAGTACCTGCACCATCCTTTCCGCCAAAATAGATTTAATGACATCTGCCTCTTTTCTGTCCATTTGATTAGCTTATTTACACCCTGTTGCAGTAAATTGGTATCATCCTTACCTTTTGCCATAAAAGTTTTCAAATTTGATTCAATCATAGAATGCTTATAGTGTGGAAACAGGCCTTTCAGCCCCACAAGTCCACACTGACCCTCAGAGCATCCCACCCAGACCCATCTCCCTAATCTACACATCCCTGAAGACCATGGGCAATTTAGCATGGCCAATCCACCTAGCCTGCACATCTTTGGACTATGGAAGAAAACTGGAGCACATGGAGGAAACCCACGCAGACACGAAAAGAATGTACAAACTCCACACAGACAGTCACCCAAGGATGGAATTGAACCCAAGTGCTTCTTGATTTATTCTTCCCTCTGTTTCTAAGTCCCTCGAGCTTGCCTTGTCATTTGATGGCTATCCTATTTGTGTTTCAAACGCTACATTTCAATTCCAATTTCAGAATTAACATAATCCAACTATTACGTTTTTCCATGCAAATCATACTGTGGCCTTTCGTAGATACTTATAAATCAGTTACAATACATTTGTGCTGTTTCTTTGCTATAGAGATCCCCAAAATGGAGTTTCCAGTTATTCTCCCCTGATTTCGTTCTTGCCCCAGAGGTGGAAAACAGTGTTGAACTCACTATGCCATCTGGTTTTTCATGTGTATTAAAAACATGTCATGCTTATTCTGTCAAGCAAACATTCCCTGCTGAAACTGCCAAGCATATTACAATACAGCCAGGCAAAATCAAGGTAAACAGACACTTAATTTTGTCTATCACACTGAATCTGCAGCAGAAAGACAGATCATTGTGTCTAACTGGTTATGCTCCACAAGAGCTCCCATTGCTTTTCATCTAACCTCATCAACAAACATTCTATTCCTTTCCGCCTAACCTGCTAATCTAGCTTCCCCTTAAATACATCTATAATATTCTAATTGTAAGTTCCACAGTCTCTGGACAAAGAACTCATCTCCAGAGGTGAGATGAGTGTGATCGCCCTTGAAATCAAGGTAGCATTTGACAGTGTACGGTACAAAGGAGCCCAACTAAAATTAGTCAATGGGATTCAGGGGGAAAAAAAAAACTGTCTGCTGATTGGAGTCATACTTATCAAAAAGGAAGATGGGTGAGGTTGTTGAAGGTCAAGTCATCTCAGCTCCAGGACATCTGTGCAGGAATTCCTTCATAGCATTCTAAACCAAATATCTTCAGCTGCTTCGTCAATGATCTTCCCTTCATCATAAGGTCAAAAATGGGGATGTTTACTGATAACTGCAATATGTTCAGCACCTTTCACAATTCCTCAGTTACTGAAGCAGTCCATGTCCAAATGCAGCAAGAGGTTGACAATATTGAGGCTCGGGCTGGCAAGTGGCAGTTGACAGTCACAAACCATATAAGTGCCAGGTAATAACAACTTCCAACAAGACAGAATCTAACCATTGCCTCTTGATATTCAATGGTATTACCATGGTCAAATGCCTCACTATCAACATCCTACAGATTATCACTGACCAGAATCTCAACTGGACTGGCCATACAAATACAGTGGTGATTAGAGCAAGTCAGAGGCTAGGAACGTTGCAACGAGTAACTCACCTCACGACTCCGCAAAGCTAGAGCACCTTCTACAAGCCACAAGCCAGTGATGGAATACTCCTTATTTGCCTTAATGAATGCAGCTCCAAAACACTCAAAGAGCTTAATACCATCCAGGATAAAGCCACACACTCGATTGGCACCATATCTACTTCACTCCTACCACCACTACCAATGCACAGTAGCAGTGCAGTGTACCATTTAGAAAATGCACTGTAGAAGTTCACAAAGGCACTTTAAACAATATCTTCCGAACCCATGAGCATTACCATCTAGAAAGACGGCAGATACATGGGAACACCACCACCTGAAAGCAGCCACCCTGGCCTCTCACCACCTTGAATTGGAAATATATTTGCCATTCCTTCAGTGTCACTAGGTTAAATCCTGGAATTCCCTTCCCAACAGCCTTGTAGGTGGACCCACACCAAATAGACTGCAGTGGTTCAAGAATGCAGGTTACCATACTTTCTCAAGGACATTAGGGATGGACAATAAACGTTAGTCCAGCCAATGAAGTCCATGACTGAATGTATGGAATAAAATTCCCCTGAACTCATTACATACCCATTCTCATGTGGTCTCCCTGACATATTGAACAAATTGAATGCGTTGGTTGTCATCTTCCACAGTTTAGAAGAGACTAGATTGCAACAAATATAATCACATAATCCTTGAGAAAGAAGGAGGGAGAAAACTGCAAATTTCATACCACTTAGCCCAACACCAATAGTAGGGGAAATGCTGGAGTTTATCATAAATTGATAACTGTATACTTAGAAAACTGCAATGAGATTACACACAGTCAGCATGGATTTATGAAAGGGAAACTATTTGACAAAACTACCGTAGTTATTTGAGGATATAACTATCAGAGTAGATGAGGGAGAACCAGTGGATTTGGTGTGTTTGTATTTTCAGAAAACTTTTGATAAAGTCCCACCTAAGAGTGCAAAGTAAAATCACATGGGATGGCAGTAATATACTGGCAGGGATTGAGAACTGGTAAGCAGACATGAAACAATGCATAGAAACAATGGATTTTTTCAGCATGGAAAGCAGTGAGTAGCAGCATAACACAGGGATCCGTGCTTGGGCACCAGCTATTATATATACCAATGATTTGGATGAGGTAATCAATTGTAATATTTCCAAGTTTTCTGATGACACAGAATTAGGTGGGAATGAGAGTATTGCGGAGGATGTAAAGCAGCTTTAAGGTGATCTAGACAAGTTAAGAGAATGTGAAAATGTATACCTGATGCATTATAACATAGGTAAGCGTGAAGTTGTCCACTTCAGTAAGAAATACAAATTGGTATCATTTAAATGGTAATAGATTGGGAAATGCTGTTGTACAAAGGGACCTAGATATCCTTGCATACCAGTCATTGGAAGCAAGAATGCAAATGTGGCAAGTAGTTAGGAAGGCAAGTGGTACGTTGGCCTTCATTGCAAGGGCGTTTGAATACAGGGATAAAGAAGTCTCAGTGCAGTAAACAGTGCTTTGGTGAGACCACAACTGGAGTACTGTATGCAGCTTTGGTTACCTTACCCAAGGAAAGATATATTTTTCCAGAGACAGAGTGTTGTGAAGTTTCATCAGATTGATTCCTGAAATGGCAGGTTTGTTGTATAAGCAAAGACTGAGGCTTATGTCCCCAAACTGGCACGACTGGAATATCTTCAGTGCAGCCAGCCTATCAAATTTAATCTTAAAAGTTTTATTTTCAAGAGCTCCAACTTGCTCAAATCTTCCTCTCAGTTACAGTACCATCCTCATGAATTTCTTGCACCTTCAGTCCGCGAGTCCAAAAACTGGAACAGTACTCCAATATTCTATGTAAGCCTGACATAATCTCTTTGCTTTTCAATCCTAACCCTTGTGAATATCATCTCTTCTTGTCTTTTGTGCTTTTTAAAATTGTAGTCTGAAATGGCAAAGAACTGCTTTAAAATCAACAATTTGCAACGATTGGGGCATGCTTTCAAAGACAAGTAAATTAAAGCAGATATGATTGCAACATTCAAGAGTCATCCTGACAGATATTTGAAGGGGGGATATGACGACGTAGAGGCAAAAAGTTTTTAGTTTAGAAAGGTCTCATGTGTCAGCACAGACTTGGTGGGCTGACGGGGCTGTTTCTCTGCTGTGTTGTTCTTTGTTCTCATGACAAGCATTGCTTAAATAGTTGTTTCAACAAGTAGAATCATAAAATCCCTGCAGTGCAGACTGAGGAAATTTAGCCCATCAAGTCTTTTTAAAATTTTTTAAATCCCTTTCTGCGAAGGGTAGCACAGTAGCTTAGTGGTCAGCACTGCTGCCTCACAGCACTGGGGACCAGGCTCAATTCCAGCCTTGGGTGACCATCTGTGTGGAATTTGCACAGTTTCTGCGAGGTGCTCCAAATTCCTCCCACAGTCCAAACATGTGTGGGTTAAGTGGATTGGCCATGCAAAATTGCCGCATAGTGTCTAGGGGTAAGCAGTCTAGGTGGATTAGCTATGATCAGGGTGGAGGCTAGGTCTGGGTGGAATGCTGATCAGAGAGTCAGTGAAGACTCAATGGGCCAATGGCCTCCTTCTGCACTATAGGGATTCTGTGTACACTTGTAAGGAAAAGTTTGTATGGTAATTAGACTTTCAATTTGTG
This sequence comes from Rhincodon typus, assembly GCF_021869965.1. Taxonomy (NCBI): domain Eukaryota; kingdom Metazoa; phylum Chordata; class Chondrichthyes; order Orectolobiformes; family Rhincodontidae; genus Rhincodon; species Rhincodon typus. The sequence goes on along the minus strand of NC_063340.1, from coordinate 30,849,989 downwards.
GTGTTACATATCAATGGATTTTCACTGTTTACCTTTAGCTAGAGTCTAAAAACTGGCCCATGCTTTCAATCAATCTAGGTTTGAAAATCAGATAAATTGTGGAATTTTGTGTATGTTTCAACAGTCTTAACCTTTGTGACAACTCCGGGAAGACTGAGGCTCAATTTCTAGCATGCAAACAGGATTAAGGAGAATCACAAGGCTTTTTGCACATACATAAAAAGCAAGAAGTTAGCCAGGGAAAGTGTTGGCCCACTCAAGGACAAAATAGGGAATCTGTATGAGGAGCCAGAAGAGGTGGGTGAGGTCCTAAACAAACATTTTGTGTTGGTATTCACCGAAGAGAAGAAATTGGCGGAAGATGAACTCAAGGGAGTGTGGAATTTCTAAGCCAAGTTGCTATTAAAAAGGAAGAGGTATTGCGTGTCTTAAAAAGTATTAAGGTAGATAAGTCCCAAGGTCCTAATGGGATCCATTCCCAGAATATTGAGGGAGGTAAGACAACAAATTGCTGGAGCATTGACTGACATCTTTGTATTCTCTTTGGCCACTGGAGAATAGCTAGTATTGTCCAATTGTTTAAGAAGGGTCACAGGGATTATCCTGGAAATTACAGGCCTGTGGGTCTCATGTCAGTGGTAGAGAAATTATTGGAAAAGATTCTCAGGGACAAGATCTATACACATTTAGAAGCAAACGGACTTATTAGCAAAAGCATGGTTTTGTGCAGGGCAGATCATGCCTCACTAACTTGATCGATTTTTTTGAGGAGGTGAGGAAGATGCTTGATAAGGGAAAAGCATCTGATGTTGTCTGCATGGACTTCAGTAAAGCCTTTGACAAGGTCCCCTATGGCTGACAGGTACAAAAGGTGAAGTCACATGGTATCAGGGATGATCTGGCAAGATAGATACAGAAATGGCTTAGTCATAGGAGACAGAGGGTAGCAGTTGAAGGATGCTTTTCCAAATGGAGGGTTGTGACTAGTAGTGTTCCACAATAATCAGTGCTGGGACCTCTGCTGTTCGCGGTCTACATAAATGATTTGGAGGAAAAGGTAGCTGGTCTAATTAGTAAGTTTGCGGACGATACAAAGATTGTTGCAGTTGCAGATAGTGAGGAGGAATGTCAGAGGATACAGCAGGAAATAGATCAGTTGGAGGCATGGGCAGAAAAATGGCAGATGGAGCTTAATCCGGACAAACGTGAGGTGATGCATTTTGCAAGGTCAAGTACAGGTGGAAATCATACAGTGAATGGCAGAACCCTTAGGAGTATTGATATGCAGAGGGATCTGGGTGTCCACAGATCACAGAAAGTGGCAGCACAGGTAGGTATGGTAGTCAAAAAGGCTTATGGCATGCTTCCAGCATCTGCCGTCCTTATTGTGTCCAAAATGCTTGGATTCAGAATTGGCTTGCCCACAGAAGGCAGAGGGTAGTGGTGGAAGAATGTTTTTCTGGCTGGAGGTCTGTGACTAGTGGTGTTCTACAGGGATATGTACTGGGACCTCTGCTTTTTGTGATATATATAAATGACTCTGATGAAAATGTAGATGGTGGGTTAATAAGTTTGCAGACAACACAAAGATCCATGGAGTTTTGGATAGTGTAGGAGGTTGTCAAAGGACAGAGCGTGGCACAGTGGCTCAGTGGTTAGCACTGCTGCCTCACAGCGCCAGGGACCCGGGTTCGATTCCACCCTCGGGTGACTGTCTGTGCAGAGTTTGCAAATTCTCCCTCTGTCTGTGTGGGTTTCCTCCGGGTGCTCCAGTTTCCTCCCATAGTCCAAAGATGTGCAGACGAGGTGGATTGGCCCGTAGTATTCAGGGATGTGTAGATTAGGTGGGTTATAGGGGGTGGGTTTGGGTGGTTTGCTCTGAAGGTCGGTGTGGACTTGTTAGGCCAAAGGACCTGTTTCCACACTGTAAGGAGTCTACAAAAAAAATGGGCAGAGAAATGGCAGATGGAGTTTGACCTGGGTAAGTGTGAGATGCTGCACTTCGGGAGATCAAATGTTATGGAAACGTATACATTAATGGCAAGATCCTGAACAGCACTGACATAGAGAGGGATCTTGAAGTTCAAGTCCATAGCTCCCTGAAAGTGGCCACACAAGTAGATACGGTGGTAAAGAAGGCGTATGGCATGCTTGCCTTTATTGGTCAGGGAATTAATGTGCAAGAGTCAGGATGTCATATTGCAGCTTTATAAGACTGCACACTTACAGCATTGCGTTCAATTCTAGTCGTCACTTTACAGGAAGGATGTGGAGGCTTTGGAGACGGTGCAGAAGAGGTCTCCCGGGACACTACCAGGGTATGAGCTATAAAGGAGAGGCTAGATAAACTTGAGAGTTATTTTCTCTGGAGCGATGAGGGCTGAAGGGAGACTGAAAGAAGTCTATAAAATTATGAGATACGTAGATAGGGTTAACGGTTTGTACACTTTCCCGTAACATTTGATCTCCCAAAGTTTCCCCAGAGTTGAAGTGTCAAATACTAGGGGGCATGCATTTAAGTGATGGAGGAAAGTTCCAAGGAGATGTGAGGGGCAATTTTTTTTAATACAAAGAGTGGTAGGAGTCTGAAATGTGCTGCTAGGGGTGGTGGTGGAGGAGGAAGATACAATAGGGGCATTTAAGGGACATTTAGTTTAGCACATAAGCAAGAAATGGAGGGATATGGACCGGGCAGGCAGAAGGGATTAGTTTAATTTGGCATCATGTTCAGAACAAATGTGGGCCAAAGAGCCTGTTCCTGTGCTGTACTGTTCCATGTTCTAGAACAGTTTGGAGTTGTGAACAAGGTACAAAAAAACCACTCAAGCACAGTCACTGTTCTCTGCAGCCAAAACTTACATTAAACTTGAAAACATCCATTTAAATTTTCCACCAACAGTTGATGCAAGCTGTGATTTTTAATTGATAAATCAGCGACATTTTACAAGCATCCCAGACATGCTGTGACTCATGGAAATCAGTGGAAGCATGTAGAAAAGGGAAGCTAGGATGAAATGTTTGGATTAGGAAGAGCATGGTGGCTCAGTGGTTAGCACTGGTGCCTCACAGCACCAAGGTACCCGGGTTCAATTCCACCCTCGGGCGACTGCCTGTGTGGAGTTTGCACGTGCTCCCTGTGTCTGCGTGGGTTTCTTCCGGGTGCTCCAGTTTCCTCCCACAGTCCAAAGATGTGCAGGCTAGGTGGAACAGGCATGCCAAATTGCGTGTAGTGTTCAGGGATGTGTAGATTAGATGGGTTATAGGCGGATGGGTCTGGGTGGGATGCTCTGAGGGTCGGTGTGGACTTGTTGGGCTGAAGGGCCTGTTTCCACGCTGTTGGGATTCTATGAATTCTATAAAACAACAGAATGTGTAGACAAAGACAAATGAACTGTCTTTCCAGGTTTTCCACTCCACCCATGTGTTTTCTCCCTGTCTATAAGTTGTTCTATTTGCAAGGGGGGCAGATTAGAGTTTTAATTAGTAGTACTGTGTGCTGACAGTTTATAAATGTTTATCAATAGCTCAAGTCAAATTACTTGTAATAAGTAATAATTCTTGTTTAGTACAAAAACAAACTTCTTGTCAACCTGGATCAGAAAACCAAGTCAACTGGGAAATTTTATTTACTTATTTTAAAATATTTGACTTTTGAGATGAATCCAGGAATAGGATTGATTGTTGTTGAGGGCTTGATTCCACCATGCTATCTTAGTGAGTCATGAGTTAAGACTAGTGGAAAAGAATGAGATCTAATCAACAATGCATTCAACAATACTATCTTCTTCAAAAACAAATCAGAGAGTTACTTTTAAACTTAGAATTCCAAAAGGTAGAGTTGTGACATTAATTAGAATTGGGAATGACTGTCGTCAGAAGGTCAGTGGGTGAGAACAGATAAGGGCAGAATGAGATTGCAGTCATACAGTGGACCAAATTAACGGAAGCATTGGCAGGCATGGTCCTAGGACTAAGTACTAAGACTTCACATGGCGATACTTCTGGTTTAGGTACTCTCTGAATGATTGTGGGCTGATTTGTGACAAGACCACATCCAGTACATAGAGTGGCACCTAAGACGGTGTAAATTACCAATGCACGCAAAATTACCTCTACTGTATATGATCCCAACAATGCAAGAGTCTGAAAGAAAATATGACGGATGCTGGAAATTTAAAATAAGGATAGAAAATGTGGAAAATGCTCAACAGTTAAGGCAACATCTGTGGAAAGAGAATCAGAGTTAACAAATTAGTTTGGTGATCTTTCAGCAGACCAGTGAAGTGAAAATACTCCCTAATAAACAAAAGTTTAGGAACTGGATTGAAGCTACTCAAGCTGTTTAAACCATGTCCTTCCAAAGAGACCTTCATTCCTAACAGTCTGAGAGAAACAGAAGACCAGATATGTCAATAAATTTCAGGAAAGTGTTAAAGTAATAGAGTGGGGATAGGAAGGGATTTCAACTTCTCCAACATGAATTGCGATAGTCATAGTATAAAGGTTTAGAGGGAATGTGTTGGAGCTGCCCATGACTGTAGGTAACATAAAATGGCTGCTTGTGGTTTTTAAATAATATGAGATAGCTGAAGAGAATTGTTAGTTGAACACAGCAGTTTTCACAGTCAGAATCGTGGCCTTCTCGCACATGGCAACCAGGTAAGATAATAAAGAGCCTCATAGAAATCTGAGTAAATAGGCAGGAAAAATGTAAACCTTGAGACATTTCTGATGTTGGGAGCCTCTTAGCAAGCTAATTTAAAGTCTGTTATTTAGTATGGATAGGAGTGGAAAAACTCAACCCACCTCAGTTAAGACCCTTTAGGTAATAATAACTGCATAAATGTGTACACACATAGAAATTTGTTTGGGGACTTATCTACCTTAACAGTAGTTTTAATTTGCAGTAGTTTTTTAGCGCTTTAAACATTGAGAATTTAATTAGACTCTTGTGGACGTTTAACCTTGAACGGAGAGACTAGTCCTGAGAAGAAACGTTCTGGAACAACATCAAGAAGAGGTCCTTTCACCAGCTCGTTCAAAGTTTGTAAAAGAGAAGTCTGATCCCAAAATAATCAAGATTTTTTAAATAAACCCACATGCATATGTTGAAATTATAAATGTAGCCGACAAACTAACATTGGGGGATTTAAGTGAGTTCACATGGACAGGCAACTTCAGCCGATCTTACAGAAACCCTCATCCTGCTAGCTGGGAGTGGTGAATAACGTCAGCATGGAACGTTCTTGATACCAGGGAAGCCTGATAACATAGGGACTTGGTAATGGGAAGACTGAATAATCTCAGTATTAGAATGTGGCTGCGTAAGATGTTTTGTGAGAGGCCAAGGATAGGTGACAAGGATGTCTTGCAAATGTCATGAGATCATGGGAACACTTAGGGTTGTCCATGAAAACGCCATGAGTTCATGGGAAGACCTAGGGTTGTCTATGAAGTCGTTCATCATTGATCTTGTATTCACATGAATGAATGTGTGGGTCAAAAGGAATGCAGCAAGCGCTGATGCCAATTTGCATGTAGTCATTGTTTCGTGGTACATATAAATATCCCGTACTTTATCGGGAGAGTTGGACTGCCTTAGGGACCTACAAGAGATGGACAGTCTTGGACTTAATTTTAGGTAATGAAACTGGGTGATGCATCAGTGGCTGACTATTTTGCAGACAGCAATCATAATTCCATTAAATTAAAGACTGATGAGAAAGGATGAAGATGACTAAACTCCGGAAATGACAATCTTAATGAGCTCAGGTCCAATTTGGCCAGAGTGGACTGGGGACAGATACTTTTAGCTTAATCTGTCTCAGAACAGTGGGACACATTCAAGAAGGAAACGGAGAGTACAGGATCAACAGTTTTTTTTAAATCAAGGTAAAGGGTGGGACCAACAAATCCAGCGAACACTGAACATCAAGAGATATTCAGGATTGGATAAAGAGAAAAAGGAAGGCTTTTGGTAGATACCAAGGGCTCAAAACAGCAGAAGCCTCAGAGGAGTATAGAATATGCAAGGGAAATTTTAAAAAGGAAGCTAGGAGAACAAATAGGGGCATGAAAGGATAATGGCAGGTAAGCTAAAGGCAAACCCTAAGTTTTTTTTTAAGTACTTAAAGATAGAAGAATAACAAGGGAAGAGTATGGTCCAATAAAAACTACAGTGGTAATCTGCGCATGAAGTCAGAGGATGTAGGTAGAATTCTTTGTGTTGGTGTTCTTTAGTGAGTGGGATGATGTGGGTACTGAAATCAGGGAGAAGGATTGCAATATACTTAAAGAAATCAGCAGAGTAACAGCAGCAGTACTGAATGGTCTGGTAGACTTAAAAGTAGATAAATATCCAGGTCCAGATAAAATGCATCCCTAGCTGTTGAGTGAGGTAAGGAAGGAAATAGCAGGAGAGCTAGCAATAATTTTCGATTCCTCTCTGGCCAGAGGAGAGATGCCAGAGGGCTGGAGGACAACCAATGCAGTACTGTTATTCAAGAAGCAAGCAAGAGATAAACCACAAAACTACAAAGCAGAGTGTCTAATCTCAATGGTGAGGAAGCAATTCGGAGGGACAGAATTGCATGGAGAAACAGGGATTAATCAAGAACAGTCAGCAAAGGAGAGGTCTCCAATTTGATTGGACTTTTCAAAGAGGTGACCAGGTGTAGATGAGGTTAATGCATTTGAAGTAGTCTACTTGGACTTCATAACAAGGCTTTTGATAAAGTCATTGGAGACTGATATTAAAGGTATGAGCCCAGGCAGTCTAAGGAAATTTGCAAATTGGAAGCATAATTGGCTGAGTGCAGAAAGCAGAGGGTGATGGTCAAGGGTTATTTTTGTGACTGGAAGCCTGTGTCCAGTGAGGTTCCACAGGAATCAGTGTTAGGGCCCTTGCTGTTAGTAGTATATAAAATCACTATAGGCTTGAATATAGGAGAGGTGATCAGTAAGTTTGTGAATGATACAGAAATTGGTGAGATGGTAAATAGATGGATACAGATGGATATAGACAGGCTGGTCTGTGGCAAATTAAATTCAATCCAGATAAATGTGAGATGATGCATTTGGGCAGAACAAACAAGGCAAGGGAGTACACATGAATAGTAGGACACTGGGAAGCACAAAGGACTTGATGGACCTTGGTGTGCATGTCCACTGGTCACTTAAGGTAATGGGACAAGTAGACAAAGTGGTTAAGGCAGCATATAGGATACTTGCATTCACTAGCTGAGGTGTAGAGTTCAGAGCAGGGAGGTGCTGCTGAAACAATGTAAAACTTTAGGCCAGAGTATTGTGTGCAATTCTCGAATCTACATTATAGGAGGGATGTGATTGTGCCAGACAGTACAGAGGAGATTTACCAGGACGTTGTCTGAACTGGAGAGATTAATTTAGGAAGAAAGATTGGACAGATTTCCCTGGAAGAGTGGAGATTTAAGGAGGTCATGACTGTAAGTGCACGATGGCTCAGTGGTTGTCAGAAGTGCCTCACAGTGCCAGGAACCCAAGTTTGATTCCACCCTCAGGCGAGTGTCTATGTGGAGTTTGCATGTTCTCCCCATGTCTGCATGGGTTTCCTCCAGTTTCCTCCCACAGTCCAAAGATGTGCAGACTAGGTGGATTGGCCATGCTAAATTGCCCATGATCGTCAGAGATGTGTAGATTAGGTGGGTTATTGGGGTAATGGGTTTGGGTGGGATGCGTTGAGGGTTGGTCTGGACTTGTTGGGCCAAAGAGCCTATTTCCACACTGTAGGGACTCTATGATCTACGATCTATGATGATTGAGATGTATAAAATTATGACAGGTAAAGACAGGGTAGATTGAAGAAACTTTTCCCTTTGGTTGAGGGATCATTAATTGGGAAACATGGATTTAAGGTAAGGGACTGGATCTTTAGAGGGGTGTGAGGCAAACTTTCATCACTCAGAGGATGGTGGGAATCTGGAACTCACTGCCTGCAAGCGTGGTAAAGACAGAAACCCTCATAACATTTAAGTATTATTAAATGTACACTTGCAATGCCAAGACATCCAAGGCTAAGAACCAAGTGCTGAAAAATTATTTTTGATTGGTGCAGGCTTAATGAGCCAAAGGGCCTTTTACTATGCTGTAGTCCTTTATGACTGTATGACTCCACTGGCTAGGACTGAATTTAAACCTCATTGCGGCACAGTGGCTCAGTGGTTAGCTCTGCTGCCTCACAGTGCCAGGGACCTGGGTTCGATTCCACCCTCAGGCGACTGTCTGTGTGGAGTTTGCACATTCTCTCAATGTCTGCATGGGTTTCCTCCGGGTGTTCCGGTTTCCTCCCACAGTCCAAAGATGTGCAGGCTAGGTGGATTAGCCATGTTAAATTGCCCGTAGTGTTCAGGGATATGTAGATTAGGTAGGTTATAGGGGGTTGGGTCTGGGTGGGTTGCTCCAAGGGTCAGTGTGGACTTGTTGGGCCAAAGGGCCTATTTCCACACTGTAGGGATTCTAATTTAAAAAATTGCGAAGAAGAAATGGCACTGCATTAATTGACTGTGTTATTCAGACCTCAACACAACTCTCATTTTTGAGAATATGAGATGTAAATAATTATAATAATCTTGGCATGGTTTAACGGAAAGTACTATCCATGACGGTTACAACTAGTGGTTACAAAAACTTACATTTGTACAATGTAGTGACCGGGTATGATTGTGAGCATCCACTCTGATGTTTGGCACACTGGTGTCTTGCGTGACTCCACTTATTGCAACCATCATTGGGATATTTTTCCTGAATTCTTCACCTGAAAAATAAATCAAAGTGCAATTTAATATACATTAAATATACATTATTTTGATACATTATCCCAAAGATAAGACACAGCCATATTTTCAAATTATATCAAGGTGACACACTACCAATCAGGAATCTATCATGTCCCTCACATGAATGGCTCATGAAGTGCCACTGTGATTTTTGAATTGTCTGGATACAGCAATTACAAGCATAATCTGTAATATGCATGTTTGAACTCACAGTTGAATCCATGCATAGGTTCAAAACCTTACAAGCAAATCATCTTGAATGACTTTCCTTGCACATTTTGAATATTTAAATAGATTAGGTTACCATCTTTTAGATTGTGAAAGTACAAGATATGTCACATGCTTTTGAAATTTAAAACCTTTCCCACATTTACTTCACCTTTTTCTGTTGTACTCTAATTAATTAACAAAGCTTGTTTTACATGTACTACTAAACTGCTCCTGGCATGGCAGTCTGCTGCTTTTAGTGTGGAGTACAACTGTGAGTTTGAGTGGTGCAAGATTCACTGGCCTCAGTTTCCTATGGGCTCCTGTTTTGATCAGTTGAACTTTTCAGTTTCCAACTGCCTTGGGCAATTTTCTACCAAATATTTAGACTCCAGAGGTCATAATCATCAGCAACTACCTCCCAGTTCTCATGTCAATGCCTGCCATCTTCAAATCTCATTTGCAAATATCCTTGTACCAGAGAAACAGATATCCAGGAGGTCATGACTCAGTGTTCAATTCATTGAACAGAATGGTATACGATCCCATCCATCCGATGAATGTAGTATAGCCAATGCAGCTATTGTTGCTTTAACAATGACACTATTGGAACCGAGTTCAAGTCCTACCTGCTCCAAAGATGTGTAATAACATCTCTGAACAGGTTGATAACTACACAGATGTAATTGAGCTCTGTGGCACAATGGCAGCGCCCCTACCTCTGGACCAGAAGCCAGATTCAAGTGCCATCTATTCCAGAAATGTGTAATAACATCTCCTAACAAATTGATTAGAAAATAAATATCAATGTCGATGGGATTGGCACACTCTAGGAATTCTGAGTTGGTAGCCTTGCCCTGCGAAAAGACACAAGGATATCTCTAAGACAGTAAAAATGAAAACTTTTCCGCTTTTTTTTTTACCCAGGTGTCATTACAGTACAGCAGTTTACTAGGGGCAGGCTTGGTCAACTTGATATTTGATCTTTCCAGTCAGGCTATTGTCATTCCACGCACATACTTAGCTTGGACGTGATAGTCATATAGCCATACAGCACGGAAACAGACCCTTCAGTCCAACCAGTCCATGCCAAACATAATTCCAAACTTAACACCTGCCTGCTCCTGACCCATATCCCTCCAAACATTTCTTATTCATGTACTTATCCAAACATCTTTTAAAAGTTGTAATTGTATCCATATCCACCACTTCCTCACGAAGTTCATTCCACAGACAAATCACCCTCTGTGTAAAAAAATTTGCTTCTCATGTATTTTTTAAATCTCTCTCCTCTCACATTAAAAATGTGTCCCCTAGTCTTGAAATCCTCCAGCCGAGGGAAAAGACAACTACCCTTAACTCTATCTATACCTCTCATTATTTTACATACTTCTATCAGGTCGCCTCTCAACCTCCTATGCTCCAGTGAAAAAAAAAGTCCCAGCCTATCCAGCCTTTCTTTATAGCTCAAACCTTCCATACCCTGGAACATCCTGGTAAATCTCTTCTGAATCCTTTTCAGCTTGATAATATCCTCCCTAGGTGACCAGAACTGGGCACAGTATTCCAGAAGAGGCCTCACCAGTGTCCTGTGCAAAATCAACATGACTTCCCAAACCCTACACTCAAAGGACTGAGGAATGAAGGCAAGCGTGCTAAACACCTTTCTAACCATATGTGACAAAAACTTCAAAGAATTATGTACTGGCACCCCTCTGTTCTACAATACTACCCAAGGCCCTACCATTAATTATATAAGCCCCACCCTTGCACCAAAATGCAATACCTCACATTTATCAAGATTAAACTCTATCTGCCATTTTTCAGTCCATTGACTCATTTGATCAAGGTCCCTCTGTAATCTTAGGAAACATCCTTCACAGTCTACTATGCTACCAATTTTGGTGTCATCCACAAACTTACTAACCATGTCTTCTACATCCTCTTCCAAATCATTTATATAAATGACAAACAAAAGAGGACCCAGAACCGATGCCTGTGGAACAATCCGAAAAGCAACCCTCCACCATTATGTTGTCTCCTACCATTAAGCCAATTATGTATCCGATCTGCAAGCTCACCTTGAATCCCATGTGATCTAACTTTACTCATTAGTCTACCATGCAGAACCATGACAAAGGCTTTACTAAAATCCACATGAATAATGTCTGCTACTCTGCCATCATCAATCTTTTTGGTAATTTCCTCAAAAAACTCAATCAAGTTTGTCAGACACAATTTTCCTCACACAAAACCATGCTGACTGTCCAAATATGTGCAAGTTAGGTGGATTGGCCATACAAAATTACCAAAAAGTGTTCAGGGGTGTGTATATTAGGTGCATTAGCCACGGGAAATGCAGGGAGCCACGGGAAATGCAGGGTTACAGGGACAGGATAGGGGGATGGGTCCGAGTGGGATGCTCTTCGGTGGGTTGGGCTGAATAGCCTGTTTCCACATTGTGGGGATCTTATTCTATTCTCATCCCTAATCATTTTTGCGTCGCTAAATGTCCATAAATCCTATCTTTTATAATCACCTCCAACAACTTACCCACAACCAAAGTCAGACTCACAGGTCTATAGTTCCCTGGTTTCTCCTTAAAACCTTTCTTAAACAAAGGTACAACATTAGACACCCTCCAGTCTTCAGGCACCTCACCCCTCGTTATAGATAATGCAAATATTTCTGGAAGGGGTCTCATAATTCCTCCCTTACTTCCCACAATGTTCTAGGAAACATTAGATCAGGTTCCGGAGATTTATCCACCTTTATATTCTCCAAGACCTCCTGAACTTCCTCTTCTGTAATGTGAACTGTTTTTAAAATATTAGTTCATTGACTTGAGATTATCTTTAAATCCATCTCATTTTGAGAGCTCTTCCATCCTTTTTTATCAGCCCATTTATTTTGCTGAGTGGGCTTTCATCCAGTTTCTTTCATATTTTCAGATTTTTTTTATTTACGAACTTCATGTTCAAATTGAGCCTTCATTTCTTCAGAATATCTTAAAACACATAAAGACGGATAAAACCCGGGAACGGGTCAGGTATACCCTAGAAATTTGTAGGAAGCTAGGGAAGGGATTACTGGGCCCCTTGCTGAGATATTTGTATCATTGATAGCCACGAGTAAGTTGCCAGAAGACTGGAGCTTGGCTAACATGATGTGCCATTAAGACAGGTGGTAACGAAAAGCCAGGGAACTATAGACCAGTGAGCCTGACATCAGTGGTGGGCAAGTTGTTGGAGGGGAATCTGAGAGACAGAATTTACATGCATTTGGCAAGGCTAGGACTGATTAGAATATAGAATATAGAATATAGAACATAGAACAGTACAGCACAGTACAGGCCTTTCAGCCCATGATGTTGTGCCAACCTATTATCCTACTAAGATCAAACTACCCTGCATACCCTACATTATACTATCATTCATCTGCCTATCTATGAGTCGCTTAAATGTCTCTAAAAGTATCTGACTCCACTACCGCTGCTGGCAGCACATTCCACATGCCCATCACTCTCTGTGTAAAGAACCTACCTCTGACATCTCCCTTATACCTTCCTCCAATCACCTTAAAATTATGCCCCCCTCATAAGTAATTTCCACCATGGGAAAAAGTCTCTGGCTATCCACTCTATCTATGCCTCTCATCATCTTGTACACCTCTAATCCTTATTCGCTCCAATGAAAAAAGCCCTAGTTTCATCAACCTTTCCTCATTAGACCTGCTCTCCAGTCCAGGCAGCATCCTGGTAAATCTCCTCTGCACCCTCTCTAAAGTTTCCACATCCTTCCTATAATGAGGCAACCAGAACTGAACACAATATTCCAAGTGTAGTCTATCCAGGGTTTTATAGGGCTGCAGCATAACCTCACAGCTCTTAAGATCAATTCCCCTGCCAATGAAAGCCAACACACCATACGCCTTCTTTACAACCCTATCAACATGGCTTTGTGTGTGGGAAATCATGTCTCATTCAGCTGATTGAATTTTTTGAAGAAGTGACGAAGAGGACTGATGAAGGCAGAGCAGTGTATGTTGTCTACATGGAGTTCAGAAAGGCATTTGACAAAGTTCCACATGATAGACTTGTTAGCAAGGTGGAATACAGGGAAAACTAGCCATGTGGATACAAAATTGGCTAGAAGGTAGCAGACAGAGGGTGGTGGTGGAGGGATGCTTTTCAGAGTGGACACCTGTGGCCAGCGGTGTGCTGCAGGGATCAGTGCTGGGTCCACTGCTTTTTATCAGTTATATAAATGATTTGGAATGAGAATGAGGAGACATGGTTAGTAGGGTTTCAGATGCTACCAAAATTGGTGGTGTAGTGGACAGCAAAGAAAGTTATCTCAGAGTACAACGGGACCTCAATCAGATGGTCAATGGGCTAAGGAGTGGCAGATGGGGTTTAATCCACATATATGTAAGGTGCTGCAAATTAGTAGGGCCAATCAGGGCAGGACTTGTACATTCAATGGCAAGGTCCACAAGGGACCTTGAAATTGGAATTGCAAGTAGACAAGGCAGTGAAGATGGCGTTTGGTATGCTTGCCTTTACTGGTGAGTACATTCAGTATAGGAGTTGGGAGGTCATGTTGCGGTTATGCGAGACATTGGTTAGGCCACTTTTGGAATGCCACATTCAATTCTGGTCTCCCAGCTAAGAAAGATGTTATGAAACTTGAAAGGGTTCAGAAAACATATACCAGGATGTTGCCAGGGTGGGGTGTTTGAGCTACAGGCAGAGGCTGAATAGATTGGGGTATTTTCCTCTGAAGCATCGCAAACTGAGGGATGGCCTTATAGAGGTTTATAAAATCATGAGGGGCATGGATAGGGTGACTAGTCAAGGCCTTTTCTCCAGGGTAGAGGAGTCCAAAACTAGAGAACATAGGTTTAAGGTGAGCGGGGAAAGATTTAAAAAGGACCTAAGAGGCAACTTTTTCACGCAGAGGGTGATGCATGTATGGAATGAACGGCCACAGGACGTGGTGGAGGCTTGTACAATTACAACATTTAAAAGGCATTTGGATGGGTATATAAACAGGAAGAAATTGGAGGGATATGGGCCAAATGTTGATAAATGGACTAGACTAATTTAGGATAGCTGGTCGGCATGGACGATTTGGACCGAAGGGTCTGTTTCCATGCTGTACATCTCTATGACTCTATTAATTAGCACAACTTTTAGCTATTGCGCCAAGAAATCTTCTGTGATTTAATTTTGCCTTGATTTAATCTTCCTTGAAGTCTGTCTGTTAAATAGGGCACCCAGTCAACAGGACTGGGGCAACTAAGATAGCACATTAAACAGCACATGAGAAGCGGATCCAGAGAGAGTCCACTCAACAGTTTGAGACCAGCCAAGACAGCCCAGCAAGCAGGCTCACAAGGCCATCAAACAACGCAGGTGTAATCGAGAATGTTCATTAAACAGTGCGTGAGCAGTCAAAGAGTCCATTAAACAGCTAACCATGGCTGTAGCTCAGTCTTTGTCTGATCACTTCGGAAGCAAAAATTAAAAAGTGTAATGTCACAGCGCAATCACAGTGATTGGTTGGTGAGCATTTGTTTGTTTATCTTGTACAATTCAGGCAAGTTATTAATTTTAGGGTCTCATTTTGTTCCAGGAGGTCGTCATATGCCTTACGATAAAGTTCTCTGATTTGGTCAGTGGATAGTGACAGGAAGGCAGCGAAATGAGTGAGGCAGGTAAGGAAATTGAGAAAGTGAGAGTAGAGGTGTCCCAGCTTTTGCAGTTTTCCAACAGGTTTGAAGATCTCGGTACCTATATGGCTGAAAATAGGGTCTGTAGAGAGAATGAGAGAACTGTGCAAGGCATTATGGTGAAGGAAGCCATTTGGTGGGGTTAAAGCTGTTAGAAATATAATGTTAGAAAGGGACAGAGTGGTCCAGGATACATAGTGTTTCTCCAAAGATGAGAGCAGAAGTCCCAGTGGTGGTGTAGCAGCCTGTGTGGTCCCAGGGTTCTGGTGTTTAAGCCTTGGAGAGGAATTTGTGGTGGGACAGGGAGGATCCAGCGGTCCACACAGTAATTTCTACGTTGTTGGAACCCAAGGGAGTATTAACAGCTAGGAGTCAAATTAAAAAGCAGAATCTCAAAGGTAATAATCGCTGCATTATTACCTGAGCCATGAGCAAAATAGCAGACGGGAAATAAAATTAAAGAGATGAATACACCACCTAAAGATTTGGAATTAAGGAAATGGTAGATGAATTGAACAGATATTTTGATTCAGATTTCATTGTAGGAGATACATATGATATCCCAGAAACAAACATCCCTACCTATATCTGTCTGTATGAGATAGAGAAAAATGAGGGGGAATCTCATAGAAACATATAAAATCTTGATGAGGCTGGTCAGGCTAGATGTGGGAAGAATGTTCCCATACTGGGGAAGTCCAGAACAAGGAGTCACAGTCTAAGAATAAGGGGTAAGCCATTCGGGGCTGAGATGAGGAAGAATTTCTTTACTCCGAGTTGTGAACCTATGGGATTCTCTCTCACAGGAAGCTGTTGCGGTCAGTTCGTTAGATATATTCAAGAGGGAGCAGGGTGCGGACCTTGTGGCTAAAGGATTTTGGGGTATGGGGAGTGGGCAGGACTGGGATGTTGAGATTGCATGATCAGCAATGATCATACTGAATGGTGGTGCAAGCTCGAAGGACTAAATGGCCTACTCCTGCATCATACTCTATGTTTCAATGTTCCTATACATTAGGAATTGACCACAACTGATACTTCTTACATGTTTGATCACTGACATTCATCTGAATAAATTTTAAGATTTACTGGAAAGCCTATTTTGAAATTCTTCCACAAGCATGATCGCCTTCATCAAAAATTTCTTGTTCTGTTGCAAATTCTACAAATGTGGTTAGGTTTCTTAGTATTTAATCCTGTTAAAAGAACGTAAAATACCTGGGACTTCAAGGTAACAAGACAAACAACTTTTGTGAACTAATTAGTTTATTAAAATGCATATCCCTCAGTTCTCTTTTCTGTTGAAGTGCCCTAATGAGTTGTTTGATCTTTGTTTAAGTTTGTTCAATTTGATTTTTGGTTTTACAGAAGAGTGTGTAAACGTATATAAAGAGTCAGCCAAAAGAATTGGGGGTGGGGGCTGTGTCCAACGGACAGACGGACAGACAGAGAAAGAAAAGAGGGTTTTATGTTTGGTTGGTTGAAATAAAACTAACTAGAAAGTGACTGGACTCTGACCAAAAGCATTTAACACCTTGCATACAACTAAATGTGTTTAACTTCCAACATCTAAGAAGGTTTCTTAAAGCCCTAAATTTAAATTGATAAACTTCAGAGAGAAGCACATGTGCACAAATTATCGATTTGTTTTAACAGCTTCATGGTCTACAAATTGCTCGTCTGACAAACTCTACTCACTCTTCAAATTTTCAATTCTCCTTTTCCATTTCCTTTTTTTCTCTCTTCCTTACAACCAAAAACTCTTCACTGCTCTTAGCTTTTTAGCTGATTCTAACAATGACACAGTAAGTAGAGGTTCCCTCCTTTTAATTCTAAATATTAGGTAATTACTTTAAGCATCTCTTATTTACATGAGACAACACAGCGTAGAGCTGGAGGAACACAGCAGTTCAGGCAGCATCAGAGGAGTAGGAAAGCGATGCTTCAGGTCGGGACCCTTTTTTCAGAACTGACTCCAGCATCTGCAGTTCTTGCTATCTCCAAGTGTCTTATTTACATGAACCTGCTTTTATTTCTGCCTTCAATTCATCTACCATCTCTTAGTTTAGTCATAGTCAAAAATTGAAACAATCCACTGTTGTGTCCGCTGCTCCAGGAAAAGCTTTAGTAACATTCAAAGCTATTTTCCAACTCAAATCCATGTTTTATTACTCCTACATACAAGTTTCTTTAAGAGAGAGACAGATCCCTATTTAACTCCAATCCTGGACAAGCCCCCACTTTATGATCCTACCTGATAGTAACACTGAACAAGTCAGATCCTAGAATGGAACTGGCTTGACAGCTCATATATTTTTTAAAGACAGTTTGTTAACATCGCGGTTAGTCACTGAACATATGTACACATGGCTACAAATATCCTTTAACAGCAGAACGTGAGTTCATTGCACCAAAAAAATTATACATGACAGCTTAGAAAGACATTAAAATAAACAGAACAAAATTTCAACTCATTTCCCAGCAACATCTGTTATAGATACTCAAGGCCCAAAGAAATATCACTCCTGTCTCAATTATTTCATTATTTATTTAACTGACTATTCCTAGTTATCCCTCTTGGACTGTGAAGACAGTTTTGACATTTCTGAGTCTTCTGACATAAATATTTTTCCAATTGTGATGGCCCAAATCTCTTTTTAGTTCAGATAGTTCGAACACTTTGATCCAAACTCACATCCTGGATGCTTCACAAACTGGTGACTGGTTCCCCTGAACTCAAACTTTGTACATTCTGCTCTGAATTTAAAACAAAACTAATAACCCTGGTCTGTTTTCTCTGCATACCATCAATTCAGCAAAACATTTTCATTCTTTAACACCACCGTTGCTTGTCTAGTTGCTTGATTGTGGTCACATGCCTTCTTGGATAATGTATTTAAGTCACTGTTCCAAATGAAATTCTGACCTTTACATTTCCTGACTTGGAAATATATTACCATTCCTTCACCAATCCTGGAATCAAAATCTTAGAATTCCCTCCCTAATGGTATTGTGGGTCAACCAACAACAGGTGGACTGCAGCGGTTCAAGAAGGCAGCTCAGAGGTGCTAAAGTCCACATAGACAACATTTACTGCTCTGCCCTCCCATTCACGGAACACTTCAGTGGCATCCCATCTTCGGGTAAGCATCCTCCAAGGCGGATTTCGTGATACATAACAACGCAGAATCGCTGAGCAGAGACTGATAGCCAATTCCGTACCCATGAAGACGTGATCCTGGGTTCATGTCGTGCTACGTATGACCCCCATACGGTTTTGTTCCATACTGTAAAATCTTCCTTACTGTCCTGTTTGACAGCATCACCTTGAAAAATTATGAACTCTCTACCTTAATTAGTTTGTACAGTTTTGAGTTACTTATTACTTTGGTTAGACCCCCAGCATGAAACTCTTACACCTATCATGTTATTTCAGTCATTTAGTTTGTCTCCAGCGCCACCTTACTTTTAAGCTTTTGTAATTATATCTCTGCCTCACTTAATCAGATTATAGGTCATCCCTTCGCTGGTTATTCAGCTTTTGACACTTTACTCACTGTCTAACACTCTTGGGTCACCTCCAGAGACTTATTATTATCTGACACTCTACTCACACCAGTTGTATGATTTTTTTGATCTCTCTGCCTATAAACTCTGTATTCTGTGTGCTTCTTTCTCACTGCACCTGACGAAGAAGCTGCGCTCCAAAAGCTTGTGATTTCAAATAAACCTGTTGGGCTATCAACTGGTGTTGTGTGACTTCTGACTTTGTCCACCCCAGTCCAACACTGGCACTTCCACATTATCACTGAGGATAGGGATATTTGTGGAGCCTCGTCCTCCAGTCAATTGTTTAATCATCAATCACCATTCATGACTGGATGTGGCAGGACTGCAGAGCTCAGATCTGATCCGTTAGTTGTGGGATCACTTACTGTTTATGCTGTTTGGCATATAAGTATTCCTGTTTAGTGGCTTCACCAGATTGACACCTAATCTTCAGGAATGCCACTGCTGCTCTTAGCATGACCCCCTGTACTCTCCATTGAACAGGGTTGATCCCTGGGCTTGATGGTAGTGGTTGAGTGGGGCATGTGCTGGGCCATGAGGTTACAGATTGTGCTGGAGTACAATTCTGCTGCACCTGATGGCCAACAGCACGTGGAGGTTAATCTCAACGTGAAGGCAGACCCTTGTCTCCACAAGGACTTTGCAATGATCACTCATACCAAAACTGTCATGGACACAGGGTCATGGAATATTTTTAGGACATAGGTAGACAGATTCTTGGTTGGTAAGGGAATCAAGGGTGATCACGGCAGCATTCATTCTCAAATTCCAGAACCAGAAATCAATGCATCAGCAAACCGAACACCATGTGCAAATTTTAGAGCGGCTGTGTGCTGGTTGCACAGCTTAGGGGAACATTAATTGTGGTAGCTGGAAATTTGGAATTTGAAATGCAATGGAGATCAGCCATGATTTTGCTCAATGACATAGCAGGTACAAGCGGGCAAAATGGTCAACTTCTGATCCATATTTGTGTGGTCACTGTTCATATACAGGTACAGGTACAGGTATCTCAGCTGTAACATGTGTTTCATTAATACAAATTGGCTGTAATATGATTGATGAATAGTGGAAGCTGTTTGGATAACGTGAACTTCCTACTGTACAGTATAGCGATTTTCTGCGGCAATTTCCCTATAACAGGATTTACTATACAAGAGGTCACACAAGAACACAACTAGGAGAACTACCTGTACAACAAGTGATTAAGAGAGCAAAGTGTGTCTTTTTGTTTAATGTCAGGGGAATGCAATGTACAAGTAGAAATGTTTTGCGATAGTTGCATGGAACAATGGTGAGGCCACATCTCCAGTACTGTGTACTATTCTGAACAGAGATTCCTCCAAATTTTTTTTGCTGGCTATGCAGGCATCCAAGGCCCATGTGTGGCAGTGACTTCCAGAACAGAAAGTCAATGCTGCTATCAGCATACCAATGCCAATTACTGTGCGTGGAATATCAGGGCAGGTGTGACGAGCCACGCAGCTTACAGGGAATATTGGTTCCGAATTCCTTATTTAAGAAAAGACGTAAATATATTAGAAGAAGTACAAAGAAGGTTCACTTGACTGGGATACTTGGGGTTAACCTATGAGGAAGGATTGGGCCGTTTGTGCCTATACCCATTGGAGTTTAGAAGAAGGAGAGGTGATTTTATCGAAACAAAGAAGATTCTGAGGAAACGTGACAGAGTGAATGCAGAAAGGTGGTTTCTCTTTGTGGGAGAAATTAGAACCTGGATATAGAGTTTAAAAATAAGGAGTCTTCCATTTAAATGGAGTTGTGGAGGGTTTTTTCTCTGAGCTCTCAGAGTTTCTAAAGCTCTTCCCAAACAGTACTGCAACAGAGTGATTCAATTCTTTTTAGGAAAATGTAGTTAGATGCTTGACAAACAAGAAGGTCAAAGGCTTTCGTACCTAGGGAGAATAGTGGAGTTGAAGCCACAACAGATCAGCTATGATCTGCTGAATGGCAGACAGGCTAGAAGGGTTAGATGGCTTATCCCTGAATCAAATTTGTATGATCAGATTAAGGAAATGGACAAAGGCACATGGCATTAGGTTGTAGATCAGCCATGCTCTCATTAAATAGTGGAACGGCCTTAAGGAGTTAAACGGCCTATTTCTGTCCTTATATTTCTTACATTATGCCTATTTTGGATCTGAATGAGCGAAAGAGTTGCAAAGACCAGACATATTACTTTCTTGCTTTCAGCGGCAGGAGTGGAGACAGCGCAAGCCAGGAAGTGAACTAATATATTCAGGCATTGGCTAAACCCAAAACACTACAAGTGTAGTGTCTCCCACCCATCCTCTTCCTCTAACCAAATAAAAGGCTGTGTGAAGGGTCAGCAAGGTAAGGCTTTTTTTTATTCTTCTGGAAATCTAGAGTAGGGGAAATGGAAACAAGGGCAGTTGCATGCTCCTCTTGCAAGATGTGGGAGGTAAGGGTCGCTGCTGGTGTCCCCTCTGACTTCACCCGTGAGAAGTGCACCCAACTCCAGCTCCTCACAAACCACATTAGGGAACTGGAACTAGAGCTGGAGCTAGATGAACTACGGATCATTCAGGAGGCTGAGGGGGTGATAGACAGGAGTTATAAGGTGGTGGTCACACCCAAGGTACAAGAAAAAGGTAGCTGGGTGAATGTCAGGAGGGGGAAAGGGAATAGGCAGACAGGGCAGGGATCCCCTGTGGCTGTTCCCCTCAATAATAAGTATACCATTTTGGATACTTTTGGTGGGGGGAACGACCTACCAGGGGAAGGCCACAGCAGACAGGTCTCTGGTGCTGAGCCTGGCATTGTGGCACACAAGGGAAGTGGGGAGAATAGGAGAGCAATTGTAGTGGGGGATTCAATAGTAAGAGGCAAAGACAGGTGGTTCTGTGAACACAAACGAGATGAACGGATGTTATGTTGCCTCCTGGGTGCCAGGGTCCATGACATCTTGGATCGTGTCTTCAAGATCCTCAAGGGGGAGGGTGAGCAACCAGCAGTCATGGTACACATCGATACCAATGACATAGGTAGAAAAAGGACCGAGAATGTGAAAAATGAGTGCAGGGAGTTAGGTTGGAAGCTGAAGTCCATGACAAACGGGGTAGTTATCTCTGGATTACTACCAGTGCCACGTGATAACGAGGTAAGAAATCGGGAGAGAGTGCAGCTAAACATGTGGCTACAGGGCTGGTGTAGGAGGGAGAGTTTTCATTATGTGGATAATTGGAGTACATTCTGGGGAAGGTGGGACCTGTACAGTAACGACAGGTTGCACCTGAACCGGAAGGGCACAAATATCCTGGGAGGGAGGTTTGCTCAAGCTATATGGGTTGGTTTAAACTAGATTGGCAGGGGGTGAGGAACCAGATTTGTAATTCAGAGGATGAGGTATTCAGCCTTCCAACAGACACAACAGGGAGTGAGGTTGTTCATAAAGAAATGCGGTCGATGGAGTATAATTGTGGACGCAGGGATGGTTTGAAGTGTGTATACTTCGATGCTAAAAGTACCAGAAATAAGGCAGATGAACTGACAGCATGGGTCAGTACTTGGAACAACGATGTTGTGGCCATCACAGAAACTTGGGTAACTCCGGGACAGGAATGGTTGTTGGAAGTTCCAGGATTTAGATGCTTTAAAAGAAATAGGGAGGGTGGTAAAAGAGGAAGGGGAGTGGCATTGCTAGTCAGGGCTAATATAGCAGCTACTGAAAGGCAGTTCGAGAATGATATATCTACAGAGTCAGTTTGGGTTGAGGTCAGGAACAAGAAAGGAGCAGTCACTTTGTTGGGGGTTTTTTTTACAGACCCCCTAATAGTTGCAGAGAAGTGGAGGAGCAGATTGGGAGACAGATACTGGAAAGGTGCAGAAGTCACAGGGTTGTAGTCATGGGTGACTTCAACTTTCCAAATATTGATTGGAAACTTTTTAGTTGTATTGGTTTAGATGGAATGGATTTTGTCCAATGCATTCAGGAAGGATTCCTGACACAGTATGCAGATAGACCAACACGAGGAGAGGCCACTTTGGATTTGGTGCTTGGCAATGACCCGGGCCAAGTGTTAGACCTGTTGGTAGGAGAGCATTTTGGCGGTAGCGATCATAACTCTGTTTCTTTCACGATTGTCATGGAAAAGGATAGGTACGTACAGCAGGGTAAGGTTTATAATTGGGAGAAGGGTAATTATAATTCTGTTAGGCAAGAACTAGGTAACATAAAATGGGAACAGATGCTGTCAGGGAAGAGCACTATAGAAACGTGGTGATTGTTTAAGGAATGTATACTGCGTGTGTTCGATACGTTTGTCCCTAGCAGGCAGAGAAGATGCGGTCGAGTGAGAGAGCCTTGGTTCTCAAGAGAGGTCGAACAACTGGTCAAGAGGAATAAGGATGCTTATGTAAGGTTTAGGAAACAAGGATCAGAAAAGACTCCAAAGGGATAACAAGTTAGCCAGGAAGGAGCTGAAGGGCTTAGGACAGCTACAACGGGCATGAGAAAACCTTGGCAGATAGGATCAAGGAAAACTGCAAGGCTTTTTACACGTACATGAGGAATAAGAGAATGACCAGAGAAAGGGTAGGGCCGATCAAGGATTGTAAAGGGAATTTGTGCACGGAGCCTAAAGAGATAGGAGAGTCCTTAATGAATACTTTTCTTTGGTATTCACAACTGAGAGGGACCTAGTTGTAGGGGAGGACAGTGTGAAACAGGCTGGTAGGCAAGAGGAAGTTTATGTTAGTAAGGAAGATGTACTAGGAATTTTGAGGAACTTGAAGATAGATAAGTCCCCCGGGCCTGATGGGATTTATCCAACGATTCTATGGGAAGTGAGGGAAGAGATTGCAGGGCCTTTGGCAATGATCTTTTCGTCCTCACTGTCCACAGGTATAGTGCTGGAAGATTGGAGAGAGGCAAACGTCATTCCCTTGTTCAGAAAAAAGGAACAGGATAACCCCAGAAATTACAGGCCAGTCAGTCTTACTTCAGTAGTGGGCAAATTATTGGCAAGGGCTCTGAGAGATAGGATTTATGATCACTTGGATAGGCACAGTTTGATTCGTGATAGTCAGCATGGATTTGTGAGGGGTAGATCATGCCTCACAAACCTTATTGAATTCTTTGAAGAGGTGACCAAAAATGTGGATGAAGGTAGAGCAGTGGATGTGGTATACACAGATTTAAGTAAGGCGTTTGATAAGGTTCCCCATGGTAGGCTCATGCAGAAAGTAAGGAGGCATGGGATAGGGGGAAATGTGGCAGACTGGATTCAGAATTGGCTGACCCTTAGAAGACAAAGGGTGCTAGTGGACAGAAAACATTCAACATGGTGCTCAGTCACGAGTGGCATACCACAAGGGTCTGTTCTGGGTCCTCTCCTATTTGTGATTTATGTAAATGATTTGTATGTAGGAGTGGAAGGGTGGATTAGTAAGTTCGCGGACGATACAAAGGTGGGTTGAGTTGTGGATAGTGTGGAGGGCTGTTCTAGGTTACGAAGGGACATTGATAGGATGCAGAGACGGGCTGAGAAGTGGCAGATGGAGTTTAACCCTGAAAAGTGTGAGGTGATTCATTTTGGAAGGTCAAATTTGAAAGCAGAATACAGGGTTAAGGAAAAGATTCTTGGCAGTGTGGAGGAGCAGAGAGATCTTGGGGTTCATGTCCACAGTTCCCTGAAAGCTGCCACCCAGGTGGATAGAGTTGTTAAGAAGGCGTGTGGTGTGTTAGCTTTCATTAATAGTGGGATTGAGTTCAAGAGCCGTGAAGTTGTGCTCCAGCGATACAAAACCCTGGTTCAGCCACATCTGCAGTATTGTGTCCAGTTCTGGTCGCCTCATTACAGGAAAGATGTGGAAGCATTGGAAAAGGTGCAGAGGAGATTCACCAGGATGTTGCCTGGAATGGAGGGAAGGTCTTACAAGGAAAGATTGAGCGCGCTAGGGCTTTTCTCTTTAGAACAACGAAGAATCATAGAATCCCCAGAGCCTGGGAACAGGCCCCCCGGCCCAACAAGTCCATACCGAGCCCCAGAGCATCCCACCTCGACCCATCCCCCCACAACCCACCTAATCTACACATGCCTGAACACTGCGGGCAATTTAGCATGGCAAATCCACCTAACCTGCACATCTTTGGACTGTGGGAGGAAACCCACGCAGACACGGGGAGAATGTGCAAACGCCACACAGACAGTCGCCCGAGGCTGGAATGGAACCCGGGTCCCTGGCGCTGTGAGGCAGCAGTGCTAACCACTGAGCCACCCCAAGGATGAGGTGTGACTTGATAGAGGTGTAGAAAATGATCAGAGGTATAGATAGAGTGGACAGCCAGAGACTTTTTCCGAGGGTGGAGGTAGCTATTATGAGGGGGCATAGTTTTAAAGTGAGTGGAAGTAGATAGAAGGGAACGTCAGAGAGTGGTAGGGGCGTGGAATGCATTGCCGGAGAGGGTAGTGGAGTCGGCCACATTAGGGGCATTTAAGCAGCTATTAGATCGGCATGTGGATGATAATATACGGTAGGAGTGGAGGTTAGATAGACCTTAGGTTTAGTGTAAAAGTTCGGCACAACATCGTGGGCCGAAGGGCCTGTACTGTGCTGTACTGTTCTATGTTCTATGTCACTCGGCCTAGAACAAACATGAATTAAGAAAATTGCGCTAAAGAAAAGCTGAAAGCTATATATAAACAACATACTCTAACGTGTCATGTTAGATTCAGCACATTTTTAAGTTGTGCACTTCCTCCCTGAGGGAGCCACAAATGTGTACACCCTCCTAGGCAAAGCAGGAATCATCTATGCAGACAGCAACACTTGCCAAGAGTGTACTACAAGGCATTGCATGCTATATTTTAAATCTGGTTTAGATTAATGATGAGTTTGTCACCATCCTTCGCCTGCTCCATGACGACATGGAAGTCATGGTAATGACAAATGACAAACGGCTTCACCACCAACCCATTTCCTGTTCGGATTCGTGTCAAGTAGGGCTGCATCATCACCCCGACACTGTTCTCCATCTCCCCCGCTGCCAAACTCCCAGCTGGAGTGGAGCTAACTTCAGAACCAGCAGGAAATTATTCAACCTCTACCACCTTCAAGCCAAAACCAAAGTCACTCCAATCAGTGTCATCGAGTTGCAGTACACAGATGAAGCTTCCATCCATGCAATCTCAAGAGGATGTACTCCAGGCCATCATCAGCACCTTTAAGGAGGCGCATAAGAGCATGGGTCTCACCCTGAACGTCTGCAAGATGAAGGTCCTCCACCAACTTGGCATGGCATTGTGGAACAAACCCCTGATCAAAGTCTATAGGGAGGCCTTAGAGAACGTTGACCACTTCCAACATCTCAGGAACGTCCTGCTGGCGAAAATAGCTATTGAAGAAGAGATCCAGCATCTCCAGTGTGCTAGAGAATCTTCGACCGCAAGAGGAAAAGGATGTTTGAGGACAACATCAGATCCAACACCAAGATCATGATTTACAGAGCTGTGGTGGTTCCCACCCTCCTGTATGGCTCTGAAAATGGAATGTCTACAGTAGACACCTCAAGGCACTAGAGCAGCGCCACCAACACTGCTCGCACAAGATCCTGTAAATCTGCTGGGAAAAAAGACACACCATAACCAGCATCTTCAACCAAGCCAACATCCCCAGCATCAAGGCAATGACTACCCTTGATCGGACAGGATGAAATGGGCACATCATCCGCATGACCGATGAGACCAAGTATGTGCTCTACTCCCAGCTTCGAAACAGCAGGCAACAACCAGGTGGACAGAAGAAGCACTTCAGTGATACCCTCAAGGCCTCACTAGTGAAATGCAGCATTCCCACAGACACGTAGGAATCAAAAACAGAAGTTGCTGGAAAAGCAGGACGGGTGACTGTGGTAACAGTGGGGGAGTACTTTGGGGCCAATGACCATAGTTCTATTAATTTTTAAATAATTATGGAGAGGGATAAAACTGGTCCACAAGTCAAGTTTTAAATTGGGGCAAGGCAAATTTTGATGGAATTAGACAAGAGCTTGCAGGGGTTGATTGGAGCAGTTTGTTTGCAGGAAAAGGGTCCTCTGGCAAGTGGGAGGCCTTTAAAAGTATAATTGCTAGCATTCAAGGTCTATATAAAATCGCTGTGAGAGTGAAGGGCAAGGTTGGCAGGAGTAGGGAACCCTGGATGACAACAGACAATGGAGGCTTTGACCAGAAAAAAGGAGGTACAGGCAGCCAGGATCAAGGGAATCCCTGGAGGTACACAAGGGATACAGGAGTTTACTGAAGAAGGAAATCAGGACGGCGAAAAGGGGGCACAAGAGAGCTTTGGCTGAGAAGATTAAGGTGAATCCAACCAACGACAAAGAGTAACTGGAGGGACAACAGGACCCTTCAAGGACCAAAGTGGACATGTATGTATGGAACTGCAGGAGATGGGCAAGGTTCTCAATGAATATTTGCTCTCTGTGTTTCGTTTATTCATTCGTGGGATGAGGGTGTCTCTTTTAGGCAGCATTTATTGCTCATTCCTAATTGTCCCGTTCAGAGTCAACCATATTGCCCCGGGTATGGGATCACAAGGCCAGATCAGGTAAACATGGCAGTTTTCCTTCCCTAAAGGACATTAGTGAACCAAATAAGTTTTTCCGACAATTGGCAACTGATTCATGGTTATCACTAAATTCTTACTTCTACAAATTTTTTATTGGATTAAAATTCCACCATTTGCCATAACAGGATTCAAACCCAAACGTTGGCTTGGTCTCTCGATTAACAGTCCAGTGATAATACCATTAGGCCACTGCCTCCCCCGTTTCCTGTGGAAAAGGACATGAAGACTTGGGAATTTGGAGACGTCACTGGCAATATCTTGTGGACAGTCCATATCACTGTAGAGGTGGTGTTGGAAGTATCAGAATGTAAAAAGGTGGATAAATCTCCTAGTCCTGATCAGATATATCCAAGAACCCCACAAGAGGCTCCAGAGGAAATTGCGGGGGCCCTGGCAGATATATTTGCATCAACATTAGCCAGGGGTGAGGTCTCGGAAGATGGGAGGGTAGTGAATGTTGTGCCCCTATTCCAGGAGGGCTGCAAAGAAATACCTGGGAATAATAGACCAGTAAGCTTAATATCTGTGGTAGGCAAGTTACTTGTGAAGGTTTTGAGGGATAACATCATAGATCATAGAGCCCCTACAGTGTGGAAACAGGCCCTTCGGTCCAACAAGTTCACACCGACACTCAGAGCATCCCACCAGATTCATTCCCCTATAACCCACCTAATCTACACATCCCAAACACTATGGGCAATTTAGCATGGCCAATCCACTTAGCCTGCACATCTTTGGACTGTGGGAGGAAACCGGAGCAAACCCATACAGATATGGGGAGAATCTGCAAACTCCACACAGACAGTCACACAAGGGTGGAATTGAACCCAGGTCCCTGGTGCTGTGAGGCAGCAGTGCTAACCCTGAGCCACTATGCCTCCCCATTATACATGCATTTGAAAGACAGGGTTTGATTAAAGAGTAGTCAGCACGGTTTCATGTGAGAGAGATCATGCCTCACAAAGTTGTTAGAGTTCTTTCATGAAGCGACCAGGGAGGTTGATGAGGGCAGGCCAGTTGGCATAGTCTATATGGATTTCAGTAAGGCCTTTGATATGTTTCCACATGACAGGCTACTATGGAAGGTGAGATCGCATGGAATCCATGGAGAGCTGACAAATTGGATACACAATTGGTTTGACAGTAGGAATCAGACAGTAATAGTGGAAGGATGTTTGTCAGACTGGAAATGGGGTTAACGTGGATGGACATTTTGGTCAGCGTGGACCAGTTGGAGCCAAAAGGCCTGTCTCCATGCTGTAGGACTCTATGACTCTACGATTCAGAAAAGAATGTTGTTGGCCTGATTACTGACAGAAATATTGGGGGAGCCGGGGGTAGTGAGGAAAAATTTCAGATGGCACAGAAGGAGATAGAGAAGTTGGAGATTTGGGCAGAGAAATGGCAGATGGAGTTTAATCCAGACAAATGCAAAGTGAAGAATTTTGGAAGATCTAATGCAGAAAGGTGGTATATAGTGAATGGTACAACCCTCATTAGTATCAAAATATAGAGGGATCCAAGCATACAGGTCCAAAGTTACTTGAAAGTGGTAACACAAGTGGATAAGGTGGCTAAGGTAGCGTATGGCCTGCTTGCCTTCATTGGTCAGGCATAGAGTATAAAAATTCCCAGTCTCATTGCAGCTGTATAGAATTTTAGTTAGGTCACATTTGGAATATTATGTACAGTTCTGGTTACCCCACTACCAAAAGGAGGCGGCGGCTTTGGAGACGGTACAGAAAAGGTTTATCAGGTTGTTGCCAGGTTCAGAGCATATCAGCTATGAGGAGATACTGGACAAACATGGTTTATTTTTCGAGTCTATTATCAAGGAAGAAATAGCAAGGCATCTTGATAGAAATTGTCCCGTTAGGCAGATGCAGCATGGGTTCATGAAGGGCAGGTCATGCTTGACAAATCTTTTGGAATTCTATGAAGATATTACAAGCGAGGTGGACAATGGGGACCCAGTGGATGTGGTGTACCTAGACTTCCAAAAGGCCTTTGACAAGGTGCCGCACAAGAGGCTACTGCATAAGATAAGGATGCATGGCATTAAG
>NC_063340.1:30788127-30820893 GCF_021869965.1 Rhincodon typus | reverse complement strand
CTACTATCACTAGGGTAGGTATGTTAGGGGATTTCAACTTCCTCAACATTAATTAACATAGTCATAATGTAAAGGGTTTAGAGGGGGCAGATTTCTTGCAATATATTCAGGAGAGCTTTTTGTATCAACATGTAGAAGGTCCAACAATGAATACTGCAGTGCTGGACTTACTTCTGGGGAACAAAGTCAGACAGGTGGTTGTGTTGGTTTGGGACAGTGTTAGTGACCACTGCATGTTTTAAAAACCCAAAGAACTGCAGATGCTGTAAATCAGAACAAAAACGGAAGTTGCCGGAAAAGCTCAGCAGGTCTAGCAGCAGAGTTAACGCTTTGGATTCAGAAACCCATCCTCAAAACTGGATGTTTTAAAGTTTGTTATAGAAAATGAAAAAGATGGCCTGCAAAAGAAAAAAAGTTTTGGATCAAGGGATGGCATATTTTATTAATATATGGCCGAAAGTGCCTCAAGTACACTGGAAAGGCAAGTTCTGGATAAACCTACAGCAGAAGTGGGAGGTGTTCAAAATGACATTGTTACAAGCCCAACTTGTTCCATTTAGGGTGAAATATAGGAACAACAAACCCAGAAAACACCGATGTTTAAAAATAACCAAGATTAGATAAGAAAGAAAAAAAAAAGCGTCTTTTAACAGGTACAAAAACGTGAGAGGGATCTTGACGTTTGGGAGGACAGCATGAAACAGGCAGACATGCTCGAACAGGTTGATGTTAGGAAGGAGGATGTGCTCGAAATTTTGAAAAACATGAGGGTAGATAAGTCCCCTGGGCCAGACAGGATATACCCAAGGTTGCTACAGAAAGCAAGGGAAGAGATTGCTGCCCCTTTGGCAATGATCTTTGCGTCCTCACTGTACACTGGAGTAGCACCAGATGATTGGAGAGAGGCAAATGTCATTCCCTTGTTCAAGAAAGGGAATAGGGATAATCCTGGGAATTACAGACCTGTCAGTCTTTCTTCTGTGGTGGGCAAATTATTGGAGAGGATTCTGAGAGATAGTATTTATGATTATTTGGAAAGCACAGTTTGATTAGAAATAGTCAGCATGGCATTGAGGGGGGCAGGTCATGCCTCAAGTCTTGTTGAATTCTTTGAGGATGTGACAAAACACATTGATGAAGGCAGAGCAGTTGATGTGGTATATATGGATTTTAGCAAGGCCTTTGATAAGGTTCCCCATGGTAGGCTCATTCAGAAAGTAAGGAGGCATGGGATTCAGGGCAATTTGGCTGTCCGGATACAAAACTGGCTGTCCAATAGAAAATAGAATAAATGACTTGGATGAGGAAGTGGAAGGGTGGGTTAGTAAGTTTGCTGATGACACAAAGGTTGGTGGAGTTGTGGACAGCGTGGTGGGCTATTGTAGGTTGCAACGGGATATTAGCAGGATGCAGAGCTGGGCAATGAACTGGCAGATGGAATTCAACCCAGGAAAGTGTGAAGTGATTCATTTTGGAAGGTCAAATTTGACTGCAGAATAGAGTTAATGGCAGGATTCTTGGCAGTGTGGAAGAACAGAGGGATCTTGGGGTCCATGACCATCGATCCCTCAAAGTTGCTACCCAAGTTAATAGGGTTGTTAAAAGGTGTATGGTGTGTTGGCTTTGCATTTTAAGACCTCCAACATCACCTCTTCTGTAATGTGGACTCTTTTCAAGACATCATTATTTATTTCCCCGAGTTCCTTAGCTTCCATGTCTTTCTGCATGGTAAATACTGTCAAGTTTCTTTTTTAGGGTGTCACCTATTTCCTGTCGTCCCACACAGAGATAACCATTTTGATCTTTAAGGAGCCCTACTCTCTCCCCAGTTACTCTTTTGCCTTTAATATACTTGTAAAATGTCTTTGGATTCTTCTTAACATTATCTGCCAAAGCGATATCATGCCCACTTTTTGCCCCCGATTTCCCTCGTAAGTGTACCCCTGCATCCCCTTTAATTCAAGGGATTCACTTGACCCAGCTGTCCATACCTGACATCCAGTGTTCCCAAATCCTGCCAGCATTGCCCTTCACAGTAACAGGAACGAGCATGCATGTCGGGAAGAGGTGGCTAGAACAACATGCATAGAATCCCTTACAGTGTGGAAACAGGCCCTTCGGCCCAACAAGTCCACACCGAACCACACAGCATCCCACGCAGACATCCTGCTAATCTACACATCCCTGAACACTGCGGGCAATTTAGCATGGCCAATCCACCTGGCCTGCACATTTTTGGACTATGGGAGGAAACCGGTGCACCTGGAGGAAACGCACGCAGACACGAGGAGAATGTGCAAACTCCACATAGACAGGCGCCCGAGGGTGTATGTAGAAACAGTTCAGACTATCGGACTAAGTGGGTGATAACAGTAGGAGGCTTTTTCTATCCCCATATCAATTGGGTTTCCAATAACAAAAGGGGCATTGAGGGTGAAAAATGCATGTACTCTGCCTAGGAAAATTCTTTAAAACCATGTGACAAGCCCCAACCAAGTGGACGATTGATTCTGCGCTTAGTTTTGGGAAAATGAAGATGGGCAAGTGGTTGAAGTGACAGTAGGCGACCATATTGGGGATAGCGACCACAATTTGGGTAGATTTAGTACTATTAGTGAAAAGGATAGGGATAAAATCAGGAATAAAAAAGGTTTTAAATGAGAGAAGGCAAATTTTACAAAACTGAAGTGATTTGGCTGAGGTGCACTGGACACTCTATTAAAGGATAAATCAGTGGTAAACCAGTAGGATGCACTAAAAAGAGAGATTCTTAAAGGCCCAAAGCAGACATGTCTCCTCCAAGAATAAGAATGGTACTGCCAAATATAGACCCCCATGGTTTACGAGAAAAATAAAGGGGAAGATTAAATAGAAAAAGAAAGCTTATGATAGTCACAAAAGACTCAATACCACAGATAGCTTAGAGGTGTAAAAAAGTAGTACAGGGAACAATACAGTAAGAGTTGTACAGCACAAAAACAGACCCTTCAGTGCAACTCATCCATACCGACAAGATATCCTAAATTAATTTAATTCCAAATGCTGGCAAATGGACCATATCTAAACCGAATGTCACGTCGCTGCTTAAAGAAGCATGTAGGCTAAAGGCAGGTAACTACAAGCCAGTTAGCTTAACATCTGCAGTCAGCAAAATGCTTGAGGCTATCATTAAGAAATAACGACACAACTGGATGGAAACGGTTCCATCAGGCAGACGCAGCATGGATTCAGGAAGGGAAGGTCGTGTTTGGCAAACTTACAGGAGTTCTTTGAGAATATAACAATCGCGGCAAATAGAGGTGGGTGTTGTGTACTTGGATTTCCAGAAGGTGTTTGATAAAAGGTACTGCATTAAAAACTCTTCCATAAGATAAGAATGCATGGAGTTGCGGGCAATGCATTAGCATTGATAGAGGCCTGGTTAACCAATAGAAGACAGAGTTGGGATAAATGGGTGTTTCTCTGGTTGGAGATCAGTGGTGAGCAGAGTGCCACAGGGGTCGGTGCTGGGCCCACAAATGTTCACGATATTTATAAATGATTTGGAAGAGGAGACCGAGTGTAACTTATCCAAGTTTGCTGATGACACTAAATTAAGTGGAAAGGCAAACCGTGCAGAGGATGTGGAGAGTCTGCAGAGAGATTTAGATAGATTAGGTCATTGGGCAAGGATCTGGCAGATGGAATACAACGTTAGTAAATGTGAGGTCAGCCATTTTGGAAGTAAAAATGGTAGATCAGATTATTATTTAAATGGTGATAGACTGCAGCATGCTTTTGTGCAGAGACACTTAGAAGTGCTTGTACATGAATTGCTAAAAGTTGGTTTACAGGTGCAACAAGTAATCAGGAAGGCAAACAGAATCATAAAATCCCTACAATGTGGAAACAGGCCATACGGCCCACCTAGTCCTCACTACCCCTCTGAAGAGCACCCACCCAGACCCATCCCCATCCCCCTACCTTTTCCCTGTAACCCTGCATTTCCTATGTCTAATCCACCTAATTTACACACCCCTGGACACGATGGACAATTTAGCACGGTTAATCCACCTACCCTGCACATCTTTGGACTGTGGGGGGGGGGGGGGGGGGGGGGGGGGGAAGCCGGAGCTCTGGAGGAAATCCACACAGACATGGGGCGAACGTGCAAACGCCACACAGACAGTTGCCCGAGGGTGGAATCGAACCCGGGTCCCTAGTGTTGTGAGGCAGTAGTGCTAACCACTGAGCCACTGTGCTGCCCATAACAAAAGTAGGCTGCTGTTTCTGCACGGTTTCGAACCAGGCACCTTTCACCTATTGGCAAACATGATAACCATTACACTACAGAAACACGACGATGTTGGCTTTCATTGCTAGGGGGATTGAATTTAAGAGTAGGGAGGTTCTGCTGCAATTGTACAAGGCTGCACCTGGAATACTGTGCGCAGTTCTGGTCTCCATACTCAAGGAAGGATATACTGGCTTTGGAGGCAGTGCAGAGGAGGTTCACCAGGTTGATTCCGGAGATCGGGGGTTACCCTATGAGGAGAGGTTGAGCTGCCTTGGACTGTAATTACTAGAATTGAGGATTGAGAGAGTGGATCGTTTGGAACATATAAAATTAAGGGACAGATAAGATAGAGGCAGGCAAGTTGTTTCCACTGGTGGGAGAGACAAGGACTAGGGGACATAGCCTCAAGATTAGGGGAAGTAGATTCAGGACAGAGATGAGGAGGAAATGCTTTTCCCAGAGTGGTGAATCTATGGAATTCTCTGCCCAAGGAAGCAGGAGAAGCAGCTTCATTAAATATAGTTAAGACACAGTTGGATACATTTTTGCATAGTAAGGGAGTTAAGGGTTATGGGGATAATGCCGGTGGGAGGAGCTGAGACGACATATAGATAAGCCATGATCTTGTTGAATGGTGGAGCAGGCTCAACAGGCTGAATGATCTACTCCTGCTGCTATCTCTTATGACCTCTTCCTATTCATATACCCACCCAGATGCCTTTTAAATGTTGTAATTGTAGCAGCCTCCACCACCTCATTCTAGCAGCTCTGCGTGAAAAATGCTGCCCCTTAGGTCCCTTTTAAATCTTTCCCCTCTCAACTTAAAACTATGCCCCTCGTTTTGGACTCCCCTACCCTGGGGAAAATAAGAAAAATAAAGAAATCAAGAACAGGGCACATGAAAATATGAACAAGCAAAATAAAGGAAAACCTAAAGATGTTTTACCAGTATATAAAGAGCAAAAGATAGTTAAGGAATAAGTGGGACCAGTCAAAGATGAAGAAGTAAACTTTGTGAAGATGCAGAGGATATAGGGAGAATTTTAAATAAATCTTTTGTCTCCGTATTCACAAAGGAACATGATATAGATACAGAATTTCAACAGGAACAGCACGAACTATTGGACAAAATAATCGAAATGAAAGAGGAAGTGTTACAGGAGTTGGAATCCTTGAAAGTGTATAAGTAACAAGAGCCAGATGGATTGATTCTTAGTGTTGCAAAGTTGGGTAGAGTAGTTCTGGATTGGGAGAAAGGAAGTTAGAATTTGGTGTTTGTAAAATGCTACGGGGGAAAGCATTGCGTGGTCCCTTCAAAAGATCATGCACTTTTTCTATGCTTAGAGATTTAAAATGAATGTCTGTGAGCAGCAGCTTGGAAGTTTGCAAGTACAGAGGGCACTCGAATTGAAATATTTATATCAGAAGGCCGTACAGTTAGCAGGCCAAGCAGCAGTTTTACAAAGTCAACAAGTTCTGAATTGAGACAATCAATTTGAACTAGGCACTTAGATACTAAAAACCTATTAAATTTATGTATGATGGTTTTGACAACCTAGGACCAATCCTATTGTAAGAAATATTGATATGTCATCAAGGGTTTAAAAGAAGGGAGGCAATTAGACAAAATCCCAGAGCTAACAGCCCTCAACTCTCAAGAGAGAATTGCTGGCTCTCACAGCCTCATCCATGTCTCAGAGAAAGCACCATCTAAATAATAAAGGTACCCCAGGCACAACTAGTTAATATTCCCGACAGAAGAATCGATGAAGACGACACAGAACTTTCCGGAACACTTGTCACCTGCAATTTTAAGAGGCTAAATTCTATATTTTTTTTATTTTATATAAGTGGGACTTATATTTATCAGAACAGCACAAAATTAGTATCTTGCTTTATTTGGCAATAGTTAGTGGTTAGAAGGGGTTTATCTGGTTTGTTGGATCAGAAATTGGCTAGCTGTAAGAAGACAGAGGGTGGTGGTTGATGGGAAATGTTCATCCTGGAGTTCAGTTACTAGTGGTGTACCTCAAGGATCTGTTTTGGGGCCACTGCTGTTTGTCATTTTTATAAATGACCTGGATGAGGGCGTAGAAGGATGCGTTAGTAAATTTGCGGATGACACCAAAGTCGGTGGAGTTGTGGATAGTGCGGAAGGATGTTGCAGGTTACAGAGGGACATAGATAAGCTGCAGAGCTGGGCTGAGAGGTGGCAAATGGAGTTTAATGCGGAAAAGTGTGAGGTGATTCACTTTGGAAGGAGTAACAGGAATACAGAGTACTGGGCTAATGGTAAGATTCTTGGTAGTGCGGATGAGCAGAGAGATCTCAGTGTCCATGTGCATAGATCACTGAAAGTTGCCACCCAGGTTGATAGCGTTGTTAAGAAGGCGTACGGTATGTTAGGTTTTATTGGTAGAGGGATTGAGTTTCGGAGCCATGAGGTCATGTTGCAGCTGTACAAAACTCTGGTGCGGCCGCACTTGGACTATTGCGTACAGTTCTGGTCGCCGCATTATAGGAAGGATGTGGAAGCATTGGAAAGGGTGCAGAGGAGATTTACCAGGATGTTGCCTGGTATGGAGGGAAGGCCTTATGAGGAAAGGCTGAGGGTCTTGAGGCTGTTGTCGTTAGAAGGTTAAGAGGTGACTTAATAGAGACATACAAGATGATCAGAGGATTAGATAGGGTGGACAGTGGGAGCCTTTTTCCTCGGATGGTGATGGCTAGCACGAGGGGACATAGCTTTAAATTGAGGGGTGATAGATATAGGACAGATGTCAGAGGTAGGTTCTTTACTCAGAGAGTAGTAAGGGCGTGGAATGCCCTGCCTGCAAAAGTAGTAGACTCGCCAACTTTAAGGGCATTTAAATGGTCATTGGATAAACATATGGATGATAATGGAATAGTTTAGGTTAGATGGGCTTCAGATTGTTGCACCGACCTGTGAAACCATCGAGGGCTGAAGGGCCTGTACTGCGCTGTAATGTTCTATGTTCTATGTTCGTAGTTCTGTTAATTCGTTCACTGTTAGGAGTTAAATAAATAAATTGTTACTTTTTGATTGTAAAGTGAGTACCAGGGATTTATTTAACCACTAGAAGTTGCTGAAAGGCAGGTTACACCACTTTGCACATTCCTTTTTGGGCGTTTTGGTTTTCGCTCTCGTGGAGGTGGGGGGGTGGGGGAGGAGCTGTTCAACCTCCTCTTTATAATAGACTGGGGGCTTGGCTCTGGGATTTCGACAGATTTGAACAAATTTAGGGTGCGAAAAATCCAAGCAGATTTAAACAGAGTTGGGGACTAGAGTCCTAGATCTTCAAATAAAACCTAAGTGAGAAATGGAAAATCTGTTTAATTTCGGTTGTTTGCAGTTGGTTAAAGCAAAAGTGGGAAATGGCTCTTAACATTGGCAATGAGATGCTTCCCAAATTTGCCAAGAAAGTTTAGAAAGACAGAAAAAGGTGACACTTTTGCAATTAGCTGCCAGGCTAAACTTGGGTTTAACTAAGGATAATAAGAAAGCTGAAATTGGAACAGAGTTAGTCAAACATTTAGGTATATCAGAGAAACAGTCAAGTACAGTGGAATTTAGAAAAAACTAAATTGCAAACAAAACAACTGGAGATTCCTAACTGAAGAAAAAGGAAGGGAACTGAAACAGCTTGAATTACGATTAAGAGCAGAGGAAAGAATTGCCTTTGGCAGAACAAAAAGAAAGAATCACTCTGGCAGAAGGAAAAAGAAAGAGAGAGAGTTTGAACATTGAAAGTTGGCAGTTACACAGAAAAATCAATTTAAAAGGATGTAGATGAAGGTAGAATATAGAAGGCTTACTGAGGACAACGTTGATGAGTAAACCCATCATAACCAAAGGCCTGGTAGGGATATATAAAAATATGTCAAAACCTTACCAAGTTCAATGAAAAAAGGTATAGAAGTCTTCTTTATATTTCTTTTGAGAAACTGCCTAAACAGATGAACTGTGTGGTTAAGTTAATTCAGACCAAGTTGGTAGGCAGGGCTAGTGAGGTATTTGCTGCACTGTCAGGGGAAGTGTCAAGAGCTATGAAGATGTCAAACAGGCCATTTTAAGTGCCTACAAATTGGTACCAGAAGCATATAGACAACGGTTCAGAAATGTAAGAAAGGAACAAGTTTGAAAGAATTAAACGGAGCAACTTCGATAGATGGACGAAAGCATTAAAAGATAGAAAAGGCATATGAGGATCCTAGGGATATTATTCTGCTGGAGGAGTTGAAAAACTCACTTCCAGAAATGATAAGGACTCACGTTGAGGAACAGAAAGTTGAAACAGTGAGAAGAGTTGCAGAGATGGCGGATGAATACACGAGTGCATAAATCAAAATCTAGCTTTCGACAGCAATTGCATTCTGTGAGGAATAGAAATTGGGAAGGGGGAGATCCTTCAATGAAGATCAAAGAATAGTTTACCATAGACGAAAAAAGAAACCCAAAAGGATGGGAAAAAAAAAAGTGGTGAAAGACCTCAGTTTTCACTGCAATAAAGGTGGAACGCATGAAGTCACAGTGCTGGTGGTTTAAGAAAAGCACTTGGAAACAGGATGTGGTAAAAGAGGCTAAATCAGTGGGATTAGTTAAGGTAGTAAAGGAAATCCTAAGGAGAAGTGAAGGAACTGCAGGAGAGTGACGTGAGAAAAAAAAAGATTAGACAGAGTTGGTAAATTAGCTAGACAACATTTGAAGGTGGCACAGCACTGAATGAAACAAGAAGCAGAGAAGAAATTTAAAATTCGGATGTTTACCCATGGTGTATTGGTGCTGTTACTAATGGTAGAAGATCTCTTAAAAGCAAGGTTTAGTGTTCCCTATCAGATTGAGGAGTTAAGTCAGGTGAATTATCTGGTAAAGATGCCAGATAGGAAAAAAAAAATTATCGGGAATGTCACGTGAATATGTTGAAACCCTGTTATGACAGTGACAGGGAAGTTGGGTACAGTAGTTGCGAGGTGGAAGGCAAGAGGCCAAAACATGTGGCTCCTTTAAGAGATTTGTGCTTTGTCAAAAAAGCCTTTCAAGCGACAGGCAAAGCAACAGTCTTGTTTTGATGTTGTGACAAGTTTGAATTTGGTCAATTAATTTAAAACCAAACTCAGTGATTCACAACCAATTGAATTTAAATCTGATGGCATTGACAACCTGAAACCAATCATATTACAAGAATTTGATTATGTCCTTATGGGTATATAAAATGAAGGCATTTGGAAAATCAGAGAGGGCCAACTGTCACAGTTAGCACAATTCAGCTTCTCAGAGAAATCAAAGGTACCACGATATTTTAGCTCAAAGTCCTCATTGAAAAAATAAAACATCCCTGACAGCAGAATTAGTGGAAGAAAGGCGCTTGTGGAGCAACTGGAGAGGACAGTCTGTGTGAATTTGGAGACATTAAGTTATACTTTATTGCTTCGTATTAACTAGGATTATATTATCAGGACTTGTCTTTATTTAAACAGCATTCCAGTAGAATTTAGAGAAGTTAGGGAGTAGTTAGTAGTCTAAGGGGCAATTGTTGGTTTGTTAGTAATTTTGTTAAATGGTTTCTTGTCACTTGTAAAGTGACGATCAGGATTTTCTTTCTTTTAACCACTCTTAATAGATTACAAGGGGAAAGACACGCTTCCCTGGGTTTTTCGGCAGGAATCACTGGAGGGGAATAGATCAGGGCTTGTGTTTTAGTTTAATTATCAAAGGGGTTCGGCATTCCCCGTTGTAACACGGGTCACGAAAGTTAAAAGGAAAATGCTTGTATAAAATAGAAATGGTAGTGTTCAAAGTTACATACAAATAGGATTAGTATAAAATGTGTAATACTAGATTATATTACTAGATCAATAGCTCATTAATGAAATTAAGGTCTTAAAAAAAAAGAAAAAAGCCACCTATTCATAATGATGGCTAATTTTTTTCTTAGGGGGGAGATGTTACAAAGTTGGGTAGAGTATTTGTGGATTGGGAGGATGGTAAACATTACATGGTCCCTTTAAAAGATCATGTGACTTTTTTTATGCTTAGACATTTAAAATGGATATCTACGAGCAGCAGCTTGGAAGTTTGCAAGTTTGCAAGTACACAGAGAGCACCCGAATTGAAACATTTATATCAAAAGGCCAAGTTAGCAGGCCAAACAGCAGTTTTACAAAGACGACAAGCTTTTGAATTTAGCCAAATTTAACAAGGCACTTATAGGCCAAAAGCTAATTAAATTTAAATCTGGTTTTGACCTATTATCAGAAATATTGATAAGTCATGAAGGGAATAAAAGAAGGGGGTAGTTGGACAAAACCCAAAAACTATCCGCCACCTACGAGAGTTAACAGCCCTTAGCTCTTACGAGAGAATTGCTGGCTTCACAGCCTCCAAGTCTTAGAGAAAGCACCATCTAAACAACAATGGTACTCACAGCACAACTAGTTAATATTCCTGACAGATGAATCGATGGAGAAGGCACAGAACATTCTGGAAGACACATCACCTGGCTGTAATTTTGAGAGACTAAATTCTATTTTATTTTATTTCATAAAAAAGTGGGATTTGTATTTATTGGAACAGCATACCATTATTCAGGAATTGTTAGATGGAAAGGGTTTATTCTGTTCATAGTTTAGTTAATTTGTTCACTGTTAGAGTTAGATAAATAAATTGTTACTTCTTGATTGTAAAGTGAGCATCAGGCATTTATTTTATTTAATCACTAGAAGTTGATGAAAGGCAGGTTACACTGCTTTTTACATTCCTTTTGCAGATTATAAGGCGAGGCACTCCTCTTTGGGCGTTTCAGTTTTAGTTCGGGGGGGGGGGGGGGGGCAACCTTTGCTTTATGACACTTAGGATGTTGGTGGTAGTCAGGGAGGAAGCAGCAGATGCTCTGAGGATGATTCTCCAGAGGACTGGAAGAATATAATTGTGGTTTAGTTGTTTAAAGAGAGTACAAAGAATAGCTAAACTATTATAGGTCAGTTAGTCTTACTTCGGTGGTGGGCAAATTACTAAATCAATCCCGAGAGATCAGAAAATCTGTTGCTTAGAAGAGGCATGGAATAGTCATAGATAGTCAGCATGGCTTTGTTATGGGAAGGTCATGTCTTACAAATTCTTTGAGGAAGTGACAAGGAGCATCAATGAGGGTAGCACAGTGCATGCTGTCTACATGGATTTTACTAAGACACGTGACAAGGTCCCACATGCCAGACTGGTCAAAAAAGTAAAAGCCCAGGGGATACAGGGTAACGTGTCAAATTGGATCCAAAGTTGGCTCAGTAACAAAGGGTAACGGGTAATGGTTGCCCTTGCAAGTGGAAGGTTGTTTCAAGTGGTGTTCCACCAGGCTCGAAATCGAGACCCCTGCTATTTGTTTTATATGTTAACAATTTGGACTTGAACGTGGGGCCACAATTGGGAAATTTGTAGACAACACAAAAAATTGGCCCTGTTAAGGATAGATGTAAGCTCCAAAATGATATAGATAGGTTGGGGAGTTGGCAGTAAAGTGGCAGATGGAGTTCAACAACGATAAGTGTGAGGTAATGTAGTTAGGGAGATCAAACAGTAAAAAAGGAAATACATGGAGGGGTAGACGAAGTGAGAGATCTCGGCATGCAAGTGCACAGGTTCCTAAAAGGTAGCAGTACGGGTAGATAAGGTTGTAAATAGGCATATGGAATGCTCTCCTTCATTATCAGAACTACAGAACACAAAAGTAGAGGTATAATGATGAAACTGTCTAAGTTATTGGTGAGACCACAGCTAGAATACTGTGTGTAGTTCCAGTCATCACATTACAATATTATTGCTCTGGAGAGACTGCAGAGAAGATTTACTAGAATGTTGACAGGTCATAGATATGAGGAGAGATTGGAGAGGTTGAGGTTGTTTTCCTTGGAACAGAGAAGGCTGAGGGGGTGACATGATTAAAGGTATACAAAATTGGGAGGGGTACAAATGGAGTAGAGAGGAGGAACGGATTTCCCCTGGCAGAATTCAAAAACTAAGATCATAGATTCTCGCTAAGTGATAGAAGATTAGAGAGGATATGAGGAAAACCTTTTAAGCAGAGTGTTGTCTGATGTTTGCTGTCAGTGTTGGTAGTGGAGGTAAAGACCTTAAACTCTTTAATAAGTGCTGTAAGCTGCATGGCTACAGGCCACATGTAGGACATTGGGGTTAGAAAGGACATCTGGGTGTCTTTGTGTCGGTATGGACAAGATGGGCCAAATTGTCCCGTTCTGTGCTGTATCATTTCTATGGTTCTATGTTGGGGAGGGTTTAAACTAACTGGGCAGGGGCAGGACCCAGACAGAATAGTCACCATGGGAAGGTGAATGGCCAAAATTAGAAGTGGCAACCAGTCAGTCAGGAAGGCATTAAGATACAAGGGTGTTTGGCAAGGTTGGGTTGTATTTACATTAATGCCAGGAGTCTGATGAACAAGGCAGATTACTTGAAGGCACAAATTGAAACATGGGGTATGATGTCATTGAGAATGGTTGAGAGGGAGGTCAGGACTGGCAGCTCAACATTCCAGGATATAGAGTGTAGGCAAGACAAAGAGGTGGTGGTGTCACAATTTTGTTCAGAGAACATATTACAGCAGTAAGGAGGGATGATATCAAAGAGGTAGCCCCCCAAAAAGGAGCAAATCACATTGCCAGCAATGTACTATAACCCACCCACCTGCCCCCACAATGTCCAAGAGAAATAGAAGAGGAGATATGTAGGCAAATTTCAGGGAAGTGTCAAAATAATAGGGTAGTGAGGGATTTTAACTTCCCCAATATTAACTGGGCTAAAAATTGTGTAAAAGGTTTGGAGGGAATGGAATTCTTAAACTTTTTAAGCCACTATGTAGAAGGCGCAACAAAAGGGGGCGGGGAGGGTGGGGGTGGTGGTGGGGTGGGGTGATGCTCATCCTGGACTTAATTTCAGGTAATGAAGCCAAGCATATGGTTGAAGTACCAGTGAGGGAGCAGATGGTGATCATATTTCCATTGGAGTCAAGATTGTTATGGAGAAGGACAAAGATGGGCCTGAAATTAAAATGGTTCAATGTGGGGGGAAGACTAATTTTAATAACATCAGATACAATTTGGCCAGAGTGGACTGGAAGCAGATACTTTCAGGTATGTCTGCCTCAGAATAGTGGGACACATTCAAATACGAAATATGGAGAGTATTAGGTCAACATGTTCCAATAATGAAAAAAAGAGTGGGGCTATCAATCCTGTGTACCCTGGATATCAGGGGATATACAGCTTTGGATTAAGAGAAAAAAAGGGAAGACCACTGATGGCTCACAACAGAAGCCCCAGAGGCATATAGAACGTACGAGAGGGAACTTAAAGGAGGATACGAAAGGATGTTAGCAGGTGGAAACTAAAGGAAAATCTTAAGTTGTTTTCCAGGTACATTAAAGATAAAAGAATAATGAGATAAAGAGTGGGGCCCAGTAAGGGCCATAGGAGTCATTTGGGCCATGAAGCCAGAGGATGTAGGTAGACTCTAAATGAATACTTTGGGTTGCCGTTCACAAGTGAGACGGATGATATAGAAATTAGGGATAAAAGTCTATCATGCAACTGAGGAAATTAGCATAGACAGAAGAGGTTCTGAATGGTCTGGCAGGCTTTAAAAGCCTCAGGGCCAGACAAAATGTAACCTAGGTTATTCAGTGAGGCAAGGGAAGAAACAACAGGGGCACTTGCAAATATTTTCAATTCCTTTCTGGCTGCAGAAGAGATGCTGGACAAGTGGAGGACAGCCAATATGGTACTGCTATTCAAAGGTAAGGAATGCACCAGCAAACTTCAGGCTGGTGAGTCTAACCTCACTTGTCATAATCCTCCCTTTTTCGTTTAATCCAATGCTATATATCCCTTACAATATAAAAACCAAGAGGACTGCGGATGCTGTAAATCAGAAACAAAACTAAAATTGCTGGAAAAGCTCAGCATCTGTGGAGAAAAATCAGAGCGATCCTTCCTCAGGAGTGATGGTGGCTAAGAAAAGGTCAGTTGAAACATAGAAGTTGAGGTGGGGGAAGGGGGTAAGGATTAAACGGGAGCTGGGGATAGAGCCTAAAGAGAGAGAAAAACAGTTGGACAGACAAAGGAGCAGATAACGATCTGGCTAGGAAGGTGACTAGCTATTAATGAGGATTGTTAGTAGCTAACAATGGGCATATCCCTTGATATCCAGGGTTCACAGGATTTGATGGTCCCACTCTTTCTTTATTGGAAGATGTTGTTCCTATATTAACTATGAATGCATCCCACCATTCTGAGACAGACAAAGAAGAAAGAACAAAGAACAAGGCCTCCAAGCCTGCACCGACATGCTGCCCGTCACAACTAAAACCCCCTACCCCTCTGGGACTGTATCCCTCTATTCCCATCCCTATTCATGTATTTGTCAAGACACCCTTTAAAAGTCACTATAGTATATGCTTCTACTACCTCCCCCGGCAGCGAGTTCCAAGCACCCACCACCCTCTGTGTAAAAAGCTTGCTTCGTACATCACCTTTAAACCTTGCCCCTTGGACCTTCAACCCGTGGCCCCTGGTAACTGACTCTTCTACCCTGGGAAAAAACTTCTGACTGTCCACACCCTTCATAATCTTGTAGACCTCTATCAGGTCATTCTTCAACTGCCATCATTCTGGTGAGAACAGCCTAAGTTTCTCCAACCTCTCCTCATAGCTAATGCCCTCAATACCAGGCAACATCCTGGTAAATCTTTTCTGTACCCTCTCCAAAGCAACCACATCCTTCTGGTAGCGTGATGACCAGAGCTGAACACAATATTCCAAATGCGGCCTAAGGTTCTCTAAAGCTGCAACATTACCTGCCAATTTTTAAACTCAACGCCCAGGCCGATAAAGGCAAGCATGCCATATGCCTTGCTGACGAACCTCTCCACCTGCGTTGCCATTTTCAGTGACCTGTGTACCTGTACACCCAGATCCCTCCGCCTACCAGTACTGTTAAGGGTTCTAACATTTACTGTACATTTTCCATCTGGATTAGACCTTCTGAAGCGTATTACCTCACATTTTTCCAATTTAAACTCCATCTGCCATCTCTGACCAAGTCACCAACCAATCTATATCCAGCTGTATCTTTTGATGGTCCTCATCGCTATCTGCAATTCCAAACTTTGTCTTCTGCAAACTTACTAATCAGACCAGTTACATTCTCCTCCAAATCATTTATACATATTACAAACAGCAAAAGGTCCCAACACTGATCCCCAAGGAACATCACTAGTCACGGCCCTCCATTCAGAAATGCACCCTTCCACTGCTACCCTCTGTCTTCTACGACCGAGCCAGGTTTTTATCAATCTTGCAAGCTCCCCTCTGACCCCATGCAGCTTTACCTTCTATATCAGCCTGCCATAAGGGACCTTGTCAAAGGCCTACTGAAGTCCAAGTAGACAACATCCACTGCCCTACCAATCATATTCGTCACTTCCTCAAAAACCTCAACCAAGTTAGTGAGACACGACCTCCTCTTCACAAAGCCATGTTGCC
Source organism: Rhincodon typus (assembly GCF_021869965.1). Lineage (NCBI taxonomy): Eukaryota > Metazoa > Chordata > Chondrichthyes > Orectolobiformes > Rhincodontidae > Rhincodon > Rhincodon typus. The sequence goes on along the minus strand of NC_063340.1, from coordinate 30,805,046 downwards.
TCTTGCTAATATGCCCACTGATTTCTAGGTGGGAGTAAATCCTGTATCGAAGAATCCTCTCCAATAATTTCCCTACCACTGATGTAAGGCTCACCGGCCTGTAATTAGCTGGATTATCCTTGCCACCCTTCTAAAATAAAGGAACAACACTGGCTATTCTCCAGTCATCTGGGACCTCCCCTGCAGCCAGTGAGGATATAAAGATTTCCCTCCAGGCCCCAGCAATTTCCTCCCTTGCCTCTCTCAGTATTCTGGGATATATCCCATCAGGCCCTGGGGACATGTCTACCTTAATGTTTTGCAAGACCCCCAATACCTCCTCCTTTTTGATCACAACATGACCCAAACGGTCTACATACCCTTCCCCAGACCCACCATCTACCAAGTCCTTCTCTATGGTGAATACTGACGCAAAGTACTCATTTATTACCTCGTCCATTTCCTCTGGCTCCACACAGAAATTCCTTTCCCTGTCCTTGAGTGGGCCAACCCTCTGCCTGGCTACTCTCTTGCTCTTTATATGTGTATAAAAAGCCTTGGGATTTTCCTTAATCCTGTTGGCCAATGACTTTTCATGACCCATTTTGGCCGTCCTGACTCCTTGCTTAAGTTTCTTTCGACTTTGCTCGTATTCCACCCTTGCTTCGTGTGGTCCCAGCCTCCTAGCCTTGACAAATGCTTCCTTTTTCTTTTTGATTAGGCTCACAATATCTCTCGTTATCCAAGGTTCCCCAAACTTGCCATACTTATCCTTCATCCTTAAAGGAACGTGCCGGTCCTGAGTTCCCAGCAACTTACACTTGAAAGCCTCCCATATATGTTGATTTCCCCTCAAACGTCTGCCTCCAATATACATTCTTCAGTTCCTGCCTAATATTGTTGTAATTAGCCTTCCCCCAATTTAACACCTCCACCTGACAGCTACACTTGTCTTTATCTGTCAGTACCTTAAAGCTTAGTGAATTGTGATCACTGTTCCCAAGCTGATCCCCTACTAAGATGTCAACCACCTGGCCAGACTCGTTCCCCAATACTAGGTCCAGTACGGCCCCTTTCCTAGTTGGACCATCTACATACTATTTCAAGAAGCCCTCCTGGATACTCCTTACAAACTCTGCCCCATCCAAGCCCCAAGCACTAAGTGAGTCCCAGTCAATATATGGGAAGTTCAAAATCACCCACAACAACCTTGTTACTTTTACATCTTGCCAAAATCTGCCTACATAACTCTATCTCCCGCTGACTCTTGGGAGGCCTATAGTAAACCCCAAACATTGTGATTGTACCCTTCCGGTTCCTGAGCTCTACCCATATTGCCTCGCTATATGAGCTATTCGAGGTGCTCTCCTGCAGTACAGCTGTGATATCTCCTTAACAAGTAGTGCAACTCCCTCACCTCTTTTATATCCCCTCTATCCCACCTGCAACATCTGTATCCTGGAACGTTAAGCTGGCAATCCTGTCCCTCCCTTAACCAAGTCTCTGTGATAGCAACAACATCATAGTTCCAAGTACTAATCCAAGCTTTAAGTTCATCTGCTTTAACTGTTACACTTCTTGCATTGAAACAGACGCACTTCAGTCCACCAGATCCGTTTTGATCAGCAACCATATCATGCCTGCTCTTCCTCTGAGTCTTACTGGCCCTATTCTCTACTTCCCTTTGAGTCCATTCACCTTCGCTTTGGTTCCCACCCCCCTGCCAAGCTAGCTTAAATCCTCCCGAGTGACACCAGCAAACCTCCCAGCCAGAATATCTGCGCCCCTCCAGTTTAGATGCAACCCGTCCTTCTTGTACAGGTCCCAACTGCCCTGGAAGAGATCCCAATGGTCCAGATATCTGAAACCCTGCCTCCTACACCATCTGTTTAGCCACATGTTAAGCTGTACTATCCTCCTATTTCTAGCCTCACTGACACGTAGCACAGGGAGTAATCCCAAAATTACAACCTTGGAGGTCCTGCTCTTTAACTTTTTACCTGACTCCCTGAATTGCTGCTGCAGGACCTCGTCTCTCATTCTACCTATGTCGTTAGTACCAATATGTACAACTACCTCTGGCTGTTCACCCTCTCCCTTCAGAATGCTTTCTGCCCGTTCAGAGACATACCTGAAAGTATCTGTTCCCAGTCCACTCTGGCCAAATCATATCTGATGTTATTAAAATTAGTCATTCCCCATCCAGAAATTTAAATTTCAGGCTCATCTTGGTCCTTTCCATAACAATGTTGACTCCAATGGAGATATGATCACTATCTGCAAAATGCTCCCACCCTGGTATCTCAGTGGCGGGAAACTATTAGAAACAGTTGTGAGGGACATACTTAATCTGCATTTGGAGAGACAAGGATTAATCAAGAAAAGTGAAGTTTGGTTTTATTCAAGATTTCAACATGGCTTTTGATCAGGTCCCACATGGGAGACTAATAGAAAAGATGAGACCAAGGCATCCAAGGAAATTTAGCAAATTGGATCGACAATTAGCTGAGTGGCAGGAATCAGAGGGTGATTGTTGAAGGGTGTTTGTGTTACTGGAAGTCTGTGCCAAATAGGGTCTCAGGAATTTGGAGCAAGAGTAGACAATTCAGATCTTCAAGCCCACTCTGCCATTCAACATGCTCATGGCTCATCTTATCATGGACTCAACTCCACTTTCCTGCCTGCTCCTCATTGCTCTTTAGGTTTCCAATGAAAAGGGAGATATCTATTCTTTCTTGAATCTGTTAATTGATGCTGGCCCCACTGCACTCTGGGCTAGTGAGTTCCACAGATTCATATACCTCGGAGAGAAGAAGTTTCTCATCACCTCAGTTTGGAACCTACTTCTTCTCACTCTATATCTATGGCTTCTTGTTCGAGACAGTCCCACAAGAGGGAACATCTGTTCAATGTCCACCTTATCAATCCCTTTTAGCATTTTATGTACTTCAATCAGATCCCCCACCTCATTCTTCTGAACTCCAGATATTCAACCACTCTTTCAATATCCCTTTCATCCCCAGAATGGATCTGGTGAACCTCCTCTGAACTATCTCCAGTGCCACCACATCTTTCCTCAAGTAAGGAAACTGGACACAATATTCCAGATGTGGTCTCACCAATACTTAAATAATTATAACAACATTTCTATACTTTTATAATCCAGGCCTTTTGCAATTAATGCCAAGATTCTACTTGCCTCTCTTATTATATAATGCACCTGCATACCCACGCACAAGGACACCTAGATCCCTCTGCACTGATGCACTTTGAATAATTTAAAAATCACGTGATCAGTGTTCGGGCCCTTTAATATTTGTGTTTTAAAAAGTGATTTAGACTCAAATATAGGCGGGTTGATAGCAGGTTTGCACAAATACAAAAATTGGTAGAATGGTAAATAGTGAGGAAGGTAGCCTTAGACTGCAAGAGAATATATACGAGTTCATCAATTGGGCTGATGAGTCAGAAATGGAATTCAACCGAGATAAATCTCAGATGATGCTCCTAGGCAGGGCCATCAAGGCAAGGGATAATGAGCAGTTAGAACCTGGGATGTACAGAGGTGCATGCATACCGGTTCTTTAAGGTTGCAGGCCAAGTGGATGAAGTGCTCATGAAGGCATATTGGATACTTATGATCAGGAACGTTCTAGGACTATATAAAACATCGCTTAGGCCACAGCTCGAACGTTGTGTGCAGTTCTTGAATCCACATTATATAAGGGATAGGACGCGGAGGGGATTTATTAGGATGTTGCCTGGGCTAGAGAGTTTCAGTCATGAAGAGAGATTAGGGTTGCTTTCCTTAGAGCAGAGGAGATTGAGCTGGGACATGATTGAGATGTATAAAATTATGAGGGACACAGATATGGTCAGGAAGAAATTTTTACCCTGGAGGCAAAACTGACCAGGTAATGTGCAGAAGGTTTAGAGGAGCTATGAGAAAAAACCTTTTTACCCAAAGTGTTGTGGAATCTGGAACTCTCTGCCTGTTGGGGTGGTAGAAGCAGAAATCCTCTCACAACATTTAAGAGATTAGGACCATACTCATTGGAGTTTAGAAGAACAAATTTCACCAAAGATCCTTAGACAGCACCTTCCAAACCCACGACAACTTCCATCTAGCAGGACAAGGGCAGCAGTTACATGGGAACACCACCACCAGCAAGTTGCTCTCCAAGCCATTCACCATCCTGACTTGGAAATATATCGTTGTGCCTTCGCTATTGCTGGGTCAAAATTCTGGAATTCCCCAAGGGCATTGTGGGTCGACCTACAACACATGGACTGTGACATACCACCACCTTCTCAAGGGGAACTAGGGACAGACAATAAGTGTTGACTAGGCAATGACATCCACGTCTCAGGAGTGAACAGAAGAAAAAGTAATTAGATATCCACTTGTGATGCTGAGGCATAAACGACAATGGACCAAGTGCTGGAAAATGGGATTGTAACAGCGAGCTGGCTGTTTTTGCTTGGCATAGATGTGATGGGCCAAAGGGCCTTTCTCTGTGCTGCATATCTCCAAGACTCTATAAAGAACGAAATGATTGCACTAGGTGAGATGCAGAGGAAATTCACCAGGATGTTGACTGGGATAGAGTTGTTTAAGCAATGTATAAGCTCAGACTGTTTTCTTTACAGAAGGCTGAAAGAGAACCTGATTGAGGTGTATAAGAATATTAGGGACATGGACAGGGTGGATAACAAACAGTTGCTCCCCTTAGTTGAATGGTCAAAAACAAGGGACCATAATTTAAGGTGAACAGCAGAGGTTTAGAGTGGATCTGAGGAAACATTTTTCCCCCAGAGCATGGGACTCTGGAACACACTGCCCTGGGAGGGTGGTTGAGGCAGGATATCTCACAATCTTTAAGAGCATACAACAGTACAGCACAGCACAGCAACAGGCCCTTCAGCCCACGATGTTTGCCAAACATGATGGCAAATTAAACTAACCCTGTCTGCCTAGTCTTGGTCCAGATCCTTCTATTCCTTGCATATTCATGTGCTTATCTAAAAGCCCCTTAAACACCCCTATTGTATCTACCTCCACCACCACCCCTAGCAGTGCGTTCCAGACTACCACTACTCTCCAAGAAGACTTGCCCTCCACATCTCCTTTGAACTTTCCCTCTCTCACCTTAAATGCATGCCCCTTAGGTGTTAAGACATTTCAACTTTGGGAAAAGGATTCTGACTGTCAACCCTATCTTTGCAACTCACAAATTTTACAGACTTCTATCAACTCTCCCCTCAGCCTCTGCCGCTCCAGAGAAAACAACCGTAGGTTTCTAGCCTCTCCTTATAGCTCATACTCTCTAATTCAGGTAACATCCTAGCAACCAGATGAGCACTTGAAATATCATACCATTCAAGGCTATGGGTCAAATGCTGCAAAGTGGGATTAGTGTCGATTTAGACTAATTTTATGGACCAAAGGCCTCTTTCTGTACTGCACGATTCTTTGATTCTAAATTTTGAGGTCTGGGGTCATCATGAATTTGTGAATATTCAAACTAAATGGCAAAATAACTTGTCCTTTATTTGGATAACCATACCTGTGGACTTGTTGGGTTCAAAGCGGCACATTAACCATAGTTCTTGATTGTATGTAGACAAGCCAGGTGTTTGCAGCTTTAAAGGACTCGACTGGCATTGATGGGAAAATAAAAAGGCAAACATTAACCTTCAGTAATTGATTGGTGATATAGTAACTACCAACTGTAGCACATCACAAAAAAGGCTTCAAATTCCAAACAAGATTTCAGAAATTTAGCTTGAGCATTTCAAATCTTCCAAGAAAGCAAAATATCACCTCTATAACCCCTACTAATGATAAATACCTAAAACCAGTTTCAGTTCTGCTCTAGGAGACAATAAGGACTGCAGATGGTGGAAGCTACAATCATTAAATATGGAGCTGGAAAAGTACAGCAGGTCAGACAGCATCAGAGGAGCAGGGAAGTCAACGTTTCTCTGCGCTGAAGCTCTTCAGCCACATTCTGAAATCCCCTACCTGCATCCACATACCCTCCCCCCAGCCCTGACAAAGGCTTTAATTCTGCTCTAAATGGTCTCTGGAGCAAGATTGTGAGAAATTATAACGTTCTATCTTCTGGCGGGCCAGGGTAAAGCTGAGACTGAAGATTCTCACAGCAATCATCACTTCAGGTTGGTGGTACACTCCAGTACACGGCAGAGTGAGACAAACACCAAATACAGGTTGGCACTCCTGCTTCTCTACACTCTAGAGAAGGTTGACATTTTCTGGTATTCCTTCTGTGCTTTCCAACAGTTGCTCAAAGGATCAAAGTGGATTTTGTTTTAATATTTAAATTAATCCAATGTTCATTTCATGCAGTTATCAGTTCCACCTAAAAAAAGGATCTCTAATATACCAGCTGTCTTGCTGGTGACACAGATTAGATGCAGGACCTAGGGACCAGAAATTAGTACAAATGGCACATGGCTTACTCCCCAAATCTCCATGTCTTTTTGCTCAACGTGGCCTATAGCAAATGCCAGGATATCTGATCATTGTGAACCATTTGATTGGAGTTTGACAACACAGTTCCTCACGCTAACTTCTTCTGTATTTTACTTGTGTGTGAGGCAATTTTTCATGCTTCATTACAGTTTTCTTGTTTAAAAATAATAATGACCAAATAGAATTCTAAGTTATCAAGGTGTGGCAAAACAACTAGCGGAACAAGGAAGCTGAATGTTATTATTAGCTACAATTAAACTAATATCCATGGAAACAACTCAACTTTCAAAATAGGATCGCCTGATCATGCTTTTTTGATCTTATCATTGACAGTACCCAATGCTTTCATGGATTACCTTTGGTCTTACGATCAGAAAAACGAGACTCTGGCAACAACGGACAAAAACTCAAAATCAAAAATAAAATTAGTTAGGTGATTCCACAAACTCATTATAAAGCAAGTGAATGCTTTACAGCACTAACTTACCAGATGACCTTTGCTTTTGGGTGAAATTGGTGGCAAGGCTCTGGATACAATAATTTCTGGACCTGAAATCAGAAAGAATAGATCATGTGAAACAATGCACACATTTCTCAGTGAATAATAAAGAAAGCTAATGTATTTCCAATCCTACCGCCAATCTGCATCAATTTCAGGAGATCCTGAAGCATATTCTAGGATGAGTTCCTCTCCCATTTCATGTAGGAAAAAAAAACGCATCCTAGCCATTTCCTCAACTATTGATCTGAGCTGATAATGGTGATCCAATTAGCATAGGCACAGGTGGTGATGAAGAAGCAGTGGTAATGTCAACGAACTAGTAATCTAAAGGTCTAGACTAATGGTATGAGGGATGAGTTCAAATCTACTCCAGCAGTTGGTCAAATTTAAATTCAGTTGATAAAATCTAGAATTGAAAGCTAATCTTATAAATGGTGACCATGAAATTATCATTATCCTTAAAAACCCATCTGGTTTACAAATATCCTTGCAAGGAGAAAATCTGCTATCCATACCCATTTTGGCCAACATGTGATTCCAAGTCGACAGCAATGTGATTGACTCTTAACTGCTATCTGAAGTAGCAAACCAGTCAGTTCAATAGTAAATATCAATGGGCAAATGTGGCCTTCTCAACAATGCACAAATCTCAATTTTTTTTTTAAAAATTAATCCTACTTCTCTAATTAACAGCTGCAACTCTATACCACTACTACCTCACCCATCTCCGAATCCAACGTGTTATTCTCCAACGCTTCCACCACTACAATCAGACCCCACCACCAAAAAGATATTTCTTTCCCCACCCCATCTGCTTTCTGCAGGGACCGTTCATTCAGTGATTCCCTCGTCAGCTCTACACTCCCCACCAACTTCAGAACCACACCTGGTACCATTTTCTGCAACATCTACCACTACACTTCCCCTCTCATTTCAGTCCAAAGTCCCAAACAATCCTTCCAGATCTGGCAGAGATTCACCTGCATTTCATCCAACCTGATCTATTGTATCCTTTACTCCCAATGTAGACTCCTCTATATCAGGGAAACCAAACATAGATTCAGGGACTTGTTCGTGGAGCATCTGCACTCTGCATGCACCAACCAAACCAACCTTCCAGCTGCCATCCATTTTAATTCCCCCTCCCACTCCCTGGTGACTTGTCCATCCTTGGCCTCCTCCACTGTCAGAGTGAGGCCAAATGTAAATTGGAGAAACAAACCTGACATTTCGCCTTGGGAGCTTACAGCCCAATGGCCTCAATACGGACTTCACCAGCTTCAAAATCCCTTCACCCCCAGCCTTACCCCATGTCCAGCCCTCCCCCTCCTCCTCGCCTCCATGACCTGACCCAACTTGTCCATCTTCCTATTCACCTATCCATTCCACCCTTCCCACTGACCAATCACAATAACACCCTACCTACATCCACCTATTACCATCCCACCTACCTCCCTCTATTTACTTCTGGGCTCCCCTTCCCAGTCCTGAAGAAGGGTTTCGGCCCGAAATGTGGACTTTCCTGCTCTTTGGGGGTTGTCTGACCTGCTGTGCTTTTCCAGCTTCACATGTATTATCTTTGTCTTTCTCTGTTAATATCCTTAAGACCTCAATAGATCACTTCTTTACCTTCCAAATTCTAGACCATAAAAGGTCTTACTTGTCTAAATCTATAATAACTTAACCCTTGAAATCCAGGTATCATCCTTGTAAACCTGCACCGAACTCCCTCTAGGGCCAAAACATCTTTCCTAAGGTGTGGCGTCCACATCTGCTCACAGAACTCTAAAAGGGGTCTAACTAGGGTTTTGTTTAACTGCAGTGTAACATCTACATGTCTATATTCCAGTTCTTTAGATCTGAAGGTCAGCATTCAATTTGTCTTATTAACTATTGTCTTTACCTGCTCATGGCATTTTAAAGAATTTTATCTACACCCTACAAATCTCATTGGGCATCCACTATATTTAACTTTGTGCCTTCTAAATGTTGTGGTCTGGACCAAACCACCAAAAGTATATAGTGGATATAGCCTACACATCTTTTAAAAGGCAAGTGTAAGGTGCTGTGTTTCAGATATGATTCGATTGGTCCACCACTAAGCTTCAATCAAAACACACTTGACTCTTACAACATAGTTAAAGTACAACAAAAAAAATTGGCCTAACTCAATTGAAACACCTAAAGATAATATAATATTACTTAGGCACTAATCATCAACTGCTCCAAAATAGGCAGCATCCCATCGGCAAAGGCAATTCAGCCAGTTATTATTATCACATGCTCTCCAGTCCAGTCAAAAGAAACAATCTGCCCCTTTTAAGAGGAAGCCTTTCTGTCTAAGACTACATACTAGCAGCAGAAAAGTCAAGCTTTCATCAAGCCAACTAACTGAAAGCAAAACTAAAGTCTTCTGGATCTGTGTGTCTGATCCCACCCACTCATGATTCTTTTGTCTTACATAAAACAAAACACCCTGGGAGAACTCAAAGCTGTTTACCAACTGCTTGTCTAAATGAGGCATTTCGACACCACTGTGACAGCACCCCTCTGTAAGTGAAACAGGACAGAATGCATCTCTGAAAGGCACAGCATCACAAACCCTGATATAGCCTTTTTTTCATCCAAAATAATAACCTCTCACTTACTTACATTAAAATCCATCTACCACAGCTTTGCCCATTCACCTAATCAATATTCTGTTACAATTTTACGCTGGTGTCAATACTGTCCATAATGCTGCCCAATTTGACATTATCAAAGTCATGATAGAATACTGAATAATTGAGGCCACAACACTGATTCCTGTGGGATACCACTAATGACATCCTGCAATTTGAGTACTTACCCATTATTCCAACTCGGTTTCCTACCACTCAACAAATTTCCTAGTCATGTCAGTAATTTGCCTTCAATTCCACCTAAGCTAACAATCTAACATGTGGAACTTTATCAAAAATCTTCTGGATGTTCACTAAAACAACATCCATCAACTTACCTCTGTCCATTACCTTTGTCACCTCTTCAAAGAGGTCTATGGAGGTTTGTCAGGCATGACCCATGAATCCATGCTGGCTCTCCCCGAGAGGAAAACTGAATTTTTTTCCCCCCAAAGTGATCAGTTACCCTATTCTTGATTATTGACTCCAACAATTTCCCCACCACAAATGTTAGGCAAACTGGTCTGTAATTCCTTGATTTCCCCCGTCACCCTTCTTAAAGAGCAAATTTCCAACCCAGAGGTACAACTCCTGAATCCAGGGAGCACAAAGATTATGGTTAGGGTATTGGCAATGTGCTCTCCTACCTCCTTTAACACTTGTGGATGGAAGCCATCATACCCTAGGGATTTGTCACTCATCAGTTCCACTAATTTCCCCATTATTGAAGATTTATGTAAGCTAATTTTATTTAGACCCTGTCTCTGATCCTAAGTTCTTTGGGACTTCTTTTCTGCTGTGAAAAACAAAAAACAATTATTCAGCATATCTGCCATTTCCCCACTGACAATATCTCCCCAACTCAGCCTTCAGTGGCCCAACAGTACTCTTAACGAGCCATTTTCTCTTTAGAAGGAATAAAATTTCTTCTTATTGTCTTATGTTCCTTGAAAGTTGCCATTCACAATCCTTTTCAGCCACTCGTGAGCAGCTTTGTATTTGTACCGTTCTGTGGTATTTGTACTGTTCTTTGCATTTTTATAAGCCCTTCCTTTCAAATTTATACTGTCCCCTACCGCTTTGGATGTCGCCTTTTTTGAGAGGCGAATAGGTACAAACTGCTTCTGAATGGCATCAAATGTTTCTTTGAACATCCCCAATGTTATTCAGTTGTCTTACCGATTAGCAGAGCTTTCCAGGTTACTGTAGGCAGTCTGCCTTATCCCATTAAAGACTGCTTTAGTTAAAACAAAAATTCTAATATCCAATCTTTGCTTATCTCTTACAAACATTATATGAAACTCGGTCATGTTATGAATACTATTTGACGAATGCTCAAACAACTAGATCTCTAATATTAGACTCATTGTTTATTACTAGATTCAATATTGCCTGTCCCCTTGACACATCCAATACATATTCCTTTAGGAAACTATCCTAGACACATTCTAGAGATTCACAACCTCTCTGGTAGATGTTTGTCTATCTCTCCCAGATTAATAAACCATATACTCCTTTAATAATACTCTTCCTTTGTTATGTAGTTCCTAATTTCAGATTTCTTATTATTTTCAGTTTTGCTAGGGCCTTTTGATACCACAGTCAGCAGTCACACTCACATTGCCTCTAGAGTTCAGCTCTTTTGTTTCTTGTTTGGACCAAATGAGACTTTTTTGATGTTAGAAGCTGTATGGCCCTTGCAGAACCCAAACTGAGAAGGCTATTATTGTGCAAGTGCCACATCATGCCACTAATTCCTGCCATCACTTTGCTGATTGACAGTAGAATAGGCATGTGATGATTGGCCAGATTGGATTTTTTTTTTTTTTTAAACGAATAGGGCATACCTGGTCAGTTTCCCATACTGTCAGATGAATACCAGTAATGCAGCTGTGCTGGAATAGCTCTGCTAGGTGTGCAGCTACTTCTGGAGTACAAAGGTGCAGTACGATTGCCGAGTTGTTGTCAGGGCCAGCAGCCTTTTCCGTATCCAGTGCATTCAGTCATTTCTTGATAATAATGTGGAGTAAGTTTAATTAATTCAAGATTGATGATGGGAACCTCGAACAGGCCAAGATGGATCACCCACTCAGCATATCTGGCCGAAGATGTTTGCAAATGCTTGAGGATTTTTTTTTGGAATCATGTCTGGGACATCACGTCATTAAGGACGTGAATATTTGTGAAGTCTCACTCTACACTTATTTGTTTAATTGCCCACCATCATAGCTGGCTGTGGCAAGACTGCAGTTTTGATCTGACCTGCTAGATGGGGATTACTAAATTTTGTCAATCTCACTCCACACTTTTGGGAATGCTCTGTTGTTACTTCATCAGCTTTGCAGCTTATTTTAGCTAAGCCTGGTATGCTGTCCTGCAACAGTGAAAAATGAAAAATGAAGTGAAAAATAGAGTGAAATATGTATCAAGCCATGACTTGACAGATTGCTGTTGAGTACAATTCTGCTGCTGCAACTAACACGCTGTAACTAACTGCCTCATGGTTTCTAAGTTGAGGTGACAGATTGTAATGTATCACATTTAATGTGGTAGAAGTGCCAAACAACACAATGGATAGTAGGCTCAGCGTGAGAATTGGATTTCATCTCTACAAGAACTGTCTAGTGATCACTCATATTAATATTGTCCATGAACAGCTACATCTATGACATGTAGACTGGTTGGAGGGAGGTCAAGTAGATTCTTGTTGGTTTCCTCACCAACTCCTCCAGGGTCAGTTTGGCAGATATGTCATCCAGACTCAGCCAGCTTGGTCAGTAGTGGTGCTACTAAGTCACTCTTGATGATGAATACTGAAGTGCCCCAACCAGAATATACTGTGATTTATTAAAAAAAAAAACACCACATCATTCGTGGCACGTGACATCGCTGTCAAGTACAGCATTTAATGCCATCCCCAACTGCCCTAAAAGAAAACAACAGCTTCCAACCTTCCTGAGCTGCTGTGGTCCATAATGAGTAGATACTCCAGGACTGCTGGTAGAAAGGGAGCTCCAGGTTTTTCAGAAATAAAAAAAAACAAGAGAACTGTGAATGCTGGAAATCAAACAAAAACAGAAATTGCTGGAAAAGGTCAGCAAGTCTGACAGCATCTGTGGAGAGAAATCAGAGTTAATGTTTCGGGTCCAGCAACCCTTCTTCAGATTTTGAGAAATAATTCCACTCCACCCTGAGCATAAAACCATAGCCTCCCCTTCTGGGGAATGGGATATTATAGCCATAACAGAAACATGGCTGAGAGAAGGGCAGGACTGGCAGCTCAATGTTCCTGGATACAGAAGCTACAGGCATGATAGATGTACAAGTAAGTGTGAAGTGGGAGTTTTTTTTTTAAATTTATTCATGGGATGCGGGTATCGCTGGCCAGGCAGCAGTTATTGCCCATCCCTAATTGCCAGAGGGCAATTCAGAATCAACCACATTGCTGTGGGTCTGAAGTCACATGTAGGCCAGACCAGGTAAGGATGGCAGTTTCCTTCCCTAAAGGACATTAGTGAACCAGATGGGCTTCTCCCCGACAATCGGTAATGGATTTATGATCATCATTAGACTCTTAATTCCAGATATTTATTGAATCTGCCATGGCAGGATTTGAACCTGGGTCCCCGCAACATTATTTGGGTCTCTGGATTAACAGTCCAGTGATAACATCACTACACCATCGCCTCCCTTGTTGCCCTATTGATAAGGGAGGACATAACAGCAGTGCTTAGAGAGGATATTCTTAAAGGAGTCTCAAATGAGGCCATATGGTTAGAACTTAGAAACAAGGGGATGTTCATTCTGTTGGGACTGTATTATAGACCGCCAAATACCCAGCGGGTACGAGAGGAGCAGATGTGTAGAGAGACTGCAGATACCTGTAGGAAGAACAGTAGTATTAGTTGGAGATTTTAATCTCCCCTGTATTGACAAGACCGCCCAGACTATAAAAGGCACGGACAGGGTGTAATTTGTTAAATATGCCCAAGAAAGTTTCCTAAATCAAATGTACAGGGCCCTACACTGGACCTCCTCTTCGAGAACAAGGTCTGGCAAGTAACTAAAAGTGTCAGTCGGCAAGCACTTTGGGTCCAGTGACCGTAACTCTTAGTTTTAGCATAGTTATGGAAAAAGATATCCATTGTCTTTGAATCGCTGGAAGAGTGCTCTTCTTCTTCTTGGTATGGCTCTGTGCTGCTGCAGTGTGTTGTTGCCCTTTTAAATAATGTTCTCATGGAACTTGGTTTGTGTGTGTTAGGGTGGTTGCTGTTGAAATTCAGTACTTGGTCAGTGCGTGTGGTCTTCCTGTGTACTTTTGTTAGGAATTCCCTATTTGTCCTGCATTCCACTATGACGTCCAGGAATGGGAGCAGTTTGTTCTTATCCTCTTTTCTGGTGAATCGGTTTCTGGTGAGGGTGTTGTTTATTAGTTTGTGTGTCTCCTCTAGTTTGGTCTGTTTAATAACGATGAAGGTGTCGTTCATGTAGCGTATCCATAGTTTTGGTTGGATTAGCAGAAGGGACATACTTTCAAGTCTCTGCATCACCACTTCAGCTATTAGTCCGGAGATAGGTGATCCCATGGGTGTCCCATTGATCTGTTCGAATATTTGGCCATTAAAGGTGAAGTGGGTGGTGAGGCACAGGTCCAGTAGCTTCAGCATGTTGTCTGTGGAGAAGGTGTCACTGAGGTCTTGCTCTTGTTTTAGTAGTGCTGTCATTGTTTCTCTTGCTGGTGGTAGGTCTATCGACGTGAATAAGACAGTAACGTCAGATGATACCATGGTCTCGTCGTCATTTATTCTTATGTCCTTGACAGAATTGAGGAACTCTTGGGTTTGTCTACTTTCAGGAGGCTGTAGAATCAGGGGGTGTTAGTTCCTTCAGGTTTCATGGATAAGGAGAACCACCAATTCAATTGGGACAACACCAAGATCCTGGGACAAACAAAGCAGAGACAAGCATGGGAATTCCTGAAGCCTGGTACTCCACTAAGAAAGCCATCAACGAACACAGAGCTCGACCCCATATTCACTCTACTGCGACAGAAAACCGGAAGTGAGGTAATCCAGCCCGACGGACACCAGAGTTCAAGTAACAGGCGGGAAAACACAACAGCACTTCATCAGAGGCTGCACCGATGAGCTTACCCAACAGGATAATGAAACATCTGCGGAACAACAAACCAGCTCGGCGAGCCAACCAACCACAGCATTCACAACCCGAGCTACAAGTCTACTCAAAAACCTTAAATGGATAACGTATTGGTAAATGTCATAAGATGATTGGTGTAGTGTTGCTAAGGCTTCTTATCAAGATGTAACCAGACAATGAGGAAACATGATTTACGTATAAAAATGCAACTGTAACTGCCCGTTTTAGACTCGTCTTGCAGAGTTACTGGTAACCCTGTTTGTCGACTCTCTTTGCATGCATGCAAGCAATCAATTAGTTAATGTCCAACGAATCACCACTTGACTGGTCATTTCTAGTCAAGGGCATTGAACCTCCAATCTTTGGGTAAGCATCCTCCAAAGATGGTCTTTGAGATACACAATGCAGAATCGCCAACCAGAAACGGATAGCCAAATTCCATACCCATGAAGACAGTTTCAATCTTGATCTTGGGGTCATGTCATGCTACATGTAACCACACCATACTGTTCGGTGTTTGTAAAATCTTCCTTCCTGTTCTGTTTTGACACCATCACCTTGATAAATTGTTATGATCTCTCTACCTCAATTAGTTTGTGCAGTGTTGGATTACTTGTTACTTTGATGAGACCTTTGTCGAGCCACTCTCATACCTAGCATGTTATTCCAGTCATTTGGTTTGTCCCTAGCACCATCTTATTTTTGATTTTGGGTAATTCTCTCTCTGCCTTAATTAATCAGTTCATAGGTCATCCCTTCACATGCCATTCAGAGCTCCTGTAATTACAGGTTGGTTAGCCTGATGTCAGTAGTAGGAAAACTTTCAACATTTGGAATGGCAGTAATTGATCAGGGATAGTCAGCACAGATTTACTGGAGGGAGATCCTGTCGAACTAATTTTATTCAGCTTTTGAACTGGTGACTAAATATATTTGAGGGTAGTGCAGTTGATGTGGTTTACATGGACTTCAGTGAAGCCTCTGACAAGGTCCCACATGGTAAGCTGTTCCAAAGGATAGGAGCTCTGTGGGTTCTAAGGCAGGCTGGCAAACTGGATTCCAACATTGATTTGCAAACAGGTGGCAAAAGGTGATGATGTAGGGCTGTTCTTGCGATTGTGACCAGCAGGGTATCATAGGGATCAGACCCTTACTGTTCATTATGTAGATTTGTGACATGGCTATGAAGGTAGAAAGTATAAACTGGTGGTGTTATTGATAGTGAGGAAGATGGTCAAGGGCTACCATCTGATATTGATCAGCTGGTAAATTGGGTAGAGCAATAGCAGATGGAATTTAATCCTGATAATTGCGATGTGATGCATTTTAGGAGGTTTAATAAGGGAAGGATTTTCACAATGAATGGTAGGTTTCTAGGAAGTACGGAGGTGCAAAAGGGACATTGATCCTTGAAAGTATCAGCACCAGTAGATAGGATGAAGACAACAACGTATGGGATGTTGGCCTTCAACAGTCAAGATGTACAATATAGGAGCAAGGAAAATGTTTTTGCAACTTTATGGAGCAATGCTTAAGTCACAGATGGAATACTGTGTGCAGTTCTGGTTGCCACATTATCAGAAGGACAACAGTAACAGTGCAGGAAAGGGCACAGAGGAGGTTCACGCAGATGTCAGCTGGGATGGAAAATCTCAGTTGTGAACAAAGATTGGATAGGCTGGGTTTGTTTTCTCTGGTGCAGAGAAGGCTGATGCGGCACCTAATTGAGGTATACAAACTTAGGACAGGCATAGATCTGGTAGATTATGAGAATCTTTTCCCCATAGTGGATAGAAGAGGCCTGTTTCGATGCTGTATGACTCTGACTCAAGAAGAGCTAGTAGGTAACCTCAGAGGTAACTATCTTGCTCCAAAGATGACACAAGGAAAACACCTCAGCTGAGATATCTAAGAGCAAGACATCGACATCTAGACTGTTAAATAGCAATTAATCAAAAACAAATCACTTCTCTCATGATACAGATCATGGACCCAATTGGAATAGTCTAGAACTCAAGGTAGACAAACAGGAGGCTAGAAAAACACTGCAAGCCAGGCAGCATCTGGAGAAGTCAACATTTCGAGTATTACCTTTCTTCAGGATTGGATGCGGGGGTAGGGTGAG
>NC_063340.1:30771771-30788027 GCF_021869965.1 Rhincodon typus | reverse complement strand
GGGGGAAGAGAGGTGGCGAGGGTGAGGAGGAGCAGGTAGCAGAATGGTGGTGATAGGTAGGTACCGGTAGTAGGTACGACCTGGTTGGGTCGATGGAAGGGATGAATCTGGTTGGTTACTGGAATGGAAGGGAAGAGGTGGGGCTGGAAAAGGAGCTGGGGGGGTTTGGTTGGGAAGGTTATTTGAAATTAGAGAATGCAATGTTAAGTCCTTTCGGGCTGTAAGGTGCCAAGGTGGAAGAGAAGGTGTTATTCCTCAAATTTGCAATCTGATTCACTGCAACACTCAGGAAGGCTGAGGATGCACATTTCGCTTGGGGGGGGGGGCGGGGGGGGGGTGCAGTGGGGATCTTGAAATTGGCGGTGACCAGGAGGTTAGGCTGGCCACTCCGCTCCAGGCAAAGATGCTCGGCAAAAGGCACCAATGTAGAGAAGGCTACATTGTAAGCACTGGATGCAGTAGACTCGACTGGAGGAGACGCAGGTGAAACTCTGTCTCACCTGGAAGGACTGTTTTAGGCACTGGAAATGGAGGTCAGAGAGGTGGTGTGCAAGCAGGTGTTGCATCTTTTACAGTTACAAGGGAAGGGTGTTGGAGTGGTTGGTGGGGAGTGTGGCACGAACAAAGGAGTAGCAAAGGGAATGGTCTTGGTGGGAAGCAGAGAAGGGTGGAGAGTGGAAGATGTTCTGGGTGGTGGGGTCTAATTGGAGTTGGCAGAAGTGTTTGAGGATGATATGTTGGATGCGGAGGCTGGTGGGGTGGAAAAGTGAGGACAAGAGGGGCCCTATTTTTATGTTTGGTGGGGGGGGGTTTATGGCTGCAGAGCAGAGAATGGAGGCGGCGCAGTGGAGAGCTGTCTAGATGACAGCAGAGGGAAAAGAACGTTGTTTGAAACAGGATGACATCCAGAATGCTTGGGAGTGGAACGTCACCTCGTCAGAGCAAATGTGGCGGAGATTGGATGGAGGAATTGGGAAAACGAGATGGAGTTTTTGAAGGATACAGGGTCGGAGGTGGTGTAATCCTGGTAGCTAAAGGAGTCTGTGGGTTTATAGTAAATGTCAGTCCGTAAACTGTCACGAGAAATGGAAACGGAGAGGTCAAGAAAGGGGAGGGAGGTGTCCGAGATAGACCAAGTGAATTTGAGGGCGTGATGGAAGTTGTTAGCAAAGTCGATGAACTGCACCAGTTCAACCTGGGTGCAGGATGCAGCACCAATGCAGTCATCGATGTAACAGTGGAAGAGTTGGGAAACAGTCTCTTCAAAGGATACAGAATTTGAAGTTATCTGCCTCCTCCTGTTTGTCTACCTTGGATTCCAGCGTCTACAGTTTTTTTTGTCTCTAACCTAGTCCAGAAATCACAGTTGCAATGAAAAGCAAAAGGCAAGACATGGAGTGAGGAAGTTAAAGGTGTACGTTAAGAGTCGAGAAATTAAACTAGGAAATAATAAGCCTATTGGTCTTATCTCAGTTTTGGGGACGCTACTAGAATCAGTTTTTGGGGACTGGGACTGAGCATTTGAACAAATTTGAGCTGATCAGAGAAACATGGCATGGATTTGGAAAGGATTAGTTAAATCTAAATGAATTTTGACAGGCGTATCAAACGTGGTAGATAAGAATGTCATCGGATATCATTCCAGATGGTATTCAGCAAGTCTCCATCTAAGAGATAGTTAACACAAATAGCATACAAAATTGGAGTTAGCCTATTGGCTTGGATATTATAAATTGTTTCCAAGAAAGGAAACAAAGAAAAGGAACAATTGATATGTAATTAGATTGGCAGTATGTGACTCATCTTCCACAGGAAAATGGACTGGGTTCTCAGTTTTTCTCTACAGTAGAAAATGATTTGGCTGACTTGATATTAAGAAGGTTGCTGCATGGTTTGGAGCTGCTAACTCCAAAAGAAATGTTCATATTAACAGGACCAAAACTCTCAACAGCGACAGTAAATGTTGACTGTTTCTCTCTCCAAATGCCAGACCTGTCAGTAATTCTGGCATTATCTGTTTGTGTGCCATATCAAATCTTGGTTTACAGAGGAGGCTGGTACAATTACAACATTTAAAAGGCATCTGGATGGAAATATGATTAGGAAGGATTCAGAGGGATATGGGCCAGATGCTTGCAAATGGGACTAGCTTAATTAAGGATATCTGGTCAGCAAGGACAAATTGGACCAAAGGGTCTGTTTCCATGCTGTACAGCTCTATGGTTCTGAAATGCAAATTTGCTTTTGGATAAAGTTCTACGTATAAGAAATATTTTCTTGATTGCATCTAAAATGCACACAATATATAAACAGATAGAATCTTGCTCTATGGACAATAGTCTGGTAACTTGCAAATTAGCACCTGACAAAATTGACACAAAGGCTGCCAAATTGTTCAAAGTCCAAGTGAGTCACTAATGCTCTACGGGTCATCATGCCATTTCTGACTTCCAGTCTCTCATTCCAATGGACTCGATTCTCTCAGGGCAATTGAAAGTGATCAATAAATAAAAGGCCATGCCACACTTATTCTAAAATCAAAATTTCAAAAAACCAAACAAAAAAAAACATTCGTCAAGTCCAGAAAATTATCAAATCATAAAATGCAAAATCCCTTTGCAACAACTTGAGGTATATCCACAACAACTGGTACCTTCGAGTAAAGTTCAAGTTTTAGACTTCTGTACTTACCAGCTATGCCAATAAAAACTATCAGCCCAAAACAGATGAAGAACACGATAAACACCAGGACAAAGTGCCTTTTTGAGAGCGTGTATAATCGCATTGGTGCAATCCTGCAAAGAACAAACCAGGAAATGTCAACGCAAAAAAAAAAATCTGCAGTGAAGGATCCAAAGTTACATTCAGTATAATCTTGGCAGAGTACATCACGATGTCACAGACACCACCAGATTCTCCATGACTAACTGTTTTTAACCATATTATGGTCTATTCAAGGGAATATAATTCCAACTTGTAGCCAATGCAAGTTGTTTACCATCTATTAAAATTCAGTATTCACAATACAATTAGTGAGAATTTGGAGCCATCAATTGCCAATCCAAACTTTAGCCATCCTTCTAAGAAACAATTTCAAATTCATCCTGTAATAATACATTTCCTTTAAACTACATACAAGAATATTACAACCTGTGAATAAAAGCTGTGGATGCTGTATATCAGAAACAA
Organism: Rhincodon typus; assembly: GCF_021869965.1. Taxonomy (NCBI): domain Eukaryota; kingdom Metazoa; phylum Chordata; class Chondrichthyes; order Orectolobiformes; family Rhincodontidae; genus Rhincodon; species Rhincodon typus. The sequence continues at coordinate 30,784,838 of NC_063340.1, read as the reverse complement.
AAACAGAAATTGCAGGCAAAGCTCAGCAGGTCTGGCAGGTGCAACATTTAGAAGACAATATGATAAGTACATGAATAAGAAATATTTGGAGGCATATGGGCCAAGGCAGGCATGTGGGACGAGTTTAATTTGGAATTATCGTCAACATGGACTGGTCAGACCAAAGGGTCTGTTTTCGTACTGTACAGCTCTATGATTTACTGTTGTTCAGAGGAGGAAGGAGCTTATGCTCCCAAATGCATCAGAGATCGCCTCTTGTGGACAGTTTAGGAACCGCTGGGCTCATGCACTTACAACCTCCTTACAATTCCATCATTGCACAAATCCCATATCCTTCATTTCCTTCCTTGCTGACCACTGTCACCTAAGAATTTCAATATTTATCATTTAACATTGTCATCTTCATTTTAAATCTCTTCCTCTTTGCATCTCTGTTACCTGTTCCAGCCCAGCCATACTGATCCACTCCCCTCCAAAACTCTCCATTCCACTCCCATTGTCCTACCACTGGTAGCAATGTATTCAACTGCCTAAACATGTTATAATCTTGTATACCTCTATCAAATCTACCTGATCTGGTAGCTTTTCTGGAGTCACTCTGAATCTCCTCTGCACCCTTTCAACAACTCTTACCTTCTTCGTGAAGAGTGATAAGCATCTCAATGCAATATTTAGGTGTGGAGCTGGATGAACACAGCAGGCCAGGCAGCATCAGAGGAGCAGGAAAGCTGACGTTTTGGGTCTGGACCCTTCTTCAGAAATGGGGGAGGGGAAGGGGGCTCTGAAATAAATAGAGAGAGAGGGAGGGAGGCGATGACAGAAAGTGGATAGAGGAGCAGATAGGTGGAGAGAAGACGGACAGGTCAAGGAGGCGGGGATTAAGCCAGTACAGGTGAGTGTAATTAGGAAGTGGGGGTGGGGATTGGTCAGTGAGGTGGGAAGAGCGGATAGTTGGGAGAAAAGACGGACAGGTCAAGGAGGTGTGGCCGAGAGGGGCTGGTCTTGGGATGAGGTCAGGGGTGGGGTGATTTTGAAGCTTGTAAAGTCTACATTGAGACCATTGGGCTGCAGGGTTCCCAGGCGGAATATGAAGTACTGTTCCTCCAGCCTTCAAGTGGCATCGTTGTGGCACTAGAGGAGGCCCAGGATGGGCATGTCATCCAAGGAGTGGGAGGGGGAGTTGAAGTGGTTCATGACTGGAAGGTGTTGTCGTTTGTCACAAACTGAGCGTAGGTGCTCCACAAAGCGGTCTCCAAGCCTCCACTCGGTTTCCCTGATGTACAGGAGGCCACATCAGGAACAGCGGATACAATATACCACATTAGCGGATGTGCAGGTGAACATCTGTTTAATGTGTAAGGTTTTCTTGGGGCCTGGGATGGAGGTGAGGGGGGAGTGTAGGGACAGGTGTAGCACCTCCTGCAGTTGCAGGGAAAAGTGCCGGGGGTGGTAGGGCTAGTGGAGAGTGTGCAGCAGGCAAGGGAGTCGCGGAGAGAGCGGTCTCTCCAGAAGGCAGATAAGGGTGGGGAGGGAAATTTATCTTTCATAGTGGGGTCAGATTGCATGTGGCGGAGAACGATGTGTTGAATCCGGAGGTCGATGGGGTGATACGCGAGGACAAGGGGAATTCTGTCTTTGTTGTTACTGCGGGGAGGGGGTGTGAGGGATGAGGTGCAGGAAATGCAAGAGACGCGGTCAAGGGCGTTGGAGACCACTGTGGAGGGGAAATTGCGGACCTTGAAAAACGAGGACACCTGGGATGTCCGGGAGTGGAACGCCTCATCTTGGGAGCAGATGCGGCAGAGGCGAAGGAATTGGGAATAGGGGATGGCATTCTTGCAGGAAGGTGGGTGAGAGGATGTGTATTCTTGACCTGTCCATCTTTTCTCCCGCCTATCCACTCCTCCCACCTCACTGACCAACCCCCATCCCCACTTCCTACCTATTAGCCTCATCCCTGCCTCCTTGACCTGTTTGTCTTCCCTCCCACCTACACGCCCCTCCCTCCTCACTAACCAATCCCCATCCCAACTCTCGACCTACACTCACCTGTACTGGCTTCATCCCCGTGTCCTTGACCGGTCCATCTTCTCTCCACCTATCTGCTCCTCTATCCACCTTCTGTCATCGCCACCCCTCTCTCCTTATTTATTTCAGAGACCCCTTCCCCTCCCCCATTTCTGAACAAGGGTCCAGACCCGAAACGTCAGCTTTCCTGCTCCTCTGATGCTGCCTGGCCTGCTGTGTTCATCCAGCTCCACACCTGGTTATCTCAGACTCCAGCATCGGCAGCTCCTACTATCTCTCAATGCAATATTTAGTTGTGACCCAGCTCTTGCATCATCAAGGATCTGTATGTGTTCTCTGTTCTTGTTCTCTAAACTCTTCTTAAAAAGCTCTAGATCCCACATACTTTGCCAACTGAATGACTAGTCCTGGCATGTTCAAACATGAATCCACAGCTCCTTCTGTCTTTGCACACTAGAGAAATGTGTTATTATCTCAGTATTGCCTCTGTCTATTCTTTTTAGCTTAATCAATCACCTCTCACTTATCTGGAATAAATTTCATTTGCCACTTGTCTCTCCATTCTACTAGCTTATTTTTGTCCTATCACAGTTCACTGTTATCACTTGTTATCAAAGAACAGTACAGCACAGCACAGCCAACAAGGCCCTTCAGCCAATTGAGTCTACACCAGCATTCCCTGCCTATTCATTTAACGGTCAAGATGCCTCTTGAATATTTCTATTGTATCCGCCTCCACAGGCAGCATATTCCAAGCACTCACCACTCTCAATGTCAAAAAAACACTTGCCTCTCACATCTCCTTTAAACTTACCCACTGCTACCTTAAACATATGTCCCCAAATAATTGGGAAACTGGGAAAAAGACCCTGACTATCCATGCCTCTCCTAATTTTGTGAACATCTATCAGGTGGCCCTCATCCTTCAAGATTCACCAACCACCATGTCCTTCTCCTTTGTGAATACTGATGTTAAGTATTCATTAAAAAGACCTCACCCACTTCTTCCAGTTCCACACATAAATCCCCTCTTTTGCCTGTGAGTGGGCCTACCCTTTCCCTAGCTATCCCCTCTTGTTCTTTATGAATAAAACACCTTGGGATTTTCCTTAATCCTGTTTGCCAAAGACACTTCATAGCCTTTTTCAGCACTCCTAATTCTTTGTTTGAGTTCTTTCAACAAACCAAGCATTTTTTTCCAATAACTCTTCTCATTGGTAATACACTCCAAAGCTGTCAATATCCTGGTAAAGCATTTCTGTACCCTCTCCAAAGCTTCCACATCCTCTGGTAGCGTGGAGACCAGAACAGTACACAATTTTCCCCAGATGTGGCCAAAATAAATTTCAATACAGCTACAACATGACTTGCCAATTTTTACATCTACACCCTGAAAAATTAAGGCAAGCATGCCATATGACTTCTTGACCACCTTATCCAATTGTGTTGCCTTTTTCAGGGAACTATAGAACATTATACCTAGGTATCTGTGTTAATGCTTCTTAGGATTCTGCCATTTACTGTATACTTCCCTCCTGCAATAGAACTTCCAAAATGCATCACCTCACATTTGTCCAGATCAAATTTCATCCGGCTTTTCCTTGTCCAAGTTGCCCACTTCTCTGTCTTCTATGACTAAGCCAATTCTGTATCTATCTTGCCAGCTCACTGCGGATCCCATGTGACTTCACCTATTGTACCTGTCTGCCATGAAGAACCTTGTCAAAGGCCTTGCTAAAGTCCATACAGACAACATCTATTCCCCTGCCCTCAATCACCTTTGTGACTTCCTCAAAAAACTCAAATCAATTGTGAGACACGACCTTCTCTGCACAAAGTTCTCCACCTATCGCCAGTAAGTCTGTACTTTTCCAAATGAGTAAACCCTACCCCTAAGAATCTTCTCCAATAATTTCCTTACCACTGACACTAGGCTCACCAGCCTGTAAATTTCCAGAATTATTCCAGTTGCCCTTTTTAAACAAAGGAGTCACAGTGGCTATCATATGGCCCTCTGGGACCTTCACAACTAAACAGGATATAAAGGTTTCGTACAAGGTCCCAGCAATCTCCCAACCTGCCTCCCTCAGAATTTTGGGGTAGAACCCATCAGATCCTGGGGGCTTCTTGACCTTGATGCTTTTTAAAAACACCCTACAGTACCTCCTTTTTGATATCAACATACCCCTCTTAAGACTCAATATGTCTTTCTCATTTGTGAATACTGATGCCAAGCATTCGTTAAGGACTTCACCACTTACTCCAGCTCCACACATAAATTCATCCTTTTTCCTTGAATAGATTTACCCTTTCCCTAGCTACCCTCTTGCTCCTTATATACGTATAAAACTCCTTGGGTTTAACCTTAATCCTGTTTGCTGAAGACGTTTCATGGCCCCTTTTAGCCCTCCTAAATCCTTATTGGAGTATTTTCCTGCCAGCCTTTCTGTTCTTTGAGGGCTCTGTCTGTCTTCAGTTTCCTAAACATTCATATGTCTCAATTTTCTTTGGCTTTGCTCTCAATTTCACTAGTAATCCAAAGTTGCCAAATCTCGCCATTTTTATCCTTCATTTTCACAGGAACTTGCAGGTTCTGAACTCTAAATCAATTGTCCTTTAAAAGATTCCTATATGACAGATGTGGATTTACCCTCAAACAGCCACCCCCAATCTACATTCCCCGGTTCCTGCCTAATTTTGTGGTTGCTAACCTTCCTCCAATTTAGTACTTCCACCAGGGGACTACGATTATCCTTACCAGTAACCTAAAACTTACAAAATTATAGTCACTGATCCTGAAATGAACTTGGATCACCTGGCCAGACTGATTCCCTAATACCAGGTCTAGCATGGCCCCTTGCCTAGTTTGTCTATTTACGTACTGTTTCAAAAAAAAACTATCCTGTATGCACTTAACGAAGTACCCCCAGACAAGCCACTGGCACTAAGCAAATCCCAGGCAACATAGGGGAAGTTCAAATCACCCACAACAATCCTGTTGCTTTAACATTTATCCAAATTCTGTCCACATATCCATTCTTCTCTCACCTGCTGGCTATTGGGAGACCTGAAGTACAATCCCAAAGTGATTGTATTCTTCCTATTCCTGAGCTCTAGCCACATGGCCTTGATGGAGGAGCCCTCCCTCGGTACAGCCGAGGTAGTCTCCCTTATCAGTAACACAACTCCCCCATCTCTTCTACATCCCTTTCCAACTTGCCTGAATAATCTAAATACTGGAATGTTAAGCTGCCAGACCCCTTCTCAACCAAGTTTCTCCAATAAAGACTGTATGCTTATAAATGTTAATCCACATTCAGCTATCAAACTTTGAAACTTTACTCAGTATTCCAAAATCCAAGGGGGCAATGACCATAATCATAATGAGTCATGCTCAGATACCATGCAATGTCACTTATGTCAAAGACATCAATCATTCCTGCCAACAGAATAGCAAGTCCTATAGAAGAATGCCATGATTGCCTAAAATATTGCACAGCTACACTGCACTGCCTAAACTGGTCATGTAATCGTGGCTGATCACTCAATGGAGTTGAATACAGGAGCAGGAGGTAAGCCATCATGTGACACAGACAGCTTCCTGTGAAAAGACGTGCAAAACCTGCAAGTATGAATAAACCTGTGAGAAAGTTAAAATGGTGATCAGAAAACCATGGAGAACAAATAATGTAAAGACATGAGATTTTGCTATTAGGTTTGCCCATTCATTATGGAATACACGCCTAAATCTTGAAATAATTCAATAAACAGGCATTCCCTCCAGTATGGAAAAGAATGAGAAAGGTACTTATCACAATACTAAAAGAAGTTCTGTTCAACATGTTTCAAGACAGCTCAAGCAAAGAACATTCCCACCACTGCTCTAATCCTGCACGAAAGAGGAGTGGTCCCAGCAAATCTGATACATCACAATGAGTTCAGTTGCAGAAACAGATAACTAGACTGATTCAAGACAAGGCAGAGCATCGTCTACCACATCATACATAGTGAGGGTACAGCGGTTAGCTGTAGAGGGGCCAGCAATGTCAGGCAATAAACTCCAAAATGGTGTTGACTACAACTTGAACAAGTATGCACAAAAAGACATTTTTGACATGGATAAAAGGGGACCAATGACCATTTTTTGCCAGACCACTCTAATGTCTAAAGGTGAAACATCCAACAGTATTTTATATTGTTTATTTTACCATTTTAAAGTCCAACCTATGCACTAAACTTTACTGTATTGCGTTCTAAATCTCCACATACCCATTTCTTTAAAAAGAGGTACAGACCCCTTGTAAATTCAATGAACTCAAATCCTGGCAAATGTCTTCAGGTCATACAACCATTAACATTACTACTGAATAGTTAGATCCCAGAATGAAATCTGGCTGGATAGATTTTTGTGTTAAGTACGGTCATTATTCACCAAATCATAGGCACACAAGGTTGCACGTTTTCTTTAACACAAAAGATGTTTACTACACAAAAAGAATAAAACAAACCAAGTTATCTATATAAAAGAACGTAGAACAGTACCCCACAGTACAGGCCCTTCGGCCCACGATGTTGTGCTGACCTATTATCCTACTAAGATCAATCTACCCTGCATACCCTACATTTTACTATCATCCATGTGCCTATCCAAGAGTCACTTAAAAGTCACCAATGTATCTGGCTCCACCACCACCACCGGCAGCGCATTTGACGCACCCACCACTCTCTGTGTAAAGAGCCTACCTCTGAAAATTCCCATACACCTTCCTTCAATCACCTTAAAATTATGCCCTCTCATAATAGCCATTTCCATCCTGGGAAAAAAGTCTCTGGCTATCCACTCTATCTATGCCTCTCATCATCACCTACACCTCTAATCAAGTCACCTATCATCCTTCTTCACTCCAATGAAAAAAGCCCTAGCTCCGTCAACCTTTCCTCATAAGACCTGCCCTCCAGTCCAGGCAGCGTCCTGGTAATTCTCCTCTGTAACTTCTCTAATATTTCCACTTCTTTCCTATAATGGAGGCGACCAGAACTGAACACAACATTCCAAGTGTGGTCTAACCAGGTTTTATACAGCTGCAGCACAACCTCCACGGCTCTTAAACTCAATCCCCCTGCCAATAAAAGCCAACACACCATATGCCTTCTTAACAAACCTGTCAACTTGCGTAACAACTTTGAGGAATCTACGGATGTGGACCCCAAGATCCCTCTGTTCCTCCACACTGCCAAGAATCCTGCCATTGACCCTGTATTCTGCATTCAAATTCAACCTTCCAAAATGAATCACTTCACACTTTTCCAGGTTGAATTCCATCTGCCGCTTCTTTGCCCAGCTCTGCATCCTGTCACTGTCCCAGTGCAACCTACAACAGCCCTCCACGCTATCCATAACTCCACTAACCTGTGTCATCGGCAAACTTACTAACCCAGCCTTCCACTTCATCATCCAAGTCAGTTATAAAGATCAAAGGACCCAGAACAGATCCCTGCGGAACACCACTGGTCACCGAGCTCCAAGCTGAATACTTCCCATCTACTACCACCCTCTGTCTTCTATTGGACAGCCAATTCTGTATCCAGACAGCCAAATTTCCCTGAATCCCATGCCTCCTTACTTTCTGAATGAGCATACCATGGAGAACCTTATCAAATGCCTCGCTAAAATCCATATACACCACAACCACTGCTGTGCCTTCATCAATGGGTTTAGTCACATCCTCAAAGATTTCAATAAGGCTTGCGAGGCATGACCTGCCCCTCACAAAACCATGCTGACTATTTCTAATTAAACTGCGCTTTTCCAAATAATCATAAATACTATTTCTCAGAATCCTCTCCAATAATTTGCCCACCAAAGAAGAAAGACTGACAGGTCTGTAATTCCCAGGATTATCCCTATTCCCTTTCTTCAACAATGGAGTAACATTTGCCAACCTCCAATCATCTTGTACTACTCCAGATCATTGCCAAAGGAGCAACAATCTCTTCCCTTGCTTCCCATAGCAACCTTGGGTATATCCCATCTGGCCCAGGGGACTTATCTATCCTCATGTTTTTCAAAATTTCTAGCACACCCTCCTTCCTAACATAAACCTGTTCAAGCAAATCAGCCTGTTTCACACTGTCCTCTCACTGGCGAATACTGAAGCAAAGTATTCATTCAGGACCTCCCTTACCTCCTCCGACTCCACGCACAAGTTCCCTCCACTATCCCTGATTGGCCCTATCCTCACTCACGTAAGTATGGAACGCCTTGGGCTTTTCCTTAATCCTACCCGCCAAGGCTTTTTCATGCCCCCTTCTAGGTCTCCTAAGTCCATTCTTCAGTTCCTTCCTGCCTACCTTGTAGCCCTCTAGAGCCCTGTCCGATCCTTGCTTCCTCAACCTTAAGTAAACTTCCTTCTTCCTCTTGACTAGATGTTCCACAAGTCTTGACATCCAAGGTACCTTCACCTTACCATCCCTTCCTTGCCTCAGAGGGACAAACCTATCCAAAACTCGCAGCAAGTGCTCCCTAAACAACCTCCACATTTCTGTTGTGCATTTCCCCGAGAACATCTGTTCCCAATTTATGCTTCGCAATTATTGCCTAATAGCATGATAATTCACCCTCCCTCAATTAAATACTTGCCCATACCGTCTGCTCTTATCCCTCTCCTTGAGTATAGTAAAGGTCAGGGAGTTGTCATCACTATCACCGAAATGCTCTCCCACCAAGAGATCTGATACCTGGCCTGGTTCATTGCCAAGCACTAAATCCAATAGTGGCCTCCCCTCTTGTCAGGCTATCGACATACTGAGTCAAAAATCCTTCCTGGACACACCTGATAAAATCTGCTCCATCCAACTATTTGCACTTACGAGGTTCCAGTCGATATTAGGGAAGTTGAAGTTAGCCATGACAACAACCCTATTACTTCTGCACCTTGCCAAAATCTTCCTCCCAATCTGTTCCTCAGTGTCTCCGTTGCTGTTAGGTGGGCTATAGAAAACTCCCAAAAAAGTGACTGCTCCTTTCCTGTTTCGGACTTCCATCCATACCGACTCAGTAGACAAATCTTCCTCGACGAATTCCCTTTCTGCAGCTGTGATACCATTCCTCGGATCGCTGTGTCTGTTACAACTTTTTAAGTCAAGGCTTATCCTGAATTTGCCCTCAGGCCCTGCCTCACAAACGAACAAAGCTTGTTTGGTCTTTTCTTTCTACCACAAGCTGTCCCAGTGTCCACCAGTCATTTCCAGCTCATAATTCAAAATTGATAAAATAATAAAAATAACAAAAATGAAAAATCAATGAGTGTTCTAATCTGCTTCACACATTACAGCTATCCCATTTAATTATATAGAGTACTTAAAATGCCTGACTATGACTACCTTGTTCTTGCACTTCCTTGAATTTTGGCTACATATTTGATCCTCCCTTACCACTTGGTTCCCTTAGTACACACCGACCAGCTTGATTGTCCCTCTTATGATTCTTACTTCTACATGTGGCCTCATTTGATAATCCTAATAAATCATCTCTCCTTACTGCTATGCGTTTCTTTTTTGTGTGATCAATTTTGCAACCCTGTCCCCCTCTATCCTTCTCTTTTTTTCCACATTGATAGTGCCAGGGATGTTGAGCTGTTAATCTTTCAGCCAAGTCTTTGTCATAGCTTTGATATCATACTTCTGTGCAACTGTGCCCTCAGGCTGTCTTATTCCTTGTCTCCCTGTATTAAAATATATTCCATTTAGCCTTTTTAAACTCATTTCATTCTTATCTAGCCTTTGTTTCCTCTGCTTCCGAGATTCACTGAGGTTTTAAGTTCTAGTTCCATTTCAACTTCGTTCCTTTCTGAACTACTCATCAGGATATGACCTGATTAGCAATGCCACTCCCCTACCTTTTTTACCTCCCTCCCTATTTCTTTTGAAACATCTAAGCCCCAGAACATCCAACAACCATTCCTGCCCCTGTGTCATCCAAGTCTCTGTAATGGCCACAACATCGTAGCTCCAAGTTCGTCATCCTAATTCCTGACACTTCTTGCGTTAAAATAGACACACTTCAACCCATCGCACTGACTGCAGCATTGCCCTATCCTTCCTCACAGACTCTCTGCATACTGTATCTGCCTGTACACCAGCAACCCCATCCTCTGATCCATCGCTCCGGTTCCCATCTCCCTGCCAAACTAGTTTTAAGGAAGACAGTTTTAACAAGCCTAAAACACATAGCAAAGCAAAGCAAAGTCTCATCTATTTCCCAAAATCATCACTTTACACCTATCCAAATCCACAGAAAATGTCCTTCCACATAAAGATTTTATGTCTAACTTCACTGCTTCTCCCCAGTTCTGTCCTGTGAACCGTGAACTCTTCTAACAGGAATACACACACAATTAAAAGCTTAGACTTTCCCAGGTTTTCACTATACTGCAGATTTCTAACCAACAACAAAGCATTCTGAAGGAGGGTGAATAGCCAGAAGTCAGAGCCTTAGTTGGAACCAATGACTTTGGAAGAAAAATAAATTAATTCCAGCAAGCAGACTTTAGTGAATTAGGCAGGAGATTGAAAAGCAGGGTTTCAAAAGGTAATAATCTCCGGATTATTCCCGCTGCCACATAGAAATGAGTACAGCAACAGAAGAATAGAACAGATGAATGTGTGGTTAAAGAGATGGTGCAGTAGCAAGGTATCTGGACCATTTCTGGGGGATGTAGGAATTGTACAAGTTAAATATGTTACATCTGAACAGGAAAGGAACAAACATTCTTGTTGGAAGGGTTGCTAACGCTGTTGGGTAGATTTAAACCAGACTTTTATTTTGGGGGGCGGGGGGGTGGGTGGGTGGTCGGTCATATTGACCCAAGCGGACTGGGAGCAGCTACTTGCAGATAAAAAAGGTCAGAGCAGTGGAAGGCATTCAAGGAGGATGTAGCAAATGTGCAGAGCAAATATAGAATCATAGAATCCCTACAGTGTGGAAAAACAGGCCCCTCAGCCCAACAAGTCCACAGTGACCCTTGGAGCATCACACCCAGACCCATCCCCCTATAACCCACCAACGCTATACATCCCTGAACACTACGGGCAATTTAGCATGGCCAATCCACCTAACCTGCACATCTTTGGACTGTGGGAGGAAACCGGAGTACCCGGTGGAAACCCACACAGACACAGGGAAAATGTGCAAACTCCACAGACAGTTGCCCGAGGGTGGAATTGAACCCGGGTCCCTGGCGCTGTGAGGCAGCAGTGCTAACCACTGAGCCACCGTTGCCACCCAATTGGCAAGCCAGGTATGTTCCTGTAAAGGCAAAAGGTGGGAACAAGGCTAAAGAAACCTGAATATGTAAAGGTTAAGATTAAGGGAGCGTGAGAAAATTTGTGAAATATCAAGGGTTCAATACAACGGAGTGCCTCGAGAGCTATAAAGCGCAGGAGGCTTGAAAAACCAAAGACCTCAGGTCCAGATGGGAGAGAGCACATGTACGGGGGAGGGGGTGGGGGGAGCAAGGGACAGAGACAGAGACAGAGGGAGAGGGAGAGTGTGTGTACTTGCAAGAGAGACACACTTTGTGTACATGAGAGGATCTGAGTGTGTATCTTAGAAATAAAACCAGTCTGACTCCAAACCAAAACACAGACAGATTCTAAACAAGGCCTCACAGCTAACATCCATTGTCTGACCTAAAATGTCACCTCTTCTTTCCACAGATAAAATCTTTAGTTCTCTCAGGACAGTGACTTGAAAGGAATTCCGGGATTTACATATACATATTAATCAATTAAAACCTTCTAACGAATTGAAGAATTAACAGCATCTTACATTTGTTTAGTACATTCTCATTATAAATTCTGCATCTGATAATACTTCTCTCACTAACACCTGGAGGAAGAGTAAGATTCCAAAAGCTTGTGTTTTCAAATAAACTTGTTGGACAGCAAACACTGCAGATGTTGGAATCAGAGACAACAGAATGGAGCTGGAGGAACATAGCGACCACGCAGCATCAGAGGTGCAGTAAAGTTTACGTTTCGGGTCGAGACCCTTCTTCCTGCTAAGCCCAAGCAAGTTTAGTGTACTTACAGTTTTTAATGTCAGATAGGGTGGAGAAAAAGCATTGGTTGAGGGTGTAGATCCTGTGCAGAATGAAAAACACACCTCCTTTGGAGGTCTGGGAGAGGGAGGCTCGAGTAGGGGTAAGGTAGATTGTAGTGCCAGAAAATGCTGGTGCATTGCTGAGAGAGTGTGTACTTGAGGATCTGCAGAGAAAACCATTTTTGGAAATTCTGGATGCTCTGTAGGTAGTGGTTGTCGTACTGGTGGCCAAATTGGGATAGTCTGAATGTTGTCTGAAGTTCACTGGGGATGATCCGTCTGCATAGGCAGGTTCTGAGAAGGGAGACGTGGCTGTAGTACCGGGTTTGTTTTAGTATGTGGCCAAAAAGTTTCAGGGCAGAGGAGATCAGAGGGTTGCAGTGGGAAAGGGATCCAGAGGTCTTTCCGGAGGGAGGAGGACAACTTCTTGAAAGTGGGCAATGCTGGAAATCTGAAACAAAAATAAAAATTGCTGGAGAAACCCAGCAGGTCTTGGCTGCATCTGTCAAGAGAAAGCAGAGTTAATGTTTTAAGTGCAGTGACCCTGGACTCCCCAGTTTCCTTTACTCACTGTCCTTAAATAATGGAGTTTCTAAACTAATAATTTCCAAATAGAGAAAACTTTGGAATATTAGCAAGTGTAATTATAAACCCTGACAATGACACAAAGAAAAGTAGCATCATCTGCAGTGCAGATGAAACTATAACATTATAAATAAGTGTTGTTAGATTAGATGGATGGGCAAAAAATTGTCACAAATGGATTTCAAACTGGGGAAAAAGAAAGCATCGACTAAACAACTTAAGAGGTCAGACATGGTAGTTTATAAGTGGTAAAAAGCTAGAAAAAAAGTGGAGGTGCAATGAACATGCTACAAAAAGTGGGTGAAAAGCTCAATGGAATACTAGAGATAACACGGTGTAGAGCTGGATGAAC
>NC_063340.1:30690140-30766771 GCF_021869965.1 Rhincodon typus | reverse complement strand
ACAGCAGGCCAGGCAGCATCAGAGGAGTAGGGAAGTTGACGTTTCAGGTCAGAACCCTTCTTCAGAAATGGCTGGCTTCTCTTTTCAGATGTGCGGGATAGCATTTGGAGAAAACAGGACTCACTTGTCCTACCTTCCAACATGTAAAGTATTGTAAATGCCTTAGCTGACTGAAACATTTTCTGAAGAAGGGTCTAGGCGCGAAACGTCAGCCTTCCTGCTCCTCTGATGCTGCTTGGCCTGCTGTGTTCATCCAGCTCTACACCTTGTTATCTACCATTTTATCAATTTTGGTTTTAAAATGGAATCCAAAATTTCAATGTTGGAGTTAGCAGTCTGGAATTCTTTTCTGTGAATGATTGATTGGATAACCACCTGTTAAAGAGATTTTACTCTTTAGAAGTTTCAAAACTCTTCTGAGAAGATTTTGCTGAAACATGACTTCTGCATCACTGTTTTGATCATAGAATCCCGACAGTGTGGAAACAAGCCCTTCAGCCCAACAAGTCCACACCGACCCTCACTGCATGCCACCCAGACTCATCCCCCTATAACCCACCTAATCTACACATCCCTGAACACTACAGGCAATTTAGCATGGCCAATCCACCTAGCCTGTACATCTTTGAACTGTGGGAGGAAACTAGAACACCTGGAGGAAACCCACGCAGATGCAGGGAGAACATGCAAACTCCACACAGACACTCACCCAAGGGTGGAATCAAACTTGGGTCCCTAGTACTGTGAGGCAGCAGTGCTAACCACTGAATCACCGTGCCACTCTTTGAAAAGGATGATGAAAGGGAGTTTTTGGTTGCAGAGTTCAGAAATACAGATTGGTAGAAAGGCTGTTAGGGTTCAATACTCCGGGGGTCATGTACCCAAACCTCTGGGAGGAGGAGAACAGCTACTTGTCCACTGTCCATTCCAGGAGTTAAGCAGAAAGTCATGAACACATCTTCCGGCGGGATGAGTGTCATAGGGATGTGCTAAAATATATTATTAAAGAGGCTATAGAAGAATCTTAGTCCAATCAGGTAGAGTAAACATAGTTCTATGAGTGAGAATTTTTTTTTCAATTCTTTGAGGAGTTAACAAACAACATGGATAAAAGGAAACCTGTAAAGAATCATAGAATCATGGAATCTCTGTAGGTGTTGTTTACTTCGATTTTGTAAAGACACCTGACAAGGTGCCACATCAAAATGATGAATTAAAATGAGATTCCCTGGTGTAAAGGGTGACATATTAACGTGTACAGAAGATTGTTGAGCTAACAAGAAACAGGAGTAGGCATAAAAGTAGGCAGATGGGATTAAGGATAACCCAAAGCCATTTTAGAAGTATATTAAGACCAACTTCATTACCAAGAAAAGAGTGGGGCCTACTGGCGACTCATGTTTCTCACTTGTATTCACAAAAGAGAAAGAAAGATATTATATTTGGGTGAGGTCCTAAAGCATGTTAAGGTTAATAACATTAAGATCAATAACAAGGTGCTATTAGATGTTTTAGCAGGCATAAAGGTGCATAAATCCCTACAGCCTGATGAAATGTATCCCAGGCTGCTGTGAAAGGCACGAGGGGAGATTTCAAGGGCCTTGGCGGAGATATTTAATATTTCACTATTAATATTTAATATTTCACAGGTGAAGTGCTAGGTGACTGGAGGTTAGCTAATATAGGACGGCAAGGCTAGGCCAAGTAATTACAGATCACTTAGTTTGACGTCAGTGATAGAAAATAATTGGAAAAAGTTCTGAGGGACGGGATTAATCAATGCTTGATCAGAGATTGATCAGGGATAGTCAGCACAGATTTGTTAAAAGGAGATCCAGTCTGTCCGATTTAAATTGAGTTTTTATGAAAAGGTCACTAAATACATTGATGAGGGTAGTGCATTTGATGTAGTTTACATGGTCTTCAGTATGGCATTTCAGAGGCTGGTCCAAAAGGTAAGAAACCATGGAACCAAAGGCAAGTTCGCAAACTGCAATCAAAATTCAGTTGCAAATAGGAGGCAAAGGGTAAACGTGGAGGGATGTTTTTGTGATTGGAAGCCTACGACCACCAGTGTATCACAGGGATCAGTGCCAGGACCTTTGCTGTTTGTTATGCACATTAACAAATTGCATGTGAATGTAGAAGGTATAATTAGCAAGTTTGCATATAACTCCATAAGACCATAAGACGTATGAAAAGAATTAGGCCATTCAGCCCATCAAGTCTGCTCCTCCATTCAATCATGGCTGATATGTTTCTCAACCCTAATCTCCCATAACCCTTGATCCCCTTATCAGTCAAGAGCTATCTATCTCTGTCTTAAATAAACTCAATGACTTGGCCTCCACAGCATTCTGCAACAATGAGTTCCACAGATTAACCATCCTCTGGCTGAAAAAGTTCTTCCTCGTCTCAGTTCTAAAA
Source organism: Rhincodon typus (assembly GCF_021869965.1). Taxonomy (NCBI): domain Eukaryota; kingdom Metazoa; phylum Chordata; class Chondrichthyes; order Orectolobiformes; family Rhincodontidae; genus Rhincodon; species Rhincodon typus. Next base: position 30,764,344 of record NC_063340.1, on the reverse strand, counting down.
GTTTCAATCTGAAGTTGTGCCATTGGGTCCTAGTCTCTTCGACTAATGGAAACATCTTCTCCATGTCCACTCTATCCAGGCCCCTCAGTATTCTGTAAGTTTCAATCAGATCCCCACTTATCCTTCTAAACTCCTTTGAGTACAGACCCAGAGTCCTCATATGACAAACCCCTCACCCTGGGATCATTCTTGCAAACCTCCTTTGGACCCCTCCAACCCTAGCACATCCTTTCTTAGATACAGCTCACTGTATTCCAAATGTGGTCTTCTACAGCCTCAATAATACATTTTTGCGCTTGTATTCAATCCCTCTTGAAATGAATCCTAACATTGCATTCGCCTTCCTAACTGGCAAAGGAACCTGCATGTTAATCTCAAGAGAATCCTGAACTAAGACTCCCAAGTCCTTTGTGCTTCAGATTTCTGAAGCCTTACCCCATCTAGAAAATAATCAATGCCTCTATTCTTCCTACCAAAGTACATAACCTGACACTTTTCCCCACTGTATTCCATCTGCCACTTCTTTGCCTACTCTCCTAGCCTGTCCAAGTTCTCCTGCAGCCTCCCTGCTTCCTCAACACTACCTGATCCTCCACCTATCTTTGTGTCAACTGCAAACATAGCAACAATGCCCTCAGTTCCTTTGTCCAGATTATTAATGTATAATATTAATATTTGTGGACCCAAGAACACGGATCCCGCAGAACTCCACTAGTCACCAGCTGCCATCCTGAAATAGACACCTTTATTCCACTCTCTGCCTTTTACCAGTCAGCCAACCTTAACACCATGGTCTCCTGCATTATTGAGCAGGCTCCTGTGTGGCACCTTGTCAAAGGCTTTCTGGAAATCCAAACAGATCACATGCACTGGCTCTCCTTTGTCTAACGTGCTCATTATCTCCTCAAAGAATTCTAACAGATTTTTCAGACATGACCTCCCCTTGACAAAGCCATGCTGACTCAGCCCTACTTTTCCCATGCACTTTCAAGTTCTCGGCAATCTCATTCTTCAGAATGGACTCTTCAATCTTAACAACGACTGAGGTCAGGCTAACCAGCTTCCAGTCTTCTGCCTTCCTCCTCAATAATGGAACAGACCAGCACATTCAGCAAAAGATAAGGCTGAAACTTTCACAACAATCTTCAGCTAGAAGTACTGAGTGGATGATCCATCTTGGCCTCTTCCAGTGGTCCCCATCATTACAGATACCGGCCTTCAGCCAATTTGATTCACATGTTATCCAAAAATGGTTGGAGACACTGGATACTGCTAAGGCTATGGGCCCTGACAACATTCCGGCAATCGTACTGAAGACTTGTGCCCGAGAACTTGTCATCCTCATAGCCAAGTTCTTCCAGTACAGTTACAACACTGGCACCTGCCTGACAATGTGAAAAATTGCCCTGTACTTAAAAAGCACAACAAATCCAACCCGGCCAATTATCAGCTCAATGACCTTCCCTCCATCATAAGGTCACAAGTGGGGATGTTTGCCAATGATTGCACAATGTTCAGCACCAGTCATGACTCCTTGGACACCTGAAGCAGTCCATGTCTAAATACAAAATTTGGACAATTTCCAGGCTTGGGCTGACAAGTGGCAAGTTACATTCGGGCCACACAAATGCCAGGCTATGATCATCACCAATAAGAGACAAGCTAACCACCACCCCTTGACATTCAATGCTGTTACCATCACTGAAACACCCACTATCATTGATTATCAGTGGTTATCATTGATCAGAAACTCAGCTGGATTCACTACATAAACACAGTGGTTACAAGAGCACATCAGAGGCTAGGAATACTGCAGTGAGTAACACACCTCCTGACTCCCCAAAGCCTGTCCACCATCTACGAGACATAAGTCAGGAGTGTGATGGAATACTCCCCACTTGTCTGGATGAGTGCAGCCCCAGCAACACTCATGAAGCTTGACACCATCCAGGACAAAGCAGTCTGCTTGATTGGCATGCATCCACAAGCATCCACTCCATCCACCACCGATGCTCAGTAACAATAGAGTGTACTATCTACAAGATGCATTGCAGAAATTCACCACAGATTCTCAGATAGTACTTTCCAAACCCACGACCAATTCCACCTAGGAGGACAGGGGCAGTAGATATGTGGGAACACCACCACCTTCAAGTTCTCCCCCAAGCTGCTCACCATCCTAACTTGGAAATATTTCGCCGTTCCTTCACTGTCACTGGTCAGACTCCTGGAATTCCCACCCTACTGGCATTGTGGATCAACCCACAGCAGGTGGACTGCAGCGGTTCAAGAAGACAGCTCACCACCACTTTCGCAAGGGCAACAGGGGATAGACAATAAATGCTGGCTGGCCAGCAATGCCTACATCCCAAAAAAATGAATAAATAAAAAGGGGTGTTACATTAGCCACTTTCCAGTCCTCTGGTACCCTCCCTGACTTCAGTGATTCCTAAAAGATCACCACCAATGCCTCTACGTTCTCCTCAGCTATCTCCTTCAGAACTCTGGGGTGTAATCCATCTGGTCCATTTATCCATCTTTAGACTTTCAGCTTCTCCAGCACATACTCTCCTTAGCGATGGCAATACACTCACTTCTGTCCCACGACTCTCTTGAAGTTCTGGTGTGCTGCTAATGTCTTCCACTGTGAAAACTGATGCAAAGTACCTATTCAGTTCATCCATCATTTCTTTGTTCCTCAATACTACTTCTCCCACCTTATTTTCTAGTGGTCCAACATACACTCTTGCCTCTCTCTTGCCTTTTAGATATCTAAAAAAACTCTTGCAATTTTCTTTATATTACTAGCTAGCTTACTCTCATATTTCATCTTTCTGCCTTTATTGATTTTTCAGTAATCTTTTGCTGGTTTTTAAAGGCTTCCCAGTTCTTTGGCTTTCCACTAATCTTCACCGTATTATATATTTTTTTCTCTTGCTTTTATGCTGTCCATGACTTTCTTTGACTGTCATGGTTGCCTTGATTTCACCTTAGTATATTTCTTATTCCTTGGAATGAATTTCTACTGTGCCTCCAGAATTACCCACAGAAACATCTGCAAATGCTGCTTGACCTTGTTTTCTGCTAGGCTCCCTTCCAAACAATTCTAGCCAGCTCATGCCTCATGTCTTTGTAGTTACCTTTACTATTGTAATACCATTACATCTTATTCCAACTTCTCCCTCTCAAACTGCAGGATAAATATTATCATACTATGGTTACTGCCCCCTAGAGGTTCCTTCACCTTAAGCTACCTATCAAGTCTGCCTCATTAGACATCACCAACTCCAGAATTGCCTGTTCCCTGATGGGATATAGCACAAGCTGTTCCAAAAATTCATCTTATAGATGTAGTGATTGTAACGAAGTCAGCCAGCTGGACATCTAAAACAGAAGTTGCTGGGAATGCTCAGCAGGTCTGGCAGCATCTGTGAAGAGAAATCAAAGTTAACATTTTGCATCTGGTGACCCTTCCTCAGAAGGGTCCACAGTTCTTTTAGTTTTTATATAGAAAAATGAGTTCCCCGATTGGGGCTGTTAATCTGGTCCAATCAGGGAGACCTTGTTTACATAAAACAATGAATGTCAGGGATATGGAGTTTGCAAATGCCTGATTCAGTGAGAGACAGTGCTATTAGCCATAGAGTAATACAGCATGGAAACCCAAACTGGTCCATGTTGACCATGCTGATCATGCTGCCCACTCAGCTAGTTCCAATTGTCCGCATTTGGTCCATATCCCTGTAAACTCTTCTCATCCATGTATCTATCAAAATGTTTTAAAATGTTGCTATTGTACCTGCCTCAACCACTTTCTCTGGCAGCCCATTCCATATATGCACCACTCCCTGTGTGAAGAAGTTGCTCCTCAGGTCTTTCGTAAATCTATCCCCGTTCACCTTAAACTACATGTGCTCATCTTATCTATGTCCCTCATGATTTTATACACCTCAATATGGTCACCCCTCATTCTCCTATGTTCCAAGGAATAAAGTCCTATCCTGGCCAACCTCTCCCTATAACTCAGGCTGATTAGTCCTGGCAACATCCTCCTAAATCTTCTTTGCACACTTTCCAGTTTAACTATATCTTTCCTATAACAGGGTGACCAAAACTTACACAATACTCCAAGTGCGGCCTCAACAAAGACTTATACAACTTTAACATAACATCCCAACTCCTTTACTCAATGGTTCGACCAATGAAGGCCAGCATGCTAAATGCCTTCTTCACCACCCTGTCTACCTGAGACACTGCTTTCAACGAATTATGTACTTGTACTTCTACATCCCTCCATTCCACAACACTCCTCAGGACATTGCCATTTACTGTATAAGTCCTACCTTGTTTTGACTTTCCAAAACACAACATCTCACACTTATCTGTATGGAATTGTGTTTGCCAATCCTCAGCCCATTTCCTCGTCTGATCAAGATTCCTCTATAAATTTTGATAACCTTCTTTGCTATCAAATGATATTTCCTAATTTTGTATCATCCGCAAACTTACTAATCATACCTTGTACATTCACATCTAGATCATTTATGTAAATAACAAATAACAAAGGCCCCAGCACCGACAGATGTGGCACACCAATAGTCACAGGCCTCCAGTCCGAGAGCCAATCTTCAACCATCATCCTCAGCTTCCTATCATCAAGGCAATTTTGAATCCAATTAGCTAGCTTTTCCTGGGTCCCACGCGACCTAACTTTCATGTCTGGCCTGCTGTGTGGGACCTTGTCAAAGGCCTTACTAAAGTCCATATAGACAAGATTCACTGCCATACCCTCATCCATTCTCTTGGTTATGTCTTTGAAAAATTCTAAAAGATTTATCAGACGTGACTTCTCATGCACAAATCCATGCTGACTATCCCTAATCAGACCTTAACTATCCAAATGTTGGTTGATCCTGTCCCTCAGTATCCTCTCCAATAACTTGCCTACTATTGATGTCAGGCTCACTGGCCTGCAGTTCCCTGGCTTGTCTTTGCTCCCTTTCTTAAACAACAGAACAAAATTAACCGCCTTCCAGTCTTCCAGAACTTCACCAGTGGCTATTGTCAAAGGGTATCCATTTGTAAGAAAAAGACGATTGGTGGTGGGATGCCAGACGCTGAAGTGTTGTTTCAGTAGGCATTCCAAAAATTCCTTTTCTTGAGATCTACTCCCAGCCTGATTTTCCCAGCTCGTCTGCATATTCATAGAATCCTTACAGTGTGGAAGCAACCCATTCGGCCCATCAATTTGTCACTGGCCCTCCGAAGAGCATCCCACTCAGATGCAACCCCCACCCTATTCCTGTAGGCCTGCATTTCCCATAGCTAATCCACCTAGCCTGCACATTCCTGGACACTATGGGCAATTTAGCAAAGCTAATCCGCTTAACCTGCACATCTTTGGACTGTGGGAAGAAACCAGAGCACCTGAAGGAAACCCACACAGACACTGGGAGAATGTGCAAACTCCACACAGACAGTCACCCAAGTGTGGAATCAAACCCACGTCCCTGGCGCTGTGAGACAGCAGTGCTAACCATTAAGCCATATTGAAGTCCCCTATTATTATTGTAATAGTGCCTTTCTTGCATGCCTTTTCCATCTGCTGATTTATTTCCTTTCCTTCATCCTGACTACTGCAAGGATGCCTGTACACAACTCCTAACAGGGTCTTTTTTCCATTTGCGGTTCGTCAACTCTACCCACACAGATTCTAACTCTATATCACTTCTTGCTTTCAACTTAATTTCATTTCTTACAAACAAGGCAACTTCGCCTCCTCTGGCCATCTTCCTTATTTTTCAATAGGATGTATATCCTTGAATATTTAGCTCTGCGCCCTGATCCCCTTGCAGCCATGTCTCTGTGATACCCACAACATAATATCTGCCAATTTCAAAAGCCTATTTCAATCTGTACTACACATTCATTGACCTTGTTTTGTATACAGTATGTATTTAAGTACAACACCCTTAGTTCAGCATGTACTGACCCCACCTTCTCATAGAGGACCCCTCATCTGCAGTGCCTGATGTTAGGTTCCTGACCTTTTCTGTACTCTCTGTCCTATTACTTGTTCTGGAAACTTTAATAAACTCTGCTGAGCCCTCTCCCCATTTAACTTGTTCCATAATTTTCCATGCAAGTGAAACCACACCCCAACTATTTTGTTTAAAGCCCTAGATATGCAATTTAACAGGACTCTGGTGCCAACCTAGATCATAGAATCATAGAGTCCCTACACTGTGGAAACAGGCCCTTCAGCCCAACAAGTCCACACTGACTCTCAGAGCGTTCCATCCAGACCCATCCCCCTATAACCCACCTAATCTACACATCCCTCAACACTATGGGCAATTTTCTATGGCCAATCCATCTAGCCTGCACATTTTTGGACTGTGGGAGGAAACCGGAGCACCCAGAGGAAACCCACACAGACACAGGGAGAACGTGCAAACTCCACACAGACAGTCGCCCAAGAGTGGAATCAAACCTGGATCCCTGGCGCTGTGAGGCAGCAGTGCTAACAACTGAGCCACCGTGCTGCCCCCCTGCTGAGCCACTGTGCCACTCCCTTATTCAGGTGCTTATTCAGCTGTAGCCTGTCCCATTAGAACAGCTCCCTCCTTCCCCAATACTGGTGTTAATTTGCCATAAAATCAAACTAAGTTGTCCCACACCAATCTTTGAGCCCTGTGTTTACCTCTTTAATCTTGTTGACCCTGTGCCAATTTGCTTATGACTCAGGTAGTCACTTGGAGATCATTACCTTTTTGGTAATAGCTAACCCCTAGCTGCTAGTGTTCTCTTAGTAGAACTTCTTTCCTGTTTCTACCTGTATTGTTGGTAGAATCAACTGGATCTTTCCCTCCCACTTCATGTTCCTCTGCAGCCCAGATAAGATATCCTGGACCCAAGCACCAGGCAGGGAACACAGCCTTCAGGATTCTAACTCCTGACCACAGAGAATAGCGCCTATTCCCCTGACTATACTATTCCTGATTACTACTATATTTCGCTTTTCTCCTCCCTCTTGAATGGTTCACCATCCTCCCTACAGCCCCCACTCTCATCCACAGAGGGAGCAAGAATCTCAAAACTGTTCGACAAGCTCAGAGGCTGAGGCTGCTTCAGCACTATCATCTGGATCCCTCTACCTACCTCACCCGTAGTCACACTCTCCTGTCCGTGACCACTGATCAAAGTTGAGGTAGTGAATCTAAGGGGTGTGATTGCCTCCTGAAACACAGCATCCAAGTAAATCTCCCCTTCCTTGATGCGTCACAGTGTTCAAAGCTCATCAAATCTGAGCCGGGGTTCGTCAAACAACGAACACTTGCAACAGATGTGGTCACCGAGAACCACACTGCGGTCCACCAGCTCCCACGTTATGCAGTTATAACACATCGCCTGGCCTGGCATCTCTATCTTAATTTCTTAGTTCTGAGTTTCATTTTTCAAAAATTCATACTTGTCTTTCAGTTTGTAGCCTGTACATATTTCTCCTATTTACCTTCTGTAGTGATTGAAAAGAGGGCCAGGTGGATCTCATTGAGTATGAGGTCCCTGATTGGGATTGTTAACCAGGGTCAATCAGGGAACCCTGGCTGACAGATATAAACAGGAGTCTCAGAGATTCTCCTCATTCAAGGGACTGGCTCTGGTCTGTGTCCACGTACTGTGCACGTATAAATAAAGGGTGACTTGGTGATGGGATACTGGCCTCTGTGGAGTTATTTCAGTGGTGACAAGAGAAAACAGTACACTCATGAAGAAAATTTGCTCGCAACAATTGTCTTGAGTTGGGGTAAACATTTCTGGTATCATGCCTTTATTGGGAAAGCTTGACTTGTTTGATCCTGCCGTTGAAGACTGGGCCCAGTATGTGGAAAGAATGTGTTATTTTTTCTGGATAAATGACATTGGGGCAGATGAAAAGCAATGAGTAATTCTTCTGCCTACTTGCAGACCTGCAGCATTTTCGATTATTAGGAGCATAACTTTCTCTGAGGCACCAGATACTAAAACTTTTCAAGACTTGACAGATTAGTTAAGAAACATTATGACTCCAAGCCCCCTCTACTTCTGATATGCTATCGGTTTTATTCAGCAGTTGGAGAACCAGGGGAATCTGTATCAGGATTTTTGATGAAGTCAAGACAATTGGCAGAGCATGTGATTTTGGGTTAACCCTGAGTGAGATGCTGAGAGACCATTTGGTACGTGGGATTAATGACATAACCATGCAAAAGTACCTACTAGCTGAAGCCCAACTATACTTCAAACAAGCACTACAACTGGATTTGTAATTAGAAAATGTGGCAAGGGGAGCATGTGAGCTACAGGATAAACCCAATGGAAGTGGACACCTTCACCTGTCCAACTGAGCTTGGGGGAGCACTGCTTGAGTGTATGCAATCACATAGCCTCACGCAGAACATACGCTGAGCAGAGGACCCTAGGTCAACCCACAGCAAAACCCCAAAGCTGGGCCTCGGCCGAATGGCTAAAATGTTCTTCAGGATCCAGGATGGCAGGCGATTATACTTGCTGCTGGTATGCAGACTCGAGGCCTCAAAGGAGGCCTATGGCACTTGAATTGAGTAAGAAAACTCACAGGCTAGAATCCAGGAAAGCACACCCTGGAAAGTACAGCTAAATCTGTTTTGGAACAGATAAATTGGTTAGCAACATCCAAATCAGAACCAATCAAAATAAATGCCTGGATAAATGGTCAACCAGTTCTAATTAAGGTTGATACCAGTGCAGCTGTATCAGAGACTGCAGACGGAGTCTTTAACAAGATTCATTCTGGACTCCAACGCTCAAGTTTGCACAAGACCTCGGCCAAACTGAGAACCTATACTGGGGAGCCATTACAGATCAAGGGTACGACTTTGGTTCCGGTCTCCTATGAGAAACAGTTGGTGCAGTTACCACTGATTATAGTAAAAGTGTCAGGCCAAAGCTTGATGGGCGAAATTGGGAGGGCGAAGGTGCAGGAACGCAAATGCCGGCCACATGCCTCCTCTAAGCAAGAAGAACAGTTTACTTCAGGGGACAAAGTTTGGTATCGAAAACATAGAATGGCCTGCATGGGTATGAGGCAAGGTTGACACAACATACAAAGTTTGGGTAGGTGAGGTGTTCCTGAACAAACATGTGAATCACATGAATGCTGCTACCTCACAAACAAGGCAGGAGCAAAACATTACCAGCCTTTCAGGACAGCCGGAAAGGCTGTCAGAAACTATGGGTTCTCCACCTTGTCTAGCATCAAAGAGACCTCAGAGTCCAAGTTGGATGCAGCCAATGTTGCAGCTTTGATACCGTTGCTGGCTGAAGAAGAGGAGGAATTTCTTTCAAGACATTTCGGGTGCAAGAGACAAGCTACAATGTGGTATATGACACCTGTGTCCGACTCATAGAAACTGGACCTAATGCAAAAACGTCGCCGGAGTTGCCAAAAGAAAAAGAACAGGACTACATCCCCAGATATAGGGAAAGAGGGATGTAGGAATTAGAATGAGGGCCAGGTAGATCTCATTGAGTATGAGATCCCTGATTGGCCCAGGTAAACAACCCTAATCAGGAAGCCCTGACTGACAGATATAGAATCCCTACAGTGTGGAAACAGGCTCTTCTGCCCAACAAGTCCACGGCGATCATCGGAGCATCCTAGCCAGACCCATCCCTCTATAACCCACCTCAGCTACACACCCCTGAACACTACGGGCAATTTAGCATGGTCAATTCACCTAGCCTGCACATCTTTGCACTGTGGGAGGAAACTGGAGCACCTGGAGGAAACCCACACAGATACATGGAGAATGTGCAGACTCCGCATAGACAGTCACCTGATGGTGGAATCGAACCTGGGTCCCTGGTGCTGTGAAGCAGCAGTGCTAACCACTGAGCCACTGTGCTGCCCCAAATATAAACAGGAGTCTCATAATGGTGTATTTTTCACCGTGTCAATACACATACACATAGAGACAGAGGTGATTTGGGGAAAATATAAGCATTTCTGCTGGGCCCCCTTTGGGAAAAAAACAAAAAAAAGGGGAAAAAAATAAACAGGAGTCTCATACAGTCTCCTCACTCTAGGGACTGGCTCTGAGCTAGCTTGTCAGAGTCCATGTACTGTGCACATGTAACTTGGTGACGGGATGCCTGCTTCTGTGCAGTTATTGTAGTGGCGATGAGAGAAAACTATAGTACATTCCTGATGAAAATTCGCTCACAGCAGTTGTCTTTGGTTTGGGGTAAGCAGTTTCGGCCTCATGCCTTTATTTGGGAAGCTTGACTCGTGTGATCCTGCCGTCAAAGACTGGCACAGTATGTGGAAAGAATGTGTTACTTTTTCCTAACAAATATTAAGGAACAGGATTCTCAGAGATTCTCCTCACTCTAGGGGCTGGCTCTGACTTAGCTGGTCAGAGTCCATAGACTGAGCATGTGTAAATAATGGTGACTTGGTGATGGGATACCATCCTCCATGGAGTTATTTCACCTTCAGTCTGAAAGTAACCTCGAGTTGATAGTCAAATTAGTAGCTTTCAATCAATTAGCTTATGGTTTATCTATGATGTCACTTCTTTGGGCTGGGCTCCTGATCTTGGGCTTCATTTTAGCCCAGTTAAAACAAAACCTGAGACAATGAGCCAAAAAAAGCAAGCGAAAAGCACCTTTTCTCCTCTGCACTGACTTTGCATGCTGCCTCCAAATTCCTGAACTATATGCTCACTCATGCTGTGTCTCACTGGATGTGATCTCTCCTGCCTGATCGTGCGAAGCTTACCTACTGACATGAAAATCCGTGGTGTTTTTGATAGTAAGGAGGATGGTCTCAGGCTGTAGCCTGATATTGTTCAGATGGTAAATTGGGCAGAGCAATGACAGATGAAATATAATCCTGGTAAGTATGAGGTGATGTATTTTGGGAGCTTTAATTAAGAAAGGATATACACAATGAATGGTAGATCCCCAGGGAGTAACAAGAAACAAGGAACCTTGGTGTACAGGTCCATATATCCATGAAGGTTCTACACAGGTAAACAGGATGGTGAGGAAGGCACACGGGATGCTTGCCTTCATTAGGTGGGTTGCAGAATCTTGGAGTAAGGAAGTCTTGCACAACTTTACAAAGCATTGGTTAGGCCACAGATGGAATACCATGTATAGTTCTGTTTGCCACACTATGAGAAGAACACGATTGGACTAGAGAAAATTCAGAGGAGATTCACCAGAATGTTGCCCAAGACAGAAAATCTCAATTATGAAGACAAACTGGATAGGCTGGACGTGTTTTCCTTGGAATTGAGGTTGCTGAAGGGGGATCTGATTGAAATACGCAAAATTATGAAGGACATAGAGAGGGTAGATTGTGAAATTCTTTTCCCCATGGCAATGTGTCTGACACCAGAGGGCATAATTTTAAGGTGAGGAGCAAGTGGTTAAGAGGGGATTGTGGAAAACCTTTCTCACCCAGAGAGTAGTGGAGATATGGAACGTACTGCCTGAGATGGTGGTGGCAGCAGGTGCTTTTGCAACATTTAAGAAGAATCTGGAAGGGCACTTAAAATGTCAAGGCAGAGTAGGCTATCGACCAGTGTAGATAAATGGAATTAATCTAGTTTGGTGGTTGTTGGTTAGTATAGACATGGTGGGCCAATGGGCCTCTTTCTGTGCTCTAGGACTCGCTGACTGAATGGGTTATTTTCAGTTGGCAAGATGTAATGTATGCAGCTGTTAGTGCCTCAACGATTTATAAGCTATATCAATGATTTGGATAAAGGGGCCAAATTTATAGCAGCTAAGTTTGCTGACGGTGTAAAGATACATAGGAAAGTAAGTTGTGAGCAGGAGTAAGGAGTCTGCAAAAAGATATAGATACGTTAAATGTGTGGACAAAAGTTGGCAGATGGAATATAATGCGGGAAACTGCCGACTTGACAAATTTGGTCCTAACGTAATATGTTATTTAGAAACCAAAAAAAATATAGATACCACAAACATTTGGTTTGAGTGAACTTTTCTCATTTAAATGAATAAAGTAAATTAGTATGTTCTTTAAATGCAGAGTGATTACAGGGCTCTGAGGTTCAGAGGGAGCTGAGTGTCCTGGTACAGGAATCACAAAAGTTAGCATGTTGTTAACTTAGCAGAAAGTGTCATGACCCATTCAGTAAAGTGTGCTAATATTTGTGTCCCACTCCTCCTGGGGTCATCAAAAATTACTCAAAGTCTCCAAGTATCCTATATGCTGAATTCAGGTTAACAGAAAACATTGATCAATTTCCATACTGAACAAGAAACAATTATTTATTACAAAGAAATCAATTCTAACCACTGACAAACAAAACTATGGATTATCATACATAACGACCTAAGACTCAAACTTGCTTCTTAAACCACTATACACATAGGTAGACACAGGAAAAAAAAACATTGATGCTATTTTAAGGTGCTTGGAGGAAGGTATAGGCAAGATGTCCGTGGTAGGTTCTTTGCACAGAGAGTGGTGGGTGTGTGGAATGTGCTGCCGGCGGTGGTAGTGGAGTCGGATACTTTAGAGACTTTTAAGCGTCTCTTGGATAGACACGTGGAGGATATGATGTGTGATATAAAATGTGGGGTATGCAGGATAGTTTGATCTTAGTAGGATAATAGGTCAGCACAACATTGTGGGCCGAAGGGCCTGTACTGTTCTATGTTCTATGTTCTATATCAGGGAAAAGTTCTGGTAAAACAGCTCAATAGCACCAGTCCATAGGATTCAATGATATGTCCCTTTTACTTCTTCCAACATCTTCTGTTCTCAATCTCCTTATTGCCACGTTCTGTCAGTTCTTTACTGAAAACACAGAATGGTTGACATGCTAATTGTACAGTCTTTCAGTCATATGTTAACAGCCAAAAAGTACTGATGGGAGAGAATCATCCAGGCTTTGGTCACATTACTGCAGAGAGGAAGATCTTTCTCTTTTGCAGTCTGGAGGCTTTGATTTCTGTTTGTGGGTGGCACAGTGGCTCTGTGGTTAGCACTGCTGCCCCACGGCACCAGGGTCCTAGATTTGATTCCAGCATTGGGTGACTGTCTATGTAGAGTTTGCACATTGTCTGTGTAGGTTTCCTCTGGGTGTTCCAGTTTCCTCCCAGTCCAAAGATGCGCAGGTTAGGTGGATTGGACATGCTAAATGGCCCAGAATGTCCAGGGATGTGCAGGTCAGGTGTTTTGACTATGGGAATTGCAGGGTTACAGGGATAGGGTGATGGGGTGAGCCTGGTTGCTAATCAGTGTACTAATCTCAATTTCCTGCCCTTGTCCCATTTCCTTGTATGTTATGATATTTGAAGTAGTCATATAAATATTTTTTAAACGTTGTAAAGCCTCCACCACCTTCCCAGGCACTGCATTCCAGATTCCCACCACCCACTGAGTGAAAAAGTTTTCTCCCAAATCGCCTCTGAATCTACTGCCTCTTAGCCTAAAACAATGCTCTCTCATGACTGACCCCTCAACTGATGGGAACAACTGGTTTCCATTCAGTCTGTCCATACTCCTCATAATCTTATACACCTCAATAATGTCCCCCTTCAGTCTTCTCTGCTCTAAAGAAAACAATCCAAGCCTATATAGTCTGTCCTTACAGCTCAATTTCTCCATCCCAGGCAACATACTGGTGAACCTCCACTGTGCTTTCTCTAGTACTATCACAATCTTCCTGCAGTGAGCTGACCAGAACTGCAAACAGTACTCTAGCTGTGGCCTGACCAATGCTCTGAAGAGTCCTCTTCATCCTCAAGTATCACCCCACCAAATTCTGAATCCAATTCATCATCCTCTGACATTTCTGCCACCTACAATCAGACCCCAACACCGAAAAGACATTTCCTTCCCCAAGCCTGCCTGCTTTCCACAGGGACAATCCATTCCATGACTCCCTAGTCAGATGAACACTCCCCACCAATTTCTCCACCATGCCCAGTACCTTTCCCTGCAGTTGGAATCATTGAAAATAGCTAAAATTCAATTGCAAATGAAGCAGCTTGAATTAGAGGAAATGGCAAGGGAAAAAGAAAGAAAAATGAATAGCCCTAGCAGAATGGATAGTTTGGATGAAGGATAAGTATGGCAAGTTTAGGGAACATTGGATAATGAGAGATATTGTGAGCCTAGTCAAAAAGAAAAAGGAAGCATTTGTCAAGGCTAGGAGGCTGGGAACACACAAAGCAAGGTGGAATACAAGAAAAGTCTAAAGAAACTTAAACAAGGAGTCAGGAGGGCTAAAAGGGGTCAGGAAAAGTCATTGGCCAACAGGGTTAAGGAAAATCGCAAGGCTTTTTATAAAGAGCAAGATGGTAACCAGGGAGAGGATTGGCCCACTCAAGGACAGGGAAGGGCATTTACGTGTGGAGCCAGAGAAAATGGGTGAGATATTAAATGAATATTTTGAATTAGTGTTCACCATAGAGAAGGACTCGGTGGATGATGAGTCTTGGGAAGGGTGTGTAGATAGTTTGGGTCACGTTGAGATCAAAAGGGAGGAGGTATTGGGGGTCTTGAAAAACATTAAGGTAGACAAGGCCCCAGAGCCTGATGGGATATACCCCAGAATACTGAGAGAGGCAAGGGAGGAAATTGTTGGGGCTTTGAGAGAAATCTTTATATCCTCACTGGCTACAAGGGAGATCCCAGAGAATTGGAGAATAGCCAATATTGTTCCTTTGTTTAAGAAGGATGGCAGGGATAATCCAACTAATTACAGGCTGGTGAGCCTTCCATCAATTTTTGGAGAGGATTTTTTGAGACAGGATTTACTCCCACTTGGAAATAAGTAGGCATATTAGCGAGAGGCAACATGATTTTGTGAAGGGGAGCCCATGTCTCACTTACTTGATTGAGTTTTTTGAGGAAGTAACGAATGTGATTGATGAGGGTAGGGCAGTGGATGTCGTCTACATGGACTTCAGTAAGGCCTTCAACAAGGTTCCTCATGGCAGACTGATACAGAAGGTAAAGTCGCATGGGGTCAGAGGTGAGGTTTCAAGATGAATAAAAATCTGGCTGAGTCATAGAAGACAGAGGATAGCAGTGGAAGGGTGTATTTCTGAATGGAGGGCTGTGACTAGTGGTGCTCCTCAGGGATCAGTGTTGGGACTTTTGTTATTGTCATATATATAAATGATTTGGAGGAAATTGTAACTGGTTTGATTAGTAAGTTTGCGGATGACACAAAGGTTGGTGGAATTGCGGATAGCGATAAGGACCATAAGAGGATACAGCAGGAGATAGATTGGTTGGTGGCGTGGGCAAAGAAATGGCAGATGGAGTTTAATCTGGAAAAATGTGAGGTAGTGCATTTTGGAAGATCTAATCCAGGTGGAAAATATAAAGTAATCTGGCAGAACCCCTAAGAGTACTGATAGGCGGAGGGATCTGGGTGTACCTGCTTTGCAGAGGGCACAGAAAAGATTTACCAGGATGTTGCCTGGTATAGAGGACATTAGCTAGGAGGAGAGGCTGGAGAAACTTGCGTTGTTCTCACTGGAATGATGGAAGTTGAGGGGTGATATGATAGAGGTCTTCAAGATTATGAAGGGCATGGACCGAGTGGATAGTCAGAAGCTTTTTTTCCAGGATGGAAGAGTCAGTTACTAGGGGGCATAGGTTTAAGGTGCGAGGGGCAAGGGTTAAAGGTGATGTACGAGGCAAGTTTTTTACACAGAGGGTGGTGGTGCTTGGAACTTGCTACTGGGGGAGGTCGTGGAAGCAGATGTGGTAGTGACTTTTAAAGGTCATCTTGACAAATTTGTGAAGAGGATGGGAATAGAGGGATACAGTCCCCGAAGGGTAGGGAATTTTAGTTGTGATGGGCAGCATGTCGGTGCAGGCTTGGAGGGCTGAAGGGCCTGTTCCTGTGCTGTAATTTTCTTTGTTATTTGTTCTTTGTTTAGAATGAAGAGAATAAGAGAGAAATTTTGAACTTTGGAAGTTTGTACTAAAAAGGGAAAGTTGACTTATAGTAGTGGAGGTAAAGGTAAAAGATGGGAGTACTGATGAGGTCAGTGATGAAGAGCAAACCCAATCCAGCCAAAGGCCTTTTGGGAATCTGTTTAAATACGTCCAAGCATTGTCAAGGTTTGACGGGAAGGTACCAAATTGGGGAAGGGCAAATTACATTACTACTAGGCAGGAACTACAGGGTGTTAATTGGGAGGAGATGTTATCAGATAAGTGCATATTTGACATGTAGGAACTGTTTAAAGGTCTGCCGGGGAGAGTTCAAGATCAGCATGTTCCAGTAAGGAGGAAGGACAGGGATGGCAAGATAAGGGACCCTTGGATAACGAGGGAGGTTGTGAATTTAGTCAAAAGGATAAAAGAAGTATATGTAAGGTGTAGGAAGCTAAAAATTGGACAGGGCCCATGAGGAATATGAGGAAAACATGAAAGTACTCAATCAGGGAATTAGGAGAGCAAGAAAAGGCCATGAAATGATCTTGGCGAGTAGGGTTAAAGAGAATCCCAAGGCATTCTATAAATACATTAAAAATTAGCATAACTCGGGAGAAGGTAGGACCATTCAACGATAAAGGAGAGAACTTGTGCTTGGAGCCAGAGGATGTAGGTGAGATCCTAAATGAGTACTTTGCATCAGTATTCACCCAGGAGAAGGATATGGAGGACAGTGAGATTTGTATGGAGCATGCTAGTATGCTAGGGCATTTTGAGATCAAGAAAGAAGCGCTGCTGGATCTCTTGAAGTGCATTAAGGTGGATAAGTCCCCAGCATCCAATGGTTCTAAGGAAGGGTCACCAGACCCGAAACATTAACCCTGATTTTTTCTTTACAGATGCTGCCAGACCTGCTAAGCTTTTCTAGCAACTTTATTTTTGTTCCAATGGTATCTAGCCCAGGTTATTCAGAGAAGCAAGAGAGGAGATTGCTTCGGCCTTGACCAAAATCTTTGTATCCTCGCTGGAGAGGTCCTGTAGGACTGTCAAGTAGGTAATGCTGTTCATCCGTCCAAAAAAGAAAATAGGGATAATCCAGGAAACTGTAGACCAGTGAGTCTCACATCAGTGGTTGGGAAGCTATTGGAGAGAATTCTTCGAGTTATGATTTATGCACATTTGGAAGGGCATGGCCTAATCAGGGACAGTCAGCATGGCTTTGTGCAGGGCAGGTCATGTCTTACTAACTTGATTGAATTTTTCAGGGAGGTGACTAAGATGATTGATGAGGGTAGAACAGTGGATGTAGTTTACATGGATTTTAGTAAGGCTTTTGACAAGATCCCTCATGGTTAGTCCATCCAGAAGATTAAGATGCATGGGATCCACAATGATTTGGCCATGTGGATTCAGAATTGGCTTGCACATAGAAGACAGAGGGTGGAAGAGTGTTTTTCAGGCATGACTAGTGGTGTTCCGCAGGGATCCATAGTGGGACCTCTGCTGTTTGTGATATATGTAAATGACTTAGATGAAAATGTAGATAGGTGCGTTAGTAAGTTTGCAGACAATACAAAGATCAGTGGAGTTGTGGATAGTATAGAAGGTTGTCAAAGGATACAGTGGGATGGATCAGTTGCAGATATGGGTGGAGAAATGGCAAATGGAGTTTAATCTGGGTAAGTGTGAGGTACTGCACTTTGGGAAATCAAATGTTAAGGATAAGTATACAGTTAATGACAGGACTCTGAGCAGCATTGACATACAGAAGGATTTTCAGGTTCAAGTCCATAGCTCCCTGAAAGTGGCCACACAAGTAGATAGAGTGGTAAAGAAAGCAAAATGGCATGCTTGCCTTTATCGGTCAGGGAATTAAGTACAAGAGTCAGGCAAGGATGTCATGTTGCTGCTTTATAAGACTTTGGTTAGGCCAAACATAGAGTATTGCGTTCAATTCTGGTTGCCACATTACAGGAATGATGTGGAGGCTTTAGAGAGGGTGCAGGGGAGCTTTACCAGGATGCTGTCTGGTTTAGGGGGTATGAGCTATAAGGAGAGGCTAGAAAAACTCAGGTTGTTTTCTCTTGAGCAGCAGAAACTGATTGGGTGACTTTATAGAAGTCTATAAAATTATGAGATGCTTAGATAGGGATAATGGGTAGAATATTTTTTCCAGAGTTGAAATGTCTGATATGAGGGGGCATACATTTAAGGGGCAACGTTCAAAGGAGAGATGAGGGGCAGGGTTTTTACACAGAGAGTGGTAGGAGTCTGGAACGCACTGCCGGGGTGGTGGTGGAGGCAGATACAATTAGGGCATTTTAGGGACTTTTAGTTAAGCACATGATTATGCAAGAAATGAACGGATATGGTCCAAGGGCAGGCAGAAGGGATTAGTTTCATTTGGCATCATGTTCAGCACAATGTTGTGGGCCAAAGTACCTGTTCCTGTGCTGTACAGTTCCAAGTTCTATGTTCTATATGTTCTCTGTTCATTGAGAAGGACATAGATGCATTTTTCATTTCATTTGAGAAAGTGGCTAAACAAATGAAATGGCCACCAGCCACATGGGTATTGTTGATTCTAACAAAGTTGGTAGGTAGAGTTATTGAGGTGTTTGCATCTCTGTCAGAGGAGGTATCTGGGGAGTATGAGGTGAAAAAAGCCATCTTAAGTGCATATGAACGAATGCAAGAAGCCTACAGACAATGGCTTGGGAATCTAAGGTGGGAACCTAGTCAAACATGCATAGAGTTTGAAAGGATCAAACAAAGTAACTTTGAAAGATGGATAAGGGCATTGAAAACTGATCAGACATGTGACGCTCTTAGAGACTGTTATTTTGGAGGAGTTCAAAAATTCACTTCCTGAAGTAGTGAGAACTCATGTGGAAGAGCAGAGAGTTAAAACTACAAGATTAGCAGCAGAAATAGTAGATGATTATGAGTTAGTTCATAAATCAAAGTTTGGCTTCTGACATGAATTTCAATCTGTAAAGGACAGAAATTGTGGAAAAGACAAAGTGGTAAAGGAAAAGGAGATCTCATTGAAGATAGTAAATATCATTTATCACAGGTTAAAAAGGAAACCCATGAGGGGAGAAGAGAAGTAAAAAACCTCAGGTGTTTTCACTATAATAAAATAGGTCCATGAAGTCACAGTTTTGGTGGTTTTAAAAAATCATAGGGAAGATGGATGTGGTAAAGAAGGATAAGCCACTGGAGTTTGTTAAAGTGGTAAAGGAGATCACAGTGGAAGCTAAAAGGCTGCAAAGAATATACAGTCTGGTCAGGGGCTGTTTGGGAGGAAAGTACCAGACAGTTTCTAAGAATTTTCCTATGCAGGTAAGGTTTGGATCTAGATATAGATTCAGAATTTATTGTCACGTGTACTCAAGTACAGAAGTACAGTGAAAAGTGCACAACGGCGCCATCTTAGGTACAAAGGTACCTGGGTACAAAAACGTAGGCACAAATTTGTAAAAGAAACAAAATTTAAAAAGTTAAGCATTTCCTTCATAGAAGAAGTAGAAAACTAAAGAAAAGGTGATAGCTAACATTATAGTACTTCATAATATAAACTAGAAAAATAAAGGAATAGGGTTAAAAGTCTTTGATGAGTCCTCCGCTTAGCTTGCTCTCTTGGAGACCTCAGCTGCCTGCTTTCGATGCCACCACCACAGATAAGAGGGGACCTCCCTTGCCACTCGCTCTTCCCATGTTGGGCTGTGATGCCATCGCTGCTGCTGCTGCTGCTGACTCCCTGATCTCCTCCTGCTGCCTCCAGAACTTGCCCAGGCAGGACCCACTCACACATCGAGATACCGCACCACGAGGCCAAGACTGGACCAAGACACTGCCATGGACTGCTAAGATACCACTGGACTGAGAGACGACCACAGGCCACCGAGAGACCGGGCCAAGATACCGTCATGGGCCACCAAGAGACTGGGCCGAGACACAGGGCTGACACACCACCACAGTGGGCTAACAGACCACTATGTGCCACTGAGAGACCAAGCCAAGAGACGGTCACAGGCCAGGCAAGACCCAGATGACATCTCGCCAGATCCACGCTGAGTGCAAGATTGAAGAAAAGAAGAAAGAGAAAAGTAGACAAGAGAGAAAGAGAAACAAAAGAGAGAAAGATGGACAGAGCAGATGAGCTCCGGCTGAAGCGTCCTACTCCGGTGCCATCTTGGAAATTATTTACTGATGTGTACCAAGAGGAGCAGATAAACAAATTAAGATTTTAAGGGATATTCAATCTTTGATGGTAAGGGATGAGGTGACATGTAATTCAGAAGGAGTATTGCTGGAAAAGGTGGTAATATGTGGAATTTATGGTGAGAAGAGTAGTCTTCCTTTATATAAAGTGAGGTTGGAGAGTTCAGTGAAAAGTTTTGGTATGAGCAGTAGAGAAATTCTCTGTTCCAGAAATACAGTTTGTTTTTGGTAATGACATAGCTGGATCACAGGTGGGAGTGATGCCTATTGTGATTGAAAGGCTCGTGGAAAATCAGATCATTGACATATTACAGGGACTTTTCCTGACTGTGTGGTAACAAGGTCACAAAGCCACAGGTTGTAAAAGGAGAAATCAAAGAGTAAAGATAAGCAAGTTGAAGTTCAATTATCAGAAACTGTGTTTGGTCAAATGATTGGAAAAAAACAAGAACAGGTCGAGGACAAAGTGAATATTTTTAGTTCAGACAGGTTAGTTGAATTACAACAAAAAGATGAAAAGATAAAGCATTTGTATCCAAAATCATTCTTAGACGATGAATCTGACTATATCCCAGAATGTTACTATCTTAAAAATGAAGTTTTGATGGTGAAATGGAAACCATCGCATATTCAGGAGAATGAAAAATGGGCAGAAGTTCATCAAGTTGTATAACGAGTGGGTGATAGAAAGGAGGTGTTGTGGGTAGCACATGAGCTACCCCTAGGAGGTCATTTGGGAATAAGGAAAACTCAAGCCAAAATATAAAAACATTTTTATTGACCTGAACTGCAAAAAGACGTGGATGAATTTTGCCAGACATATTACACATCATGTAATAGGAAAACCTCACGTAGTGATAAAAGCAGCATCTGTAATAGCTATTTCAGCATCTGAGGAACTTTTAACAAGAGTTTTAATTGATTGCCTAGATCTGCTCCCTAAAACAAAAGTGGGAATCAATATTTGTTGACCATAATGGATGTGTCTACTAGATTTCCAGAGGCCATTCCAATTCACAATATGGTTGAATTTAGAATACAGATGGAGAGTGTGAAGATAAAATCCAATACCAGGGTCCTGTGCTTGAACAAGGGGAACTACAATAGAATGAGGGAGGACTTGGCTAAAGTAAACTGAAAAGGGGTAATCTGCCATGGGTGTCTAAAGAAATAAGGGAGGCTATCAAATTGAAAGAGAAGGCATACAAAGTGGCCAAAAACAGCATGAAACTAGAAGATTGGGAAAACTTTAAAGGTCAACAGAAAGCCACAAAAAGAGCTATAAGGAAAAGTAAGATAGAACATGAGAAAAAACCAGCACAGAATATAAAGACAGATAGGAAATGTTTCTATAAATATATAAAACAAAAAAGAGTGGCTAAAGTAAACGTTGGCCCTTTAGAGGATGAGAAGGGGAATTTAGTTATGGGATATGATGAAATGGCTGAGGCATTGAACAGGTATTTTGTATCGGTCTTCACAGTGGAGGACACTAATAACATGCCAGTAATTGACAAAGAGACGAAGGTAGGTGAGGACCTCGAAACAATCATAATTACGGAAGAGGTAGTGTTGGGCAAGCTAATGGAGCTAAGGATTGATAAGTCTCCTGGCCCTGATGGAATGCATCCCAGGGTACTAAAAGAGATGTCAGGAGAAATAGCAGGTGCACTGGCAGTAATTTTCCAAAATTTGCTGGACTCTGGGGCAGTCCCAGCAGATTGGAAAACAGCAAATGTGATGCCACTGTTTAAAAAGGGAAGTAGACAAAAGATGGGGAATTATAGACCGGTTAGCTTAACCTCTGTAGTGGGGAAGATGCTTGAGTCTATTATCAAGGAAGAAATAGCAAGGCATCTTGATAGAACTTGTCCCGTTGGGCAGATGCAGCATGGGTTCATGAAGGGCAGGTCATGCTTGACAAATCTTTTGGAATTCTATGAAGACATTACGAGCGAGGTGGACAATGGGGACCCAGTGGATGTGGTGTACCTAGACTTCCAAAAGGCCTTTGACAAGGTGCCGCACAAGAGGCTACTGCATAAGATAAGGATGCATGGCATTAAGGGTAAAGTATTAGCATGGATAGAGGATTGGTTGACTAACAGGAAGCAAAGAGTGGGGATAAATGTGTGCTATTCTAGCTGGCAGTCAGTGACTAGTGGTATGCCTCCGGGATCGGTGTTGGGACCGCAATTATTTACAATTTATATAGATGATTTGGAGTTGGGGACCACGTGTAGGGTGTCAAAGTTTGCAGATGACACTAAGATGAGTGGCAAAGCAAAGTGTGCAGAGGACTGTGAAACCTTGCAGAGGAACATAGATACATTGAGTGAGTGGGCAAAGGTCTGGCAGATGGAATACAATGTAAATAAATGTGAAGTCATACATTTTGGTAGGAGTAATAGTAAAAAGGATTATTACTTGAATGGTAAAAAGTTGCAGCATGCTGCTATGCAGAGGGACCTGGGTGCCCTTGTGCATGAATCACAGAAGGTAGGTCTGCAGATACAACAAGTAATTAGGAAGGCAAATGGAATTTTGTCCTTCATTGCTAAAGGGATTGAAATAAAAAGCAGAGAGGTTATGTTGCAGCTGTACAAGGTGCTGGTGAGGCCACACCTGGAGTACTGTGTGCAGTTTTGGTCTCCTTACTTGAGAAAGGATGTACTGGCACTGGAGGGGGTGCAAAGGAGGTTCACTAGGTTGATTCCGGAGTTGAGGGGGTTGGCTTATGAGGAGAGACTGAGTAGATTGGGATTATATTCATTGGAATTCAGAAGATTGAGGGGGGATCTTATAGAAACATATAAAATTATGAAGGGAATAGATAAGATAGAAGTAGAGAGGATGTTTCCACTGGCAGGTGAAGCTTGGACAAGAGGGCATAGCCTCAAGATTAGAGGGAGCAGATTTAGGACTGAACTGAGAAGGAATTTCTTCACCCAGAGGGTTGTTAATCTATGGAATTCCTTGCCCAGTGAAGTAGTTGACGCTACTTCAGTAAATGTTTTTAAAAAAAAGGTAGATTTTTTTTGAACAATAAAGGAATTAAGGGATACGGTGAGAACGCGGGTAAGTGGATCTGAGTCCACAAAAGGATCAGCCATGATCTTATTGAATGGTGGAGCAGGCTCGAAGGGCCAGACGGCCTACTCCTGCTCCTGCTCCTAGTTCTTATGTTCTTATATCACGGATAAAAGGATTGTAGAAGAGTTATTCAAAATTTTTACCAGATATGGACTACTCACAGAAATACAATTGGATCAAGGATCAAATTTTACATCAAAGTTATTCAAAGTAGTTATAGATAGCTTAGGAATAAGATAATTCAAATCAATTACATACCATCCCAAATCATAGGGAGCATTAGAACAGTGGCATCAAACTTTAAAGACCATGTTGGGGGCTTATAGTCAAGACTATCCAGAGGATTAGGATAAAGGAAGTCCATTTGTAATTTTTGCAACTAGGCATGGGCCTAGTGAATTAGTTTTTAGACATGAGTTGAGCGAACCACTGAAATTATTTAAGGAGAAATTGGTGAGTCAGAGTTCAGAGACTACATTATTGAACAAATTTTAGAGAAAGATTAAATAGAGTGGGTGAGTTGGCTAGACAGCATTTAAAAGTAGCACAGCATGTGATGAAACAGGAAGCAGACAAGAAATCAAAAATTCATAATTTTGCTAGTAAAGTATTAGCATTACTACCAGTGGTAGGTGAAACTTAAAAAGCCAGGTTTAGCAGCATTCATCAAATCAAAAGGAAATTGAGTGATGAATTATTTGATAAGTACGCCACATAGAGGGAAAACTCACAGTGTGTCATGTGAATAAGCTCAAATGGTATTTTAAGAGGGAAGGAAACCAAAAGGAGAATGTGTTACTGGTTGCAACACAGAGTGAAGAACCACTGAGCCACTGTGTGCAGCACAGTGGCTCACTGGTTAGCACTGCTGCCTCACAGCACCAGGGACCCAGGTTCAATTTCCAACCTCGGTCGACTGTCTGCACGCAGCTTGTACTTTATCCCTGTGTCTATGTGGGTTTCTGCTGGGTGCTCCAATTTCCTCCCACAGTCCAAAGATCTGCAGGTAGGTGGTTTGTCACACTAAGTTATCCACAGTGTTCAGGGGTGAGTAGGTTAAGGTGCATTAGCCATGGGAAATGCATGACTACAGGATAGGATAGGGGGATGGGTCTGGATGGGATGCTCTTCAGAGGGTCAGTGTGGACTTGATGGACCAAATTGCCTGTTTCCACACTGTAGGGATTCTATTCAAATACAGAAGATTCTGAATTTGATTTGACTTGATTGATTTATTGTCATGTGTACCTACGTACAGTGAAAAGCTTTGCTAATGAGCAATACAGGCGGATCATAGGGTGAAAAAGAAACTCAGACAGAGGCATACAGAGCATACACTAGGCGAGATCAACATTAGCAAGACCAGCATTCAATTTGACATTCCTCAACTTAAATTGGACAATGAGAAAGTTCTCAGAAATTGGGAGAAATTGAGTTACCTTCCAGTGGAAAATCAAATGACCTGAAAGAGTTTTTAAAATCACATGGAGAGATATGTGGGAATAGGCTGGGACACCGAACTGATTATGCACGATGTAGATTTAGGAAATGCTGTTCCAATTAAGCAACATCCGTATAGGTATTAAATCTCTAAAATTGGCACAGGTTCAAAAATTGATTGGAAGCATCTCAGAGACAACATAGTCAAAGTGAATTACAGCAAATGAAGCTCATCAATAGTGATGGTGTCAAAACCAGATGGTACCCAGCGATTATGTGTGGATCATCCTCAAGTCAATGCAGTTACAAAATCAGATTCATATCCTATTCTACAATTGGAAGACTATACTGAGAAGGTGGGACAAGCAACTTATATTTCTAAGCTGGACTTACTCAAACAATGCTGGCAAGTACCTTTATCCGAAAGAGCAAAGGGAATCTCAGCTTTCAAGACACTGAATGGACTGTACCAGTTTGAAGTCATGCCATTTGGATGAAGAATGCGCCAGCCACATTTGAAAGACTAACCAGTAAGGTCATTTTGGGATTACCCAATCATGTGGTCTACATGGACGTTCTAGTGATTTTTAGTTACTGTAGGGGTGACCTTTACCTGGCTATGTAAGGTGACTTGTACCTGAACACACTCAGTGGCCCATGCCTGCTTACAGGATGGCAGACAGGTGCTAAGTAAAACTAAGCAGTCTGCTCTCAAAGTGAAATACAATGGTACCTTTGAACAGAACTGCTAGAAGGTCAGTAAAAGAACGCATTATGTTCCCATCCGAGACAGTTCTGATAAAAGGATGCCTTAGGACAGATATATGACCAATTCCAACTTTATTAATGAAAGGATGATTGTCCCAGTAAATGAATAACATCAGGTGCTCGATTAGGTCATTAAGCAACTGCAAGGATAATAGCTAAAGTTATTTCGCAGTAAATAGTCACCTCTTTGAAGCAACCAGCAATATTAAATAGTTTCTAGCTAGGAATGCTCTAATCATAGAAGTTGGTTTCAATACATAACCAGAATATAACACAAGCCTTAAAAACAATTAAGCTTAGATGTGAAAATTAACTAGGCTTAGGAGACGCCTTCTCTTATGCCCTGAACAAGATAGATTGATCTTGCCTATGGAACTCCATAAATAACAAAATACTGACGGTAGAAGTAGTTGTATAATATTACACTTATAATTAACTTTATAACAGAAGATAACCTTATCACAATTAGTTAAAACTGACTGACTTTTTATTTTTATATTATGTAATTGGGACAGTGGGAAAATAAAAGGAGTAACTGAATGTGATAAAAGACAGCACCAAAATACAATTAACAGAATTCGAGCTGTCCTTACAGATAAACAAGCTTGAGAAAGATCGGAAGGAGTATAGCCATTAAACTTTTGGAATGTGAATGAATTGGATGCATAGAAAGATCCCAAGGTCGAGAGATTACTAATGCCATAAGATCACGGGAACCTGGGGCTGTCCATAGAAGTGCCCATCATTGATTGGTGTCCCATAGGATTGGGTGTTTGGATTGGGGGAAGGAGAGGTAATACGTTGCGTTTGATTACTGTGACACATAATGTATAAAATACTGTATTTCTTTGTAAAAGCAGAGAGTGTGTCATTGATCTATCTTCTAAAGCCAGATTTGGGAAGATCCTTTGGCCTTCTCCCTGCATAAACCAGTTTCTGTTTGAATAAATATCTTCTGCTCGTCTGAATCCTGCCTGCCTCCTGAGTCTTTGTCCTAGGTCAAGAAAAATGCTCCAACATATACACATGGAAGGAACATTTGGAGCATCTAGCGGAATCATTCGATCGACTTCAGGAGGCAAGGGTGGTGATAAACCTGGCTAAGAACAAGTTCACAAAAGCCCAAGTCACATTCCTAGGCCATATCATTGGACATGGACAGGTCACGCCATAGGATGTGAAAACAAAGGTTATTGGGGAGTTTCCCATCCCGATGAAGAGGGAAGTACTATGATTCCTGAGCCTGAGTGATTTTTAATGGAAATTCGTACCAAATTTGAGCAGTGTTGTTGCTTCACTGACTGATCTATTGAAGAAGTGCAAAAATTTTCAGTGGATGGAGGAGTGTCAGAAGGCATTTGACAACCTGAAAGCTGTGTTGACCCCTGCTCCTGTGTTAGCAACACCTAATTATGGAAAGCCATTCAAGGTGGCTATTGATGCAAATGAGGTGGGTTCGGTGCTGTACTCTTCCAAGAAGACAGTGAGAGTATAAGAAGACTTATTGGGCATTTCTCTGGAAAATTG
Organism: Rhincodon typus; assembly: GCF_021869965.1. Lineage (NCBI taxonomy): Eukaryota > Metazoa > Chordata > Chondrichthyes > Orectolobiformes > Rhincodontidae > Rhincodon > Rhincodon typus. The sequence goes on along the minus strand of NC_063340.1, from coordinate 30,737,328 downwards.
AATATTCATCAAAAGAAATATTCCAGCATTGAGAAAGAGACTTTGAGTTTGGTGTTGGCATTGCAGCATTTTAACATTTATTTTGCCAGTAATGCATCTGAAATAACTGTGTATACTGATCATAAATCCTTAACATTTTGAAAAAAATTTAAGGATAAAAATACCAGACTCTTCAGATGGAGTTTATTGTTACAGCCATTCAATTTGAAAATTATACACGTTACAGGATGAGAGAACATAATCACCAAGCGGTGTCACGACTTTGAGATGGAGGTGTTTGGTCACGAAAGAAATATACTGAGATGGACTATAGTATTGAATGTTTGCATTCTCATGTATATATATTGATATATATATAGAGTACTAATGGCATGAGACTAAAGTCTTTGAAAATGAAGCCTTTTTTTTGAAGGAGGGAAATGTGACGCCTTTGAGAGAGATTTGTTCTGTGCTGTTTCTCTTACAGAAAGGTGTTGCAAAAGTGATGTCAGAATGTCTGCTTCAGAATCAGTGGGTAAACAGCTATGAACTCCAAGTCCAAAGATCTCCAGGTTAGGTGAATTGGCCATGCGATATGCAAGGTTTCAAGGATAGGGTAGGGGAGATTGGTCTGGGTGGGATGCTCTTTGGAGGGTTGGTGTGGACTCGATGGGCTGAATGGCCTGCTTACACACTGTGGGGATTCTATAATTCTATGTTTTTTTTATATTAGACAAAAGAAGCATGAGTGGCTGGAATCAGGCTCACACAGACCCAGGGTTTTAGCTTTGCTTTCTGTTGGTGTTTGGACCTGACTGTTGAAGCTGATAGATACAGGCGACATGGTGGCTCAGTGGTTAGCACTGCTGCCTCACAGCACCAGGAACTCAGACTTGATTCCATCCTCAAGTGACTGTCTGCACGTCCCTGTGTCTGCACGGGTTTCTTCCGGGTGCTCCAGTATCCTCCCACAGTCCAAAGATGTGCAGGTTAGGTGGATTGGTCATGCTAAATTGCCCATAGAGTCCATGGCGGTGTAAGTTAGGTGGGTTAACCATGGGAAACGCAGGATTATGGGATGCGGTCTGGGCGAGATGCTCTTCAGAGAGTTGGTGTGGACTCGACAGACTGAATAGGCTGCTTCCACACTGTAGCGATTCTATGATGACACAGCTCTATCTCTGCAGCTGCAAACACTTGAGTTCTCTCTCTGCCACGAGATTGTTTCTTTTGGTATTCCTTTCTCCTGGACAGGAAGGGAGATGGCAAGTAAGGAAAATCTAATGCTTGTTTTCCTTGATACGCAACGACCGTACAGAACTGCTTTAGTACCTATAAATGTAGATAAAGTTTTTTTTAATGAATAAAGTGTATCTTTGTAATTAAAAAACGCTGTTACTATTAAAATCACCATACCCATCCTGAGGGTCACATTGACCATTAACTGAACTGAATCAGCTGTACAAAAGGTTGAATTTGCCTTTGCCAAGGATGTGTTTATGGGATGCTGCTATATTGGAACAGATGATGATTAGTAGTTAAATAACATATTATTTATTAATTATTTCAATAGAGTTAAAGTTATGCAAATTCTTTTTTGTTTGTATTTTAACTACGTTATAAGAAAGTGTGTTTTACTTCAAGTTTAGTCATGGACCAATCGAATCACATCTGGAACACAGCGCCTTACGCTCGCCTTTAAATAAAATAAAATGTTAGGGTCTAGGCTATCTCGTTGATATATTTTAAAAGGGTTGAGTCTGGTTCATAATATTTTGCAAAGAAGGCCTGGAGAAAGATACAGCAATTTTTGTCGAGTTTCTTCCTGAGCAGTTTCATGACTTAGGTCTCTGTGCTGTATGGATTGTTCCCCGGGATGCACACCAAGACAAATATCATCTGCGCCTGGAGGACCATCAACTCAGTGAAAGATGCTCTTTGATCTGCCCAAACCTTGTTGGTCTTCCAGTGTAAAGTGCTGAGATCAACCCAGTGTTGTAGACTGGCACATTCCTCAGTCCACGACTATGTGCTGAGGGATGCACTAAAGCTTGGGGCAGCTGCCGCCAAGGCACAGTGGGAAAAACCTTAAAGACCATCGTCTAAGGTCCTTCTGCCAAAGTATAATGAGGGTCTGTTCAGTTATCAAACCCTCTCTTTGCCCTAATATATGTAAATACTATCCTGCACGTGTAAGAAATGCCTTTGGTTTTTGCAACTGCAGGGAATGTCATCTTCTAATGCTTGTTTTCCTTGATACGTAACGACCGTACAGAACTGCTTTAGTACCTATAAATGTAGATAAAGTTTTTTTTATTAAAATCACCATACCCATCCTGAGGGTCACATTGACCATTAACTGAACTAAATCAACTGTACAAATACTGTGGCTACAAGCACTGATTAGAAGCTAGGAATTTGGCATTGAGTAACTCACCTCCTGAACTCTCCAAGGCATGTCCACTATCTGCAAGGCAAAAGTCAGTAGTGAGATGGAATATTTTCCACTTGCCCGGATGAATGCAGCTCCAACGACACTCCACTCTACACTATTCAGGACAAAGCAGCAGTTGATTGATACCTTACCCACTTCCTTCAACATTCACTCCCTCCACCACTGATGTAGTCATGGCAGAATGTATCATCTATAAGATTCACTGCGGTAACTTACCTTCGACAGCACCTTCTAAACTGCAACCTCTACCATTGAGTAGTGCAAAGACAAAGTAGACGTACTTGAGAACACATCTAGATTCCCTTCAAAACAACACAGGTACCAACCTGATGTGGAATTATAAATGATGTTCATGAGCTGTTGCTGGGTCAAATCCTGGAACTTCCTTCCTAATAACACTGTGGGCATACCTAACTCTCATGGCCTGCAGCAGTACAAGGGCCAGCTTATCACCACCTTCTCCAGGGCAATTAGGGTTGGCCAATAAGCATTGGCAAAACTGCAACAAGATCTAAACAGTATCCTGTCTTGGGGGCTGACATATACCAAGTAACATTCATGCCACATAAACACCAGGCAATGACCATGTCCAATAAGAGACAATCTAACCGACATCTCTTGGCATTCAATGGTGTTACCCTCTTTGAATCTCCCTCTATCAACATCTTTGGGTTTACCATTAACCAGATACTCAACCGGACTGGCCACATAAACACAGTGGCTACAAGAGCAGGTCAAAGGCTAGGAATACTGTGGCAAATAATTCACCTCCTGGCTCTCCAAAGCCTGTCCATCATAAGGCTCAGGTCGGCAGTGTAATGGAATACTTTCCATATGCCTGGAAGAGTACAGCAACAACAACACTCAAAAAGCTTGACAGCATACAGAACAAAGCACCTTGCTTGATATTGTTACATCCACAAACATCCACTTTATCCACTACCGATGTTCAGTTGCTATAGTATCTATTATCTACAAAACATACTACAGAAATTTGTCAAAGATCCTTATCAAAGATTCACCAAAGTATCTTCCAAAAAAAATGACCACTTCCATGGGGTACATGGGAACCAAGTTTCCCTCCAAGCCATTCCTTCACTGTTACTGGGTCAAATGCTGGAATTCCCTCCCTAATGGCATTATGGGCCAACCACATTGCACATGGACTGCAGCAAAAGAAGGCAGCTCACCATCACCTTCTCCAGGGCAAGTAGGGATGGGCAATAAATACTGGCTAACTAGCAACACCCATGTCCCACAAGCTTGTAAATTAAAACTAGGACATCAACATGCATATCTGATGAATGGACAAAATATTGCCTTAAGGGTCCTCATGTCCACAACTGTACATCAACACCTAATCCAGCAACAAAAATGCTAATGAAGTGGCTGAATTTTAAAAAAGCACTGAAACACAGCTTTTTCTGGTATTCAACAAGTATTCCCATTCCCAAAACATTTAATGCTGGGTCCAGAGGTTCAAAACCTAGTTCAAAGTTGTCATGCCTCACTGGGTTAGCACATTGGAAATGTAGCACTATTATTCCCTGAGTACCCACAAAAGTTAAAGATTTTAACAAGTGCTGTATGCAAAATTCCCATTTAGCTGATCTTCAGACTCAGATTAAGATAAACATTGTCCAAGTTTCTGTACTCAAAAACTACCATTTGTTACAAATAACAACTATGAACTGTTGGCATGTAACTGTACTTGCTAAAATTGTAATCCCCTTATAAACTCCCCCAGTTACACACAGAGATAAAAAGAAATACTGTAACAGACACAGGAAATACTGGGAATGCAATTCAGTGATCTCTGTTTACAGGGTATGTTGAGATGGTTCTTGTGCTGATCAGAATACTGCTTCTCAGTCTCCCATCTCCAGGGATGTTTTCACTGGTTTGCAGGAGGCACAAGTACTAGTTCACATTAATAAAACATCTCTTACATGTAAATTAAAAGTCATAGCTGACAGCAATTACAGGTGGGGTTTTTTTTTCAGGCTTAAAGTGGCTCTTACTGCAGAGAACAAGGAGGGACAGCTCCTGAGATGGTGAAGATCTGAAAGATTCTCTGCATCCTCTGCACAGCCTCAAGCTGTTCAGCCAGCTGAGAGCCAATCACATAGTTGTTGGCTGGCATTGTCTTTGATAACTGGACCACAGAGCAATCAGCTTCATGTTGTCAACCAAAGCTCCATTTAGACATAGCTGTTGTTCTGGAGCTAGTTTGCACTATACTGACAAAACCAGCAGCTGTGTAAACAGTGTTTACAATGAGTGTCAGATCACTTGCTTTCAAAACCTGTAACAATCCTACAGCAAACCTTGGTTTTAAAACAGTTCTTTTCTCAAACAAAAACAGAAATTACTGGCGAAGCTCAGCAGGTCTGGCAGCATCTGTGAGACAAAGCAAGTCAATGTTTCTGTTCCAGTGACCCTTCTTCAGAACTCAGTTCTTTTCTCCTTTCAGTCCACAATTAAAAATAAAACAAAAAGATACTGGCCTTTACAAAGTACTGAAGCAGCAAATTATATTTTAATAAGACTTGATCTTTACATTTTCCTTGGTCCGAATTTACAATGTCAAACTTTCCAGACTCATTCACCCCTCTAAAGGCATATACTGAAAATACACAAGAACTGAAAGCCTGGCAATATTCCTTACTTGCCAAGGCTTTAGCAGTTTTCGGAGATATACATCCGTTTGGAACCGTTTATGTCTCCCAACCAGAACCGATTCACCATTTCGTAAATAATTCATAATCCCCGCCATTTTCCAGCTCCAGCTGTAAGAGCCACAACTGAGTCATGAAACATATCTTCCAACATGTATCAAAATACAGTGGGAGAATCGCTTATCCCCAACCCCTCATCGCCAACACACAATCTGCGGAGAGAAAGGAGGCTTTTGGCTGGGTTAAGGATGAATGTTGCCTGACCTTTCACGCCTGTCACTGCAGACTTCCTTGTTTGGAATCTCTGTGCTTAATTATATGCAACCTAGCTGTTCTCGTCGCCATTGGTTGCAGCAGGAGGCAAGATTTGACAGGTGTAGGCTTACTTGCTGTGAAATTTTCCATTTGCTCTGAACCTATATTTCAATCAATTTATCCTACAACAAATAACCTGTACGTGATGCAAAGTGGAAATTACAGCAATTTCTTTGCCATTTCTACGATACGTTAACGTCAAATGCAGTTCATTATTACCTATCTTTAAAAGGATTAAATATTAGTAGGTAGACTTAAAGATAAATATCTCACCGGCAAACGTTTTCTTTCAACAGCCAATACTGATTTGCAGTACATCAACAATTACTGCATTCGAGAAAACAATTTTGTTTTAAAGTGCAAATAAAAGCCATAACTATATAACGTAAGTGCTAATTAAAAAACAAACATTACTCACCTATAATATCGATTATCTTTGTCGGGAATCAGATCATCTTTTAAATCCATATAAACTCCTCTAACCCTTTTGCAGAAATATTTCAGTTCTGTATACAGAAGATTTTCAAACGAAGGATCTGAATCCATGGATTGTTGGTGTTCCCCAGTGCCGGCTGACTCCTTGCAGGGTTGGATATCGTCGGAAACAGTGCGGAATCATTAGAACCCACCTTTATTTGCCTTTATAATGCAAGTAAATATCGTTTCAATATACGTGATGAAATAAATCAGCTGCCCCTTTGTTCGGGAGTGATGACGATTAGTCAATAAGATACACCGAACCATATGTCAGGAGGATACTGGCTACAAACTAGTAAGAGCGAGGTCTATATAGTCACTGGACATGTTAACCCTCTCCGTCCATGTCCATACCTCAATATCAACATGTCCAAAAGTTGCCACAATATGTATGTAATGAAGGGATTGTATGTTTAAGGTAATGGGATGCTGATCAGGTGGGTTGCTTAAAATTGGATAGGGGTGAGATTCCTGTGTAGTGCTGGAGTTGCACTCATCCAGGCAAGCAAAGAATATCCCATTGAACTTCAGACGTGACCATTATAGATGGTGGAGAGGCTTTGGGAAGTCAAGAGCTGAGTTGCACACCACATTCACAGCTGTTCTTGCTGTAACAGTATTTATAAGCCAGTTAAAAGTCTGGTCACTGGTAATTACCAGAATGGACATGGTGGGAGATTCAGTCACCATTCACTCAAGGGGACATGGTTACATTCTCAAAGACAACACAGTATGGAGGTGGAGGAGCACTGCAGGTCAGGCAGCATCAGAGGAGCAGGGAAGTTGATGTTTTGGGTTGGGACCCTTTGAAAGGCAAGTGCATAGCACCTCTATGGCGTAAATGATAGATATCAACACAAATCTGATATTGTCCAAGTTTCTGAATGTGTATGTGGACTGCTTAATGTTTGAGGAGTTACCAGTGGAACAGAACACTGTGCAATCAATGGCAAAGATCCCATTTCCGACTTTGTATGAAGCAGCTGAAGATGATTGGGTCTAGGTTGCTACCCTGAGCAGTGGGTCTAGGCCCGAAACGTCAGCTTTCCTGCTCCTCTGATGCTGCTTGGCCTGCTGTGTTCATCCAGCTCTACACCTTGTTATCTCAGATTCTCCAGCATCTGCTGTTCCTACTATCTCTGAAACAATTCCAGCAGTAGTGACTTGGGATTGAGATGATTGGATTCTACTAACTATGAACATCTTCCTTCATGCTGTATGACTCCAACCAGTAGAAGAGCACTATTTCAAGGGACGCACAAAAATCAAAAACTTTGGTATGAAGCTTTCCCTCCCTCAAGCAGTGAGTAATACACAGCAGTTCAGCAACCAGGAAGGTACAACACATGAATAATAATAATGAGGTTACCTAAAACAATGAATTTAAGTGACAAGCTGAGCATCAAATCAAATTGCAACAATGACAACAATTTATATTTATACAGCACCATTAATGTAAGTAAGCATCCCGTGGTGATTCACAAAGGAGCTTTATAAAACAAAGTATGACACCAAGATATATATTATGAGATAACCAAAATGTTGGCCAGAAGTAATTTTAAGTTATGTCTTTAAGGATGAAAATGAGGTAGGGCAACAGAGAGATGTAGAGGAACTCCCTGCCCAGTGAAGTGGTTGAAGCTACCCCACTGAATGCTTTTAAGGCAAGGCTAGATAAATTTTTGAACAGTAAAGGAATTAAGGGTTATGGTGAGTGGGCAGGTAAGTGGAGCTGAGTCTCAAAGATCAGCCATGATCTTATTAAATGGCAGGACAGGCTTGAGGGGCCAGATGGCCTACTCCTGCTCCTAGTTCTTATGTTCTTATGTTCTTATTCCATGGCTTGGGATCGAGGCAACTAAAGGCACAGCCAAATATCACAGAATCCCTACAGTGTGGAAACAGGCCCTTCAGCCCAGCAAGTCCACACTGACCCTCAGAGCATCCCACCCAGACCCATCCCCCTGTAATCCACCTAACCTACACATCCCTGAACACTATGGGCAATTTAGCTTAGCCAATTTACCTAACCTGCACATCTTTGGACTGTGGGAGGAAACCGGAGCACCCAGGGGAAACCCACACAGACACAGGGAGAATGTGCAAACTCCATACAGACAGTCACCTGAGGCTGGAATCAAACCCGGGTCCCTGGTGCTCTGAGGCAGCAGTGCTAACCACTGATCCACCGTGCATTGGGAATGCACCAGAGGCCAGAATTAGACAATAGATATGTCAGATGATTGTGGGGCTGGAAGAGACTACATAATAATAAGGGGCAAGGCTAGGAAACAATTTGAAAAGTAAGGACGACAATTTTAAAATCAAAAGATTTCTTGATTATTTGCAAATGCAGGCCATTGAGCACTGAGATAATGGGTCTTGCTGTGAGTTAGGGTGCAAGTGCAGAGTTTCAGATGACCTCAAATCTACAGAGGGTACAATGTGGGAGACCACCCAAAAGTTTATTGTGTTAAGGATATGAGAGAGCTGATGTGACAATGTTTCCTCTATTCTCATTTCACGGTTGCCTCCAACAAGATGTGTGAATTATAGGGAATGGTTAATACATTTTCAGTGTTGTGATTTCCAGTAATAAAGACAAAGTTGAAAGTCTCTGAACCTCCAGACAAGATTATGGTCAAAATTTCTATACAGGCAAATCTTTGCAGGTGGAAACAAATTAGACCCCTTCACTCTGCCTTGCTTAATGGTTGTTGGCAGGATTCTATTTTTCCAATTGGAGGAAATGTTCCCTTTTGTTATACTATTTTCACACTATCTTTTCTCTGCCTAATTCTTGAAGTGATATGATTTATTGTATAAAGTCTGTTTTGGTGATGTGGCCATAGGTTCGATAGTTCTACAGCTCACACAAACTATGACAAACTAAAAGCCATTGCTATGGAATGGAGTGTCTAAGGGTGGTTGCTCGCACCCTCTTCTCATAAATCAATTTTCCTGCACCTTTCTTCATTAAGATTCAGAATCACAGATACTGTGTGAGGTTGGTGGGGTAGGGCCTCAATTTTGACTGTTGGTAAATGCATTGACAATAGAGCTGTAAATTCCATAAATTGCTTAATCACCGGTGTACCTATTCAAGGCAGGATCTCCCATGCATAGTTATTTATTTGAGAACATTCATAGAAATGAGTAGCAGGAGTAGGCCAGTCAGCTCTTCGAGCCTGTTCTGCCATTCAGTATGATCATGGTTGTTCCTCTATTTCAATTCTCACTTTCTAGTGAAGTCCATAGGTTGACCACCCTCTCAGTGTATAAATGTTTTGTCATCTCTGTCCTAAATGACCTACTCCATATCCTGAGATTGGGACCCCTGGTTCTAGATTCCCCAAACAGGGGAAAAATCCTCTCTGCATCATCTGTCTAGCTTGTTAATAATCTATATATTTCAATCAAATCCCCCCTCATTCTTTTAAACCCTACAGAATATAGGCAAAATCAAACCAAGCTCTCCTCATACAATTGTTCTGCTATCCCTAGTTTTAGCTTAGAATGTTTGCTGCATCCTGTCAATGGCAAATATACCCTCTCTTAGGTGGGGAGACCAAAACTGCACACAATAATCTCACCAAGGCCTGTATAACTGCAGGAAGACATCCAACTTCTGAACTCAAATCTCTTGCAGTGAAGGCCAACATTCCTATTGCTTGCTGCACTTGTCTGTTTACTTCCATTGATTGGTGTATATGGTCACCCAGATCCCTTTTGTACATCCACTTTCCAAATATATCACCATTTAAATAATATTCTAGCTTTCTGTTTTTCACACTGAAGTGTATAATTCAAATTATCCTTGTTATAATGCATTTGCCTTGTGTTTGCTCATATATAACTTGTCTAGATCACCCTAAAACCTCCGTGCAACAACTTCAGAACTCATAATTCCACTTGAGTTTGTGTCATCAGCAAACTTGAAAATATTGAATTTGGTTTCTTCATCCAAATTATTTATATATATCATATATAGCTGAGGCCCAAGCAGTGACCTCTGCAGTATATCACTATTCATGGCCTGCCACCTGAAAATTTATTTATTCCCATTTGCTACTTTCAAACTATCAACTAATCCTCAATCTACGCCGATATATTATCCCTAGTCCTATTTTGCCAACTAACCTCTTATCAAACTCCTTCTTGAAATCCAAATACACCGTATTCACTGGTTCTCCCTTATTTGGTTCTACTAGTTACATTCCCAAAACCCTGGTGATTAGTTTAAGCAAGATTTCCTTTTCATCAATCGATGCTGACCTTCTCTAATCCCATAAATGCTTTCTAAGTGTTTTGTTATCGCATAGACGATGAATTCTTGGAGTGTATAGAAGATAGTTTACTGGATAAATATGTTGAGTAACCAACTAGAGAACAGGCCATCCCAGACTAAGTTTTGAGTAATGAAAAAGCAATAATTATCAACCTGGCTGTGCAAGATACCTTGGGGAAAGTGACCATAATATGATAGAATTCTTCATTAAGAGTCCTGAACTTAAATAAAGGAAATTGTGATGGTATGAGGCCCGAGTCGGCTATGATAAATTAGGGAAAAATTCTTAAGGAAATGATCATAGCTAGGCAATGGCAAATATTGAAGACTGTATGGAAAATAAAATGGCCAAGGCTAATAAGGGAAATTAAGGATAGTATTAGATCCAAGGAAGGGGCATACAGAAACAGCAGCAAACCTGAGGATCAGTAGCAGTTTAGATCTCAGCAATGGATGATGTGGAGGTGCTGGTGTTGGACTGGGATGGACAAAGTCGGAAATCACACAACAGGATAATAAGAACTACAGATCCTGGAGTCAGAGATAACACAGTGTGGAGCTGGTGGAACACAGCAGGCCAGGCAGCATCAGAGGAGCAGGAAGGCTGACGTTTTGGGTCGGGACTGCCAAATTTCCTGCTCCTCTGATGCAGGCTAGCCTGCTGTGTTCCTCCAGCTCCACACTGTGTTATCCCAGGAGTCGCACAACACCAGGTTATATTCTAACAGGTTTATTTGATGTAACAAGCTTTCGGAGTGCTGTTCCTTCGTGTGGTAAGGAGCAATGATCAAAAAGCTTGTAGTTTCAAATAGACCTGTTGGACTCTCACCTGGCGTCATGTGACTCTTGACCTCAGCAAAAGATGACAAAAGGATACAGAGAGGGAAAATAGAGTAGAAGAGTGGTTTGTGAAGAGGAACAACGAGGTAGCAGACAAATTAAATACATAAAATAAAGCAAAGAACTTGAATGCTCAAAATCTGCAACAAAAACAGAAATTGCTGGAGAAACTCAGCAGGTTCGGCAGCCGGGCAGAGAATGGCAGAAAGAAATAGAATTAAGGTTTCGAATCTGGAATGACTTCTTCAGAACTGAAAGGTGTTGGAATATGTGTACTTTTGACAGACACAAAATCCCAGTGCAAATGACAAAGGGTCATCAATGATGGAGTTAGAGAAAAAGAGATGTAAATTAAGGTGCAAAGTGTAGAGAATATACCCAGATGAACAAAGGGAGAATGTGCAAACTCCATACCGACAGTCACCTAGCATTTGGAATTGAACTCAGGTCCCTAGCGTTGTGAGGCAGCAATGCTAACCACTGAGCCACCATGCCACCCATAAATGTTAGCATGAAACAAAGATGGTTTGTTGACTTGGTAAATAACAGGGAGATCATGGTCATTCCTATTAAAAAAAAGCAGGTACCCAGAAAAGCGATCACCCAGTTTGCATTTGATCTCACCAATGTAAAGGAGTCCTTTATGTAAAATGTATGTTTTGGTCTGGCTTCATAAAGTAGGACACAAATAACTTCCCAAAAATCAATGGAGGACATTGGGTATGGTGAGGGGGAGGAAATCAATATTAGTAGAGAAACAATGTTGTGCAAACTGTTGTGAATAAAGGCCAATAAATCCCCAGGCCCCAGTAAACTACATCCCAGAATACCTAAGGAAGTGATTGTTCCAAAAGTCATTTTTCAAGATTCTACAGATTTTGAAACAGTTTCTACGGTTTGGACAGTAGCTAATGTAACACCACTATTTAAAAAAGGTAGTAGAGACAAAACAGGGAATGATAGATCGGTTAAGCATGACATTGGTAGTGGGGAAAATGCGAGAGGTCTTTACAAAAAATTTAATAGCAGAACACTTTGGAAACAGTGACAGTATTGAACAGAGTTAACATGGGTTTACAAAAGAGAAATCATCCTTGGAATTTTACAAGGATGCAATTGTTGGAGATGAAATGAGGAAGCTTAGTGGATGCAGTTTGCTGGGACTTTCAGAAGGCTTTTTTTAAAGGTCCCATATAAGAAATTAGCATGTAAAAGTATAGCACACGGGATTCGGAGTAGAACACTGACATAAATAGAGAACTGGTTGGCAAACAGGAAACAAGGAATAGGAATAAATGAGTCTTTTGCTGAATGGCAGCCAGTAAATAATGGATACAGTACGGGGTCGAATCATGTGTGGTGGCGTCTTTTGACACCACAAACCTGTTTAACAGCAATAGCAGGAGGCCAGTTAGCAGGTTTTAGGGAAAGGAAAAGAAGCCATTTAGTTAGAACATGGAACAGTACAGCACAGGAATAGGTCCTTCAGCCCACCATGTCTGCATCATTGATGATGCCATTCTAAACTAATCCCATCTGCCCACACTTTTTTCATATCACTTTACTCCTGCCCTTACTCTGTTCAAGTGTTTGTCCAAATGCTTGTTAAACATTGCTAAAGTATTTTCTTCCCCTGGCAGCATGTTCCAGGCACCTACAACCCTCTATGTAAACAACTTGCCTCACACATCTTCTTCAAACGTTTCCCCTTTCACCTGAAGTCTAGACCCCTGGTATTTCACATTTCCACCCTTGGAAAAAGACTATGACAATCCAGCTTATCCATGCCTTTCAAAATTTTATATTCTTCTCAGGGTTGCCCCTTAGTCTCCAACACTCAAGCAAAAACAATCCATGTTTGTCCAACCTTTGCTTATAGCGAGTAAACTCCAATCCAGACAACATCCTGGTAAACCTCTTTTGTACCTTCTCCAAATCCTCCACATCCTCCCTATAGTGTGGTGACCAAAAGTGCACACAATACTCCAAATGCAGCCTAACTAGAGTTCTATAGAGCTGCAACATGCCTTACCAACTCTTATACTCAGTGCCCTGACTGATGAAGGCAAGCATGCTGTATAGTTTCTTTGCCACCTTATTTACTTGTGTTGTCACTGTCAGAGAGCTATGGACTTGCACCCCAAGATTCTTCTACAGGTAGTTCTCCTATAATGCGATAGTTGCATTCTTATGTGACCTTGCGCTATAGAAAATCATAGAATCCCTTACAGTGTGGAAACAGGCCCTTTGGCCCAACAAGTCCACACTGACCCTAGGAGCATCCCACCCAGACCCATCCCCCTGTCACCTAATCTACACATTCCTGAACACTATGGGCAATTTAGCATGGCCAATCTACCTAGCCTGCACACCTTTGGACTGTGGGAGGAAACCCACGCAGACATGGGAAGAATGTGCAAACTCCACTCTGACAGTCACCTGAGGGTGGAATTGAACCCAAGTCCCTGGTGCTGTAAGGTAGTAGTGCTAACCACTGAGCCACCGTGCCACCCCATCATGCTATAGATGGGGTCACTATACCCATACAGCAGAAAGTTCACTGTTATACAAACAGCATCTGCTATTTATCAACTGCATTACAGCCAATTTGCGTTAACGAAATAGCAGAACTACCTGTATATGTCAATGCTTGTAAGGGTCCTCCTATTTATTGTGTACTTTCCTCTTGCATTTGACCTGTCAAAGAATCTTAGAACCCTTACAGTGCAGAAAGAAGTTATTTAGCCCAATAAGCTTGCACCGACCCTCCGAGGAGCATCCTATCCCCGGAATCCAGTATTTACCATGGCTAACCCACATCACCTGCACACCTCTGGGCACCATGAGGCAATTTACCATGGCCAATCCACCTAGCCTGCATATCTTTGGACCGTGGGACGAAACCAGAGTACCCAGCAGAAACCCACAGAGACTTGGGAGAAATGCATCACTTCACACTTGATCAGTGCTTGGATCAGTGCTCTTCACAGCTAAATATTATCTCTAAATTTGCTATCAACACAAAGCTGGGTGCGAGGGTAAACTGTGAGGAGGATGCAGAATTGCTTTACTGTGATTTGGACAAAGTGAGTGAGTGGGCAAATGCATGACAGATGAAGTATAATGTAGGTAAATGTGTGGTTATTCACTTTGGTAGCAAAAAGAGGAGGGCAAATTATTATCTGAATGGCGATAGATTGGGAAAGGGGGAGGTGCAATGAGATCCGGCTGTCCTTGTACTCTGGTCAAGGAAAATAACCGTGCAGATGCAGCAGGCAGTGAAGAAGATAACTTGTACTTTGGCCTTTGTAGTGAGAGGATTTGAGCACAGGAGCACAGATATCTTATTGCCTTGATGAGATCACTTATGCAGTATTGTTGGTCTCCTTATGTGAGGAAGGACGTTCTGCTTTGGGAGAGAGCGTAATCAGGTTTACCAGACTGATTCCTGGGATGGTAAAATTGACATATGAAGTTTAACTGGATTGGTTAGGACTACAGTCACGGGAATTTAGAAGCATGAAGGAGGATCTCACAGGACTAGACAGGCTAAACTCAGGAAGGATGGTCCCCATGAGCAGGGAGACCAGAACTTGGGGTCGCAGCCTAAGGATATGTTCTAGGCCATTTAGGGCTAAGATGAGAAGAAATGTCTTTACCCAGAGAGTGGTGAGCCTGTGGAATTATCTGCCACAGAAAGTGGTTGAGGAGAAAATATTGTATCAATGGATATGGGGAGAAAGCAAGAATAAGGTACTGAGTTGGATGATTGGCCATGAACAGTTCTGCGGAAGGGTCACCAGACTCAAAATATGAACTCTGGTTTTTTCTTCACAGATGCTGCCAGACCGGCTGAGCTTTTCCAGCAACCACGGTTCTTTCGGTTTTCACTTCTTTCAGTACTCTGAGAAACAAATTTTCAGGCTTTGGGAATTTGTCAGAATTCAATCCTATTAATTTCTCTAGTACCATTTTTTTTACTGATACTGATTTTCTTCAACTCCTCCTTCTCACTAGACTCTTGGTTCCCTAAGGTTATGGGAAATTATTAGTGTCTTACTTTGTGATGACAGACCCAAAATGTGTTCAAATCATCTGCCCTTTTTTTATTCAATTTCTGACTGTAATTTCTGACTGTAAGGAACATACATTAGCTTTCACTAATGTTTTTCTCATAACATGTTTACTAAAGCTTTTACAGTCAGTTTTTATGTTCCCTGCAAGTTTACTTTCCAACCCTATTTTCCCCCACTTGATCAAACATTTTGTCTTCTTTTGCTGAATTCCAAATTTTATATGTCTCCTCTTTGGATCTAATTTCTTTTGGAAGTTGTGGTTGAGCCACCTTTCTTGTTTATTTTTGCAACAGATAGGAATGAATAATTGTAGTAATTCATACATATGTTCTTTCATTATTAGCCATTGACTATCCACTGCCAATCATTTTAGGAAGATCATACAACCATAAGAAATAGGAACAGGAGTTGGCTGTTCAGCCTTTCAAGCCTGCTCCACCATCGAAAAGGGTCATGGCTGATCTGACATTCTTCATGTTCACTTTTCTGCCCTTTCTTGGAATACTTGATTCCCCTACTGATCAAAAATGTTTCTATCTTTGCCTTAAACTCAGCCCCCACAACTCTCTGTGGTAAGGATTTCCAAAGACTCACAACCTTCTGAGATAAGAAATTCCTTTGCATCATTGTCAACTTGTGCCTCATACCCTCGTAGTTCCCTGTATTTAGATTCAGGACCTTAGTTTCAGATTCAATATCTTCACTCTCCACCTTAATGAACAATTCTATCACTTGATTGTTGCTGTTCCCAACAGACCCCATACAAACAGATTGTTAATTAATCCTTTCTCATTGCACAATTCCTAGTGTATGATAACCTGCTCGCTACTTGCTTCCTCAGGTCAAAAAACCCATCATGTATACATTTCAAAAAATCCACAGTATTATTGTTAGTTTGGTTGATCCAATCTACATGTAGATTAAGGTCACCCATAATTGCAATTGTACCCTTATTACATGTATCTCTAATTGACAGTTTAATATTCCCCCATACATCTCTGCTCCCGTTTGGGGGCCAATAGACAACGCCCCACCAATTTTTTCTGCCCCTTGGTGTTTCTTCTCACCACCCATTATAGATACAACATCATGATTTTCCAAGCCAATATCCTTCCTCACAGTTGCATAGATTTCATCCTTTACTAACAATGCTACTCCACCTCCTTTTCCTTTTTGTCTGTACTTCCTAAATATCGAATATCCCTGGATTTTCAGTTCCTATCCTTGGCCACCATAACTGAAAGTATATTATAACTTGACACATTTATTTGTACTGTAAATTCATCTATCTTATTGCAAATGCCTTTACACTTGTTTTTTAACCTTGTTAATCATCTTAGCTTTATTTTGCACCAGAGCCTATGTTCCTTGCACTTGTTTGTTCTGCTTTCCACTTTCACTTCTTACTTTTCTGTCTTTCATTTCTATCACGTTTCCCTGTTCTCTGTCACCCCCGGTCATGTATCCTTCCCCTGCCATTTTAATTTAAATCTTCTTAAACAGCACCAGCACACAGACTCCCAATTACATGAGTCCCCATTCTGCCCAGGTGCAATCTGTCCTGTTTGTACTAGTCCAAATTTTCCCAGAATCGGTTCCAATGTTTGAAGAATCTAAATCATTCCCTCCTCCCCACATTATTTCTTCCGATATTTATCTGATGTATTCTTTTAATTGGACGTTCACAAGCACATGACTCTGGTAGTAATGCTGAGATTACCACCTCTGAGATCCTATGTTTTAGTTTACATCTAAACTCTCTCTACTCAGCTTTATATATGTCATTGGTACTGATACGTACCGCGACCACTGGCTGTTCACCCTTCACCTTCAAAAATGCCCGACAGCCTGTCTGAGCCATCCCTGACTGTTAGCTTCCTTTAAAGTAATAAGGAGTGAATCCACAATCTTTTTAAATATCTGCCTTTATTTCTTATTGTGTGTTGATTACATGGTTGTAAGTTAAGACCTCCACAGCAACAACCATTTCCGTGCCTTTATACATATTTTTCATTTGATCCTCTCTGAAACCGCAAACTGCTCTCCATTCCCGAACCAATAGGCCGGACATATGCTCATGTCTGCCCTGGGGAAAGCCCTGGGGAAAATTGATACACAGAGATCTGCGTGTTCAGGTCCATTGTACCCTGAGGGTGGCAACGCAAGTCGATAGAGTGGTCAAGAAGGCATACGGCATGCTTTCATTCATCGGACGGGGTATTGAGTACAAGAGTTGGCAGGTCATGTTACAGTTGTATAGGACTTTGGTTCGACCACATTTGGAATACTGCGTACAGTTCTGGTCGCCACATTACCAAAAGGATGTGGATGCTTTGGAGAGGGTGCAGATGAGGTTCACCAGGATGTTGCCTGGTATGGAGGCTGCTAGCTGTGAAGAGAGGTTGAGTAGATTAGGATTATTTACATTAGAAAGACGGAGGTTGAGGGGGGACCTGATTGAGGTCTATAAAATCATGAGAGGTATAGACAGGGGTGGATAGCAAGAAGCTTTTTCCCAGAGTGAGGGACTCAATTACTAGGGGTCACGATTTCACGGTGAGAGGGGAAAAGTTTAAGGGAGATATGCGTGGAAAATTCTTTACGCAGAGGGTGGTGGGTGCCTGTAACACATTGCCAGCGGAGGTGGTAGAGGCGGGCACGATAGCATCATTTAAGATGTATCTAGACAGATACGTGAATGGGCAGGGAGCAGAGGGATACAGATCCTTGGAAAATAGGCAACAGGTTTAGATAGAGGATCTGGATTGGCGCAGGCTTGGAGGGCCGAAGGACCTGTTCCTGTGCTGTAATTTTCTTTGTTCTTTGTTCTTCTTTGTCTGTTTTGAATCGGTTTCAACCAGACTTGCAAGTTTCCTTTCTGCATCAGCATTTGCGATCTAACCCTTGTTATGCTGTAGCTTAATCACACAATTTTCAATATACTCCACAACTCCCCACTTTTGATTCTTCTCCAAACAGAATCCACCAGAAAAGCAAGCTAACAATAATATGTAGGAGAATAGCAAGAACTGCAGATGCTGGAAGTCAGAGTCGATATGGTGTGGAGCTGAAGGAACACAGCAGGTCAGGCAGCATCAGAGGAGCAGGAAAGTTGATCTTTTGGGTCGGGACCTTTCATCAGGACTAAGGAGGGGGAAGGGTGTTCAGAAAAAAATAGAGGGAAGGGATCGGTGCTGAGGAAGATAGGTGGGGTGGTGATAGGTGGATGCAGGTAGGCGCATTGTGGAGATTGGTCAATGGGAAGGGTGGGGCAGATAGGCGAGAAGGAAGATGGACATGTTGTGTCAGTCAAGGAGGCGGGGATGAGAGGGAGGGCTGGACATGGGATGAGGCCAGAGGTGGGGAGATTTTGAAGCTTGTGAATTCTAAGTTGAGGCCATTGGGCTGTAAGCTCCTGAGTGGGAATACAAGGTGTTGTTCCTCCAATTCTCGTGTGGCTTCATTGTGTCATTGGAGGAGGCCCAGGACGGACATATTGTCAAGGGAGTGGGAAAGGGAGTTGAAATGACTGGCAACTGGAAGGTGGTGTTGATTGGAGCGTACAGAACGTAGGTGCTCTGAGAATCAGTCGCCAAGTCTGTGCTTGGTCTCTCCGATGTAGAGGAGACCATATTGGGAGCAACAGATGCAGTAGACCAGGTTAGGAGATGTACAGGTGAATGCCTGTCAGATACAGAATGATTTTTTGGGGCCTTGGACAGAGATGAGAGGGCAGGTGTAGGAGCAAGTGTAGCACTTCCTGCAGTTGCAGGGAAAGGTAACGGGTGTGTTGGGGTTTGTGGGGTGTGTTGTGGAGCAGACGAGACAGTTGTGAACAGAGCTGTCCCTTCAGAAAGCCGATATGAATGGGGAGGGAAATATCCTTTTGGTGGTGGAGTCTGATTGCAGGTGGCAAAAGTGGCAGAGGGATGATGCGTTAGATTCGGAGTTTGGTGGGGTGGTATGTGAGGACCGGGGTATTCTATCCTTGTTGTTGCTGGGGAAAGGGGTTTTGAGGGCAGAAGTGCAGGAAACGCAGGAGATGCAGTTGAGGGCATAATGAATCACGGGAGACGGGAAGTTAAAGACTGGAAAGTCTTTGAAACAGGAGGACATCTGGGATGTCTGGAAGTGGAACGCTTCATCCCGGGAACAGATGCAGCGGGTGCAGAGGAATTGGGAATTTGGGATTGCATTTTTGCAAGAGGGACGGATGAAAGGAGGTGTAGTCAAGGTAACTATGGGAGTCGATGGGTTTGAAATAGATGTCGGTGCTGAGTCGGGTGACGAATATGGAGATGGAGAGGTCCAGGAAGGGGAGAGATGTGTCGGAGATCGTCCAGGTGAATTTGAGGTCGGGGTGAAAGGTGTTGGTGAAGTGGATGAACTGTTTGAGCTCCTCATGGGAGCATGAGGCAGCACCGATACAGTCATCGATGTACTGGAGGAAGAGGTGAGGGAGGTGCCAGTGTAACTGTGGAAGAGGGACTGTTCCATGTATCCTATGAAGAGGCAGGCATTGCTCAGACCCATGCGGGTGCCCAGAGCCACCTCTTTGGTTTGTAGGAAGTGGGAGGAGTTAAAGGAAAAATAATATGTAGATTGCCTAGAGTGTTGAACAACAGTTAAATATCAAACTTTAGGCTTCATCATTTGGTGAATACAACATTTAAACAACATAAACAAGAAATACAGAAAAAGAATCACAACAATAAAAAGTAATACAATCAATTTCCCACCTTGGGCAATTGTAACAATTCTTATCAGACTTCAAGTTCAGTCACTGGTTGCTCATTAACATCATACATGCATTCAAAAATCCCCAGTTTTCTTTTTCAAGGTATCTGCATGTCATCACTTTTGGGCCCTTTCACTTCAGCTCACTATCACTGTTTTAAAGTCAGTTTCTCTACTGATTATGTGTCAGTGTTTTATCGTTTACGCTATGCTCTTGTGCTCTTCCAAGCCACACTGATCTGTTTGTCGAGTAGGTGCACATATCTGAAGTGCAATTTTTTTTAACCAAGCATTCACTCTTAGATCGTAGAATTCCTACAGTGTAGAAACGAGCCCTTTGGCCCAACAAGTCCACACTGACTGTCAGAGCATTCCATCCACACCCATCCCCCTATAACACTTTAACCCACCTAACCTACACATCCCTGAACACTATGGGCAATTTAGCATGGCCAATCCACCTAACACCTTTGGACTATGGGAGGAAACTGGAGTACTCGGAGAAAACCCACGCAGACACGGGGAGAATGTGCAAAGTCCACACAGACAGTTGCCCAAGGATGGAATTGAACCCGGTTCTTGGCGCTGGTGAAGCAGCAGTGCTAACCACTGAGCCACCGTGTGCCCTAGTGTTTGCTACTTCCAAGGTAACACTCACTTTTGCACAGTTACATCGGAATCCCAAGATCATGTCATCCATTCTTGACTCTTGTACGATCTTATCATAGGTTCTGAGATTTTACTTAGCTCTCCGTATACCATCCCAATGCCTCAGATAGTGGCTCAATCACCAAGGAACGAGAAGGACACAAACATCACCAAGAGAAAGCTAACAGTTTAGTACTCTCACCTAAACTTCCTTTCATTAAAATGCATGTTAGCTTCAATTGCCATTTCAACCCGGTATTCTAATTTGTTTTTTTTTCAGCCACTACTCTCTATCCATAATTGCTTCATTTCATCCAAATTTGCCATTTAACTATTACCACCCATCTAATTCCAGACATCTAGCGAGATCTGTAGTCCATGGTAAATCATCTTATAATATTTTAAAACAGAGTCAAACATTTCTATTTGATTCAGGCAAAATATACTTTGTTCACTCTTTCTCCAAGATGACCCATATATTTTAAACTTACTTTATAGCTCATTCTAGATATTTGATATATCTCTACGCAAATGTGTCCAAATTCAAAATTCTGTTTTCTCCTCAAAGTCACTGACAATTTTAACGCTTTGGAATTCCTGAATGTTTTCACAGTAGTTCATCAATGCAGAAATGTGTTGTTAACAAATGGCTTGATGGTTTGAGGATGCCTCACCTATCATCATGTTGTGACGCTGGAAGTCTGCAGACAGGTACAGAAGTTTGTCCTCTTATCTGAAAAACAAAAAGTATCCATCCATTCTACTTCAAGCAGAACGGATTAATTAGTAGTGGCATAAGGGGTGAGGTGAAAACTCCTGGACATAATTACATTGAACATCTCTCTTCCTCCTGTACAGAAATGTGTGTTATAATCGACAAAGGAAAAGCCTACCACTTTTGTTAGATTGTACTCTCCTTTTAAAACTCCTTGATTCTCAGAATTTAGAACATATTGTCAGAATTTTGTTTAAAGCGAATCGCATTTCAAAAATTCCAATTTTCCTATTACTTGGATACTTTCACACCAAAGTACATTTAGAATGAATAAATCTTATCATCCAGAATAAAAGATTCACCCATGTTAAAACAACATTTAGAAGTTCATTCTGGCCAGAAAATGAAATTCCAAATGTAATAATTTCCTTTTCCAAAAGGTATTTGACAAGGTGCCACACCAATGGCTGCTACACAAGATAAAGTTGCAATGTATTGCAGGTAATGTATTGGCATGGAGAGAGGATTGGTTGACCAGTAGAAAGCAAACAGTAGGGGTAAATGGGTGTTTTTCTGGTTGGCGGTCAGTGGCGAGTGGTGTGCCTCAGAGATCACTGTTGGGACCTCAATTGTTTACAATTTACATAGATGATTTGGAGTTGGGGACTAAGTGTGGTGTGTCAAAATTTGCAGATGACACTAAGGTGAGTGGTAGAGCAAAGTGTAAAGAAGACACTGAAAGTCTGCAGAGGGATATAGATAGTCTAAGTGAGTGGGCAAAGGTCTGGCAGATGGAGTACAATGTTGATAAGTGTGAGGTCATCCATTTTGATAGGAATAACAGCAAAATGGACTATGTTTTAAGTGGTAAAAAATTGCAGCACGCTGCTGTGCAGAGGGACTTGGGTGTTCTTGTGCATGAATCGCTAAAAGTAGGATTGCAGGTGCAGCAGGTAATTAAAAGGCAAATGGAATTTTGTCTGCCATTGCTAGAGGGATGGAGTTTAAAAACAGGGAGGCTTTGCTGCAGCTGTATAGGGTCCTGGTGAGGCCACACCTGGAGTACTGTGTGCAGTTTTGGTCTCCTTACTTGAGAAGAGATATACTAGCACTGGAGGGGGTGCAGAGGAGGTTCACTCGGTTGATTCCAGAGTTGAGAGGGTTGGATTATGAGGACAGACTGAGTAGACTGGGATTATACTCATTGGAATTCAGAAGAATGAGGGGAGATCTTATAGAAACATATAAGATTATGAAGGGAATAGATAAGGTAGAGGCAGGGAGGTTGTTTCCGCTAGCAGGTGAAACTAGAACAAGAAGGCATAGCCTCAAAATAAAGGGAAGCAGATGTAGGACTGAGGTCAGAAGGAACTTCTTCACCCAAAGGGTTGTGAATCTGTGGAATTCCCTGCCCAGTGAAGCGGTTGAAGCTACCTCGCTGAATGTTTTTAAGGCAAGGTTAGATAAATTTTTGAACAGTAAAGAAATTAAGGGTTATGGTGAGTGGGCAGGTAAGTGGAGCTGAGTCTCAAAAAGATCAGCCATGATCTTACTAAATGGCAGGGCAGGTCGAGGGGCCAGATGGCCTACTCCTGCTCCTAGTTCTTATGTTCTTATGTTCTTATTAAGCTTTATGACCGAATTTTTAAATCAACATTTTATTGCACATTTTTGCTTTACACAATCACTGATATAACTTTAAAAGGACATTACATTAACCATACATGTTCCACACTGATGCAGGTACACATCACTTTTTCAAATCACCATAGATTCCCAAACTACAATGCATTCCTAAATCTCAAGATCCTGGGAACGAAAACACAAATATTACACAAAACAACGAATAAAGGTGCATTCAAACTAGACCACAAAGAATGAAGCACTGAAAGCTGGTCTCTCTCTCTCTCTCTCTCTCTTTCTGTTTATTTTTCCTTCACAACCATTCCAGTCATTCCTTTTCACCTACTCTGACTGCAGTCCACTGCTCACCATCAAAGGGCAGATTATGTCCATCAATCAAAAGTAAACATGTCAAGTCAGTACCAGTGTCCAAAAGACAATATATTCAAAAGTACGAGACAACAAGTTGCAGAGCTGGATGAACACAGCAGGCCAAGCAGCATCATAGGAGCAGGAAGGCTGACGTTTTGGGCCTCGACCCTTCATCAGAAATGGGGGAAGGGAAGGGGGTTCTGAAATAAATAGGGAGAGAGGGGGAGGCAGATAGAAGATGGATAGAGGAGAAGATAGGTGGAGAAGAAACAGACAGGTCGAAGAGGTGGGGATGGAGCCAGTAAAGGAGAGTGTAGGTGGGGAGTTAGGGAGGGGATAGGTCAGTCCAGGGAGGACGGAAAGGTCAAGGGGGCGGGATGAGGTTAGTAGGTAGGAGATGCAGGTGCGGCTTGAGGTGGGAGGAAAGGGTAGGTGGGAGGAAGAACAGGTTAGGAAGGCGGGGACGAGCTGGACTGGTTTTGGGATGTGGTAGGGGGAGGGGAGATTTTGAAGCTTGTGAAATCCACATTGATACCATTGATATCCAAAAGTACCTTTTGCTGTTCAGGGGACATGCCCTTGATGTGTTCCAGTCATGCCCGTTCAGTCACAGGGTCCTCAGACAGGTAAGATTTCTGTCTCAGAGCAGGCTTAGGACCACCTGCAGTCTTCTCGTAACCCTACAAGTCTCTGCCCAATGTCCTTCTCACCCACAGTCGCGACATTTAGCTGCATGTCGATCTGCTGAGACTCCCAGTGTTGTTACTACGGTCTGCATGGTTCTAAGTTTAGATTCTGTTCCAAGCAGTCAGCCTCTTCAGTGACAGCAAGGTGCAGAGCTGGATGAACACAGCAGGCGAAGCAGCATCATAGGAGCAGAAAGGGCCCTTCATCAGAAATGGGAGAGGGGAAGGGGGTTCTGAAATAAATAGGGAGAGAGGGGGAAGCGGATAGAAGATGGATAGAGGAGAGAATAGGTGGAGAGGAAACAAACAGGTCGAAGAGGCGGAGATGGAGCCAGTAAAGGTGAGTGTAGGTGGGGAGTTAGGGAGGGGATAGGTCAGTCCAGGGAGGACGGACAGGTCAAGGGGGCGGGATGAGGTTAGTAGGTAGGAGATGGGGGTGAGGCTTGAGGTGGGAGGAGGGGATAGGTGGGAGGAAGAACAGGTTAGGAAGGCGGGGACGAGCTGGACTGGTTTTGGGATGCGGATGGGGGAGGGGAGATTTTGAAACTTGTGAAATCCACATTGATACCATTGGGCTGCAGGGTTCCCAAGCGGAATATGAGTTGCTGTTCCTGCAACCTTCGGGTGGCATCGTTGTGGCCATGCAGGAGGCCCAGGATGGACATGTCATCTGAGGAATTGGAGGGGGAGTTGAAATGGTTTGCGACTGGGAGGTGCAGTTGTTTATTGCGAACCGAGCGTAGGTGTTCTGCAAAGTGGTCCCTGAGCCTCCGCTTGGTTTCCCCTATGTAGAGGAGGCCACAACGGGTACAGCGGATGCAGTATACCACATTGGCAGAGATGCAGGTGAACATCTGCTTGATGTGGAAAGTCTTCTTGGGGCCTGGGATGGAGGTGAGGGAGGAGGTATGGGGGTAGGTGTAGCACTTCCTGCGGTTGCAGGAAAAAGTGCCAGGTGTGGTGGGGCTGGAGGGGAGTGTGGAGCGGACAAGGGAGTCACGGAGAGAGTGGTCCTTCCGGAAAGCAGATAAGGGTGGGGAGGGAAAGATGTCTTTGGTGGTGGGGTCGGATTGCAGATGGCGGAAGTGTCGGAGGATGATGCGTTGGATCCGGAGGTTGGTGGGGTGGTACGTGAGGACGAGGGGGATTCTTTTTTGGTTCTTATTGCGTGGACGGGGTGTGAGGGATGAGTTGCGGGAAATGTGGGAGACACGGTTGAGGGCGTTCTCGACCACTGAGGGGGGGAAGTTACGGTCCTTGAAAAACGAGGACAACTGAGATGTACGGGAGTGGAATGCCTCATCCTGGGAGCAGATGTGGCGGAGGGGAAGGAATTGGGAATAGGGGATGGCATTTTTGCAGGAAGTTGGGTGGGAGGAGGTGTATTCAAGGTAGCTGTGGGAGTCGGTGGGCTTGAAATGGATATCGGTTTCCAGGTGGTTGTCCGAGATGGAGACAGAGAGGTCCAGGAAGGGGAGAGAGGTATTAGAGATGGTCCAGGTAAACTTAAGGTTGGGGTGGAAGGTGTTGGTGAAGTGGATGAACTGTTCGAGCTCCTCGTGGGAGCACGAGGCGGCGCCGATACAGTCATCAATGTAACGGAGGAAGAGGTGGGGTTTAGGGCCAGTGAAGGTACGGAAGAGGGATTGTTCCACGTAACCTACAAAGAGGCAGGCGTAGCTTGGGCCCATGCGGGTACCCATGGCCACCCCCTTTGTCTGTAGGAAGTGGGAGGAATTGAAAGAGAAGTTGTTGAGGGCGAGGACGAGTTCGGCTTAGCAGATGAGGGTGTCGGTGGAGGGGGACTGGTCGGGCCTGCGGGACAGGAAGAAGCGGAGGGCCTTTAGGCCATCTGTATGGGGAATGCTG
Organism: Rhincodon typus; assembly: GCF_021869965.1. Lineage (NCBI taxonomy): Eukaryota > Metazoa > Chordata > Chondrichthyes > Orectolobiformes > Rhincodontidae > Rhincodon > Rhincodon typus. The sequence goes on along the minus strand of NC_063340.1, from coordinate 30,711,570 downwards.
GTGTAGAGGGACTGGACGTCCATGGTAAAGATGAGGTTTGGGGACCGGGGAATTGGAAGTTCTGGAGGAGGTGGAGGGCGTGGGTGGTGTCACGGACATAGGTAGGGAGTTCCTGGACCAAGGGGGACAAAATGGAGTCCAGATAGTTGGAGATAAGTTCGGTGGGGCAGGAGCAGGCGGAGACAATAGGTCGACCAGGGCATTCAGGTTTGTGGATTTTGGGAAGGAGATAGAAGCAGGCAGTGCGAGGTTGGGGAACGATGTGGTTGGAGGCCGTGGGTGGGAGGTCACCTGAGGTGATGAGGTTGTGGATGGTTTGGGAGATGATGGTTTGGTGCTCGGGGGTGGGGTCATGATCAAGGGGGCGGTAGGAGGAAATGTCGGAGAGTTGGCGTCTGGCCTCGGGGATGTAGAGGTCAGTGCGCCATACTACAACTGTGCCTCCCTCATCTGCCAATGTGGTATACTGCATCTGCTGTACCCATTGTGGCCTCCTCTACATCGGGGAAACCAAGCGGAGGCTCGGGGACCGCTTTGCAGAACACCTACGCTCAGTTCGCAATAAACAACTGCACCTCCCAGTCGCGAACCATTTCAACTCCCCCTCCCATTCCTCAGACGACATGTCCATCCTGGGCCTCCTGCAGTGCCACCCGAAGGTTGCAGGAACAGCAACTCATATTCCGCTTGGGAACCCTGCAGCCCAATGGTATCAATGTGGATTTTACAAGCTTCAAAATCTCCCCTCCCCCTACCGCATCCCAAAACCAGTCCAGCTCGTCCCTGCCTCCCTGACCTGTTCTTCCTCCCACCTATCCCCTCCTCCCACCTCAAGCCGCACCTCCATCTCCTACCGACCAACCTCATCCCGCCCCCTTGACCTGTCCGTCCTCCCTGGACTGACCTATCCCCTTCCTAACTCCCCACCTACACTCACCTTTACTGGCTCCATCCCCGCCTCTTCGACCTGTTTGTTTCCTCTCCACCTGTCCTCTCCTCTATCCATCTTCTATCTGCCTCCCCCTCTCTCCCTATTTATTTCAGAACCCCCTTCCCCTCCCCCACTTCTGATGAAGGGCGTAGGCCCGAAACGTCAGCCTTTCTGCTCCTATGATGCTGCTTGGCCTGCTGTGTTCATCCAGCTCTGCACCTTATTGTCTCAGATTCTCCAGCATCTGCAGTTCCTACTATCTCAGCCTCTTCAGTGATTTCACCATACATTCTACAACTGGTCTCCCAATTGGGGACCATAACCTTTAACATTTTTGCTTGTTCAGGTTTTAATCCTGTGGCAAAGGCAGATTTCAGGGGTGCTAGACAACTGCTGTCAACTTCTTCCATGTCTGTGTCCCTTGCCAGGCTGGAATGTTCTATACAGATTGCCACAAACCTTTCTGCATAGTCCTATAAATCCTCATAACATGTCAACAGAAAGGCAGTCATTTTACTTCAATCTGTTTTGGGTCGGCTGTAATTCTTCAACCAATTCTTAATGGCTTTCCATCCATCATTGAGGTCTTGTCCATTGTTACCTAATTCCTCTCTAACTTTCTTAACCAGTTTCCTGCTCGCATTACCTCCTACCATGATGGACAACACTTGTACTCCATCCAGAGGGTGCAGACAATATGTATTTTTAAGCTTTTCCAATTCATTCCACGTTTTCATGCCTCCCTTTTCAGGTGATGCAGTTCTTTGGACCATCTTTCCAACAGTTTGGGATTGGGAGGCTTGTGGTCTGCCCATTATATATATTCATTTTTAACAAACCCTTGTTGTCCTGTCTTTTCCTCCTTATGGGTCCTGGTCTGTACAGGCCATAAATTAAATGGTTTGTCCACTTCTTCAGACTCACTAGAACTGGGACCAGATTGTTTTCCCCTATTTCCCAAAACCTGCACTTAGAACATAGAACAGTACAGCACAGTACAGGCCCTTCGGCCCACAATGTTGTGCCGAACTTTTACCCTAAACCCAAGAACTATCTAACCTCCACTGCTACCTTATACTATCATCCATATGCCTATCTAATAGCCGCTTAAATGCCCCTAATGAGGCCGACTCCACTACCCTCTCCAGCAATGCATTCCACGCCCCTACCTGAGTAAAGAACCTACCTCTGATGTCTCCCCTATATCTCCCTCCACTCACTTTAAAACTATGCCCCCTCGTAATAGGTACCTCCACCCTCGGAAAAAGTCTCTGGCTGTTCACTCTATCGAGACCTCTGATCATTTTGTACACCTCTATCAAGTCACCTCTTATCCTTTGTCGTTCTAAAGAAAAAAGCCCTAGCCCTCTCAACCTTTCCTCGTAAGACCTTCCCTCCATTCCAGGCAACATCCTGGTAAATCTCCTCTGCACTTTTTCCAACGCTTCCACATCTTTCCTGTAATGAGGCGACCAGAACTGGACACAATACTCCAGATGTGGCTGAACCAGGGTTTTGTATAGCTGGAGCTGCTCTTGAACTCAATCCCTCTGTTAATGAAAACTAACACACCATACGCCTTCATAACGACTCTGTCCACCTGGGTGGCAGCTTTCAGGGAACTGTGGACATGAACCCCAAGATCCCTCTGCTCTTCCACACTGCCAAGAATCTTTCCATTAACCCTGTATTCTGCTTTCAAATTTGTTCTTCCAAAATGAATCACCTCACACTTTTCAGGGTTAAACTCCATCTGCCACTTCTCAGCCCAGCTCTGCATCCAATGTGCCTTTGTAACCTAGAACAGCCCTCCACACTATCCACAACTCAACCCACCTTTGTATCATCCGCGAACTTACTAATCCACCCTTCCACTCCTACATACAAATCATTTACAAAAATCACAAATAGAAAAGGACCCAGAAAAGATCCTTGTGGTACACCACTCGTAACTGAGCACCATGCTGAATATTTTCCAACCACTACCACCCTTTGTCTTCTAAGGGTCAGCCAATTCTGAATCCAATCTGCCACATTTCCCCCTATCCCATACCTCCTTACTTTCTGAATAAGCCTACCATGGGGAACGTTATCAAACGCCTTACTTAAATCTGTGTATACCACATCCACTGCTCTACCTTCATCCACTTTTTGGTCACCTCTTCAAAGAATTCAATAAGGTTTGTGAGGCATGATCTACCCCTCACAAATCCATGCTGACTATCACGAATCAAACTGTGCCTATCCAAGTGATCATAAATCCTATCTCTCAGAGCCCTTGCCAATAATTTGCCCACCACTGAAGTAAGACTAACTGGCCTGTAATTTCCAGGGTTATCCCTATTGCCTTTTTTGAACAAGGGAATGACGTTTGCCTCTCTCCAATCTTCCAGCACTATACCTGTGGACAGTGAGGATGAAAAGATCATCGCCAAAGGCCCTATGATCTCTTCCCTCGCTTCCCATAGAGTCCTTGGATAAATCCTGTCAGGCCCTGGGTACTTATCTATCTTCAAGTTCCTCAAAATTCCTAGTACATCTTCCTTACTAACATAAACTTCCTCTTGACTACCAGCCTGTTTCACACTGTCCTCCCCTACAACTAGGTCCCTCTCAGCTGTGAATACCAAAGAAAAGTATTCATTAAGGACCTCTCCTATCTCTTTAGGCTCCGTGCACAAATTCCCTTTACAATCCTTGATCGGCCCTACCCTTTCTCTGGTCATTCTCTTATTCCTCATGTACGTGTAAAAAGCCTTGGGGTTTTCCTTGATCCTATCTGCCAAGGTTTTCTCATGCGCCCTTATAGCTCTCCTAAGCCCTTTCTTCGGCTCCTTCCTGGCTAACTTGTATCCCTCTAAAGCCTTTTCCGAACCTTGTTTCTTAAACCTTATAAAAGCATCCTTCTTCCTCTTAACTAGTCGTTCGACCTTACTTGAGAACCAAGGCTCCCTCACTCGACTGCATCTTCCCTGCCTGCTAGGGACAAACATATCGAGCACACGCAGTATGCATTCCTTAAACCCTCCACATTTCTATAGTCCTCTTCCCTGACAGCATCTGTTCCCATTTTATGTTACCCAGTTCTTGCCTAACAGAATTATAACTCCCCTTCCCACAATTATAAACCTTACCCTGCTGTATGTACCTATCCTTTTCCATGACTATTGTAAAAGTTACAGAGTTATGATTGCTACCGCCAAAATGCTCTCCTACCAACAGGTCTATCACTTGGCCTGGTTCATTGCCAAGCATTAAATCCAAAGTGGCCTCTCCTTGTGTTGGTCTATCTGTGTACTGTGTCAGGAATCCTTCCTGAATGCACTGGACAAAATCCATTCCATCTAAGCTATTACAACTAAAAAGTTTCCAATCAATATTTGGAAAGTTGAAGTCACCCATGACTACAACCCTGTGACTTCTGCACCTTTCCATCTGTCTCCCAATCTGCTCCTCCACTTCTCTGCAACTATTAGGGGGTCTGTAAAAAAACCCCCAACAAAGTAACTGCTCCTTTCTTGTTCCTGACCTCAACCCAAACTGACTCTGTCGACATATCATTCTCGAACTGCCTTTCAGTAGCTGCTATACAAGCCCTGACTAGCAATGCCACTCCCCTGCCTCTTTTACCACCCTCCCTATTTCTTTTAAAGCATATAAATCCCGGAACTTCCAACAACCATTCCTGTCCCTGAGTTACCCAAGTTTCTGTAATGGCCACAACATCATAATTCTCGGGTCTTGGGGTGTCCGATAGTCAACATATCGGGGAACACTTTGGATATGGTCGGGGTGAAGGATTTTTCATTACTGGAGGTTTCTCCTTCTCAGCGAAAATTTTTGTTCTGTCATTTTAAGTTCTTCACAAACAGCTTTCAATTGTTCCTTTAGATTATTAATCTCACAATCATGATTAGATTTGTCTATGATTTCTTGTCACTGTCTAATTTATTACATTACACATGGAGATCAGCGAATGCGTCTTTTATCTTTTAATCAGGTGATTTTACTCCAAGCACATTTAATATCATCCAGGAACCATTATCCCATGGAGTTTCCATGCTTCTGATGGATTTCTGTCAAAGTTTTTGAGAGACCAATTTGTTGTTCAATATATTCCTCTAAATTTTGGAGAACTTCATCTTTAGAAATATCAGGTGGGGTCTGTCCTCCTTTCAGTGTTGTGGAGACTTCTTGTTTCTTTTCTCCTGTCATTATTTCTTATGACTATCAGTTTCAATGGACCTTGAGTCTGAGTCTATAGTTGGGGGTGGATGGGGGTGGGCAGAGTTATTACTTTCTCTGCTGGCGTGGGGCCAGAGGTATAATATCCTCTGTCGAGTTAAATGTTTTAGGGGAGCATGAGCCGTATCCTACTCAATGAATCTCCTAACTGTGTGAAAGATTATTTCTGGATATTTATTTGGATCTAATTTGGAGATCACAGACAGGTTATGGATCACGTCAGACTATCATCCAAGGACCTTTAGAATCAAGAGGAGTCCTTACCTCTCTCATAGGGTGTAGGGAGTCTTCAGTTTTCCAATGTTTGTCTTTGCAATTTGCTGACTACACCAAGATGTTAGATTCCTTAAAAAAAGGAACAATCTTTTTCAATATCCGGCTTTATTTCTTGTTGATTACGTGGTTGCAAGTTTAGACCTCCACAGTAATAGCCATTTCCATGCCTTTACACATTTTTCTCCCTTGATCCTCCCCAAAACTGCAAACTGTTCTCCATACCCTAACCACAAGATCCAGGCCACAGTCTGTTTGGGGTGTATGTTCATGTCTGCTTCAAACTGATTTCAACCAGACTTGCAAGTTCCCTTTTTGCATTAGCATTTGCAATTTAACCCATGTTAAGCTGTAGCTTAATCACATAATTTTCAATATACTCCACACTGACCTTGGCATGAGGGAAGCAACATACTATCCTTAAGTCTCTTCTGTAGCTGCACAGATACCTGCCTGTTCCCCTTACAAATGAATCCCCTATCTCTATAGCCCTGTCATTCTTCTTCGTCCCCTTCTGTGCAACAGAGCCACACTTGGTGCCATGGACCTGGCTCCTGTTGCTATTCCCTGAGAAGTTATCTTCTCCAATAGTATCCAAAATGGTATATCTGTTAGAGACAGGTGGCCACAGTGATCTCCTGCCTTCCTCTACTCTGCCTGGTGGCCACCCATACCCATTCTGCCTATTCAGTCTTTTCCTGTGGTGTGACTATCTTACTGAATATTCTGTCCACGATAATCTCAGCATCCTTGTGGGCTCACTTGCACCTCCAGCTATGAAATGCAGTTATCCAGTAGCTGCAGGTGAACACACTTCCTGCACACAGGGTCACCACTGACACTGGAAATGTCCATGACTTCCCACATAATGCGGGAAGAGCATATCAAGGTGTGACCTCAGCTTCCGTGTTTTCCCTTCAAATTAAGCTTCTTAGTTACACCGTTTAAAGAATACTTATTCCACTACGGACCTCTTTTCACTCCAAGCACTCTCACTGAGCTCTAAACTCCCTCATTTATTTTATTAATTCTAATGGATGATGGCAATTTAATTATAGACCACCTGGAGTCATGCTGAGTCTGTGCAGAAATTACGTTTGACTCTTAGTGGCCATTTTAACAGCAGGTAATTCAATTTGACTTTGAATAGTAGATAAAGTCCATATTTTAGGAATATAGTATTTTCATTAGACATGGTGGCTGAAGTTATTGAATCTGGATAGCTGTACAAACGTTTCAACTGTATACAAGTTTAATTAGGCCACATTGGAATATTGTGTACAGGTCTGGTCAGCACATGACAAGAATGTGTAGGCTTTGGAGTGGATACAGCCACAGTTGCCTGGTTTGGAGGAATTATCCACAGGGAGAGATTGGATACACATGGTTTGTTTTCACTTGAATATCAAAGGATGAGGGGTAACCTGACAGAAGTTTACAAAATTATGAGAGGCATGGATAGAATGGATAGTTAAAATTTTTTCCCCAGGTATAAACTACTAGAAGACATAGGTTTAAGATAAAATGGGGTAAGTATGTCAGAGGCATGTTCTTTACATAGACGGTAAAGTGCCTGGAATGTGCTACCAGAGGAAATGGTGGACACGGATACAATAGCAACCTTTAAGATGCAACTTGACAGATATATGAATAGGGAGGGAATAGAGGGATATGGACTGCGTAGAGGAAAGAAGATTTTAGCTCAGAAAGGTATCATGTGTCAGCACAGTCTTGGTAGACCAAAGGGCCTGTTCTTGTGTTGAACTGTTCTTTGTTCTTTGTGAAGGCAATAAATGGCAGCTGGTGAACCAGAACAATGGCAAGTTGAGCAAAATTACAGACATGGAAATATACAATCTTAGTGATGATGCAAACATGAGGTCAGAAGTCCTGGGGTTGACTGTGACACAACGTTGCAAACATTTCAGACTGTCAGAAGAGGTATGGAGTCAATGTGGCAGAGTAGGCAATGGACCAAATGCAGGTAAATGGGATTAGTGTCGTTTGGTGTTTGTTGGTCAGTATGGGCATGGTGGGCTGAAGGGCCTGTTTCTAGCTATATGATTTTATGACTCTATAATAGCTGGTGAATGGAGTTTGCAGTGAGAACTGAAAACAATGGCTCAGTCTTCCTACTATAGACTCATAGAGTTATGCAGCGTAGAAACAGACCTTTTGGTCTGACTTGTTCATGCCAACCAGATATCCTAAATTAATCTAGTCCCATTTACCAGTCTGAAAAGCAAACCTCCACTACCACCTTCTGTCTCCTACTCTCAAGCCAGTTCTGTATCCAAATGGCTAGCTCTCCCTGTATTGCATGTGATCTAACCTTGCTAACTAGTCTACCATGAAGAACCTTGTCGAATGCCTTACTGAAGTCCATATTGACAATGTCCACTGCTTGTCCTTCATCAATCATCTTCGTTACTTCTTCAAAAAACTCAATCAAGTTAGTGAGACACGAATTTCCACACACAAAGCCATGTTGACTATCCCTAATCAATCTTTGCCTTTCCAGATACATGTAAATCCTGTCCCTCAGGCTTCCCTCCAACAACATGCCTACCACTTATATCAAGTTCACCAGTGTATAATTCCCTGGCTTTTCCGTACCACCTTTCTTAAATAGTGGCACCATGTGAGCCAACCACCAGTCTCCCAGCACTTCATCTGTGGCTGTCAATGATACAAATATCTCAGCAAAGGGTTCAGCAATCATTTCCCTAGCTTCCCACAAAGTTTAAGTGTACACCTGATCAGATCCTGGTGATCCAGTTTTGAGACGTCCAGCACCTCCTCCTCTGTAATATGGACATTTTTCAAGAAGTCACTACTTATTTCCCTAAGTTGTCTAGGTTCCATATCCTTCTCCATAATAAACACTGATGCAAAAAACTCATATAGCATCTCCCTCATTTCCTGCGGTTCCACACATTGGCGGCCTTGCTGACCTTTAAGTGGCCCTATTCCCTCCCTAGTTACTCTTTTGTCCTTAATGTATTTATAAATTCCCTTTGGATTGTCCTTATTAACCCTATTTGCTAAAGCTATCTCATGTCCCCTACTTACCCTCCTGATTTGCCTCTTAAGTATACTTCTACTGCCTTTATACTCTTCCGGGGATTCACTTGATCCCTGCTGTCTATACCTGACATGAGCTTCCTTATTTTTCTTGACCAAAACCTCAATTTCTCTCTTCATCCAGCATTCCCTACACCTCACAGCCTTGTCCTTCTTCCTTACAGGACCGTACTCTGTCGCTGGACTCTTATTATCTCATTTTTGAAGGCTTCCCATTTTCCAGCCATCCCAATACCTGGGAACTTCTGCCCTCAATCAACTTTTGAAAGTTCTTGCCTAGTACCATCAAAATTGGCCTTCCTCCAATTTAGAACTTTAACTTTTAGATCTGGTCTATCCTTTTCCATCACTATTTTAAAACTAATAGAATTATGATCACTGGCCCCAAAGTGCTCCCCCACTGACACCTCAATCACCTGCCCTGCCTTATTTCCCAAGAGTAGGTCAAGTTTTGCTCCTTCATTAGTAGGTACATCACATACTGAATCAGAAAATTTTCTTGTACACACTTAACAAATTCCCCTCCATCCAAGCCCTTAACACTATGTCAGTCCCACTCTATGTTTGGAAAGTTAAAATCCCAAGCCATTATCACTTTATTATTCTTACAGATGACTGTGACCTCCTTACAAATTTGCTTTTCAATTTCCCACTGACTATTGGGGATATCTATAGCACAATCCCAATATTGTGATCATCCCTTTCTTATTTCTCTGTTCCACACAAATAACTTCTCTGGACATACTCACAGGAATATCCTCCCTAAGCACAGTCGTAATGTTATCCCTCATTAAAAACGCCACTGCCCTTCCTGTATTGTGCCTCCCCTTTCTTTCCTTCCCATAGCATCTATACCATGGAACATTAAGCTGCCAGTTCTGTCCATCCCCAAGCCATGTCCCTGTAATCACTATGATATCCAAGTCCCATGTTCCCAACCATGTCCTGAGTTCATCTGCCTTACTTGCGAGGCCTCTTGCATTGAAATAAAAGCAGTTTAATTTATCAGTCCTATCTCACTCTGGGCTTTGTTCCTGCTTGCCCTGTCTGTTTGACTTGACTGATTGATTGATTTTATTGTCACATGTATCAAAATACAATGAAAAGCTTTATTTGCAAGCAGTACAAGCAGATCACAGCAAGCAAAGGATGTAGAGATCAAAAAGATTTAGATGCTACAGGTTACATTGCAGGTTACATTATTTGAGGTTAGAGTCCATTCAATAGTCTGATAACAGCCAGAAAGAAGCTGTTCCTGAACCTGCTTGTGCGTGTGTTTCGGCTTCTGTATTTTCTGCCTGACAGAAGAGGTTGTAGGAGGTCATTACCAGGGTGCGATGGGTCTTTGACGATGTTGGCTGCCTTTCCGTGGCAGGGAACTGTGTAAATTGAGTCCATGGATGGAAGGCTGTCTTCCGTGATAGTCTGGGCTGTGCACACAACCTTCTGTCGTTTCATACGGTCCTGGGCAGAACAGTTGCCGTGCCAGGCCGTTATGCACCCAGACAGTATGCTTTCAATGGTGCACCTGTAGTAGTTGGTGAGGGACTTTATAGACATGCCAAATTTCCTGAGCCCCCTGAGGAAGAAGAGGTGCAGTTGTGCCTTCTTGATTGTTGGATCTACGTGGGATATCCAGGACAGGTTATTGGTTATCATCACTCCGGAGAACTTGATGCTCTTCACACTCTCAACCTCAGTTCTGTTGATATAAATGGGGGTGTGTTCTCCTCCCTTCTGTCTGAAGTCAATGATCAGTCCTTTAGTTTTGCCGATGTTGAGAGACAGATTGTTTTCATTGCACCACGTCACCAAGCCCTCTATCTCCCTTCTGTATTTTGACTCATCATTGTCAGATATCTGTCCCACCTACGGTGGTGTTATCAGCGAACTTGTGGATGGCATTCATTTGGAATTTGGCAACACAGTCGTAGGTGTACAAGGAGTACAGTAGAGGGCTGAGGATGCATCCTTAGGGGGCTCCAGTGTTGAGTGTTATTCTAGTGGAGGAGCAGTTACCTATCCTTACTGATTGCAGCCTATGGGTCAGAAAGCTGAGGATCTAATTGTAGAGGGTGGAGCCAAGACCGAGGTCATGCAGTTCTGAGATCAGTCTGGAGGGGCTAATCGTGTTGAAGTCAGAGCTGTAGTCAACGAGCAGGAGTCCAACGTAGGTGTCTTTGTTGTCCAAATGTTCCAGGGATAAGCGCAAGGCCAGGGATACGGCATCCTCTGTAGATCTGTTATGTCAGTAGGCAAATTGTGGGGGACCGAGGCAGGTTGGGAGACTGGAGTTGACTGGAGTCAAGACCGGCCTCTCAAAGCACTCCATGATTATTGAAGTCAGAGCTATTGGGTAATAGTCATTAGGGAACACTGCATGTGTTTTCTTGGGTGCAAGGATGATGGTGGTCTTCTTGAAGCAGCGGGGGACTTCGGCTTGTAGGAGGGAGAGGTTGAAGATGTTATGAATACCTCAGCCAGTGGGTCTACACTGGATCTGAGTACTTGGCCTAGGACATTGTCTGGGCCTGTCGCTTTCCTTGGGTTGACTCCCAGGAAGATTGATCTGACTTCTGAAGCAGTGACCGAGGGAACAAGTGTGTCTGGGGCTGTCGGGGCAGGTGTTGCCAAGCCAGTGGTATTCTGCTCAAACCAAGCATGGAAAGCATTAAGCATGTCAGGGAGGGATGTGTCATTGTATGCCATCTTACACTGTTTAATTTTGTATCCTGTAAAGTCGTTTAGCTCCTTTTCCCATCTGCACCAGTCTCAGACTGATCTCTTTTCTCACTAACATCCTGGGTCCAACCACCACCATCAACCCCTTCCACCATCTGAGCTACAAATCTTCTCGAAACTTTGTACCCCTTGTTATATTAGAGTCATGGTACCAGAAATCTGGCTGTCAGTGCTCCATTCCCCTGAGAGTCCATCACCCCCAACATTTTCCAAAACAGCATACTTGTTTGAGTTGGGGATGGCCATAGGAGACTCCTGTACTTCCTGCCTACCTCTCCTACCTTTCTTGGAGGTAACCCATCTACCTGACTGTATCTGTGGTTTTTCTATCTTCCTGAAACTGGCATCCATCACACCCGTATCTCCTGTAAATTCCTCATTGCCTCTAACTGCTGATCTAATCGATCCATGCAATCCAATAGGATTCGCAACCAAACATGCTTCTTGGAGACATAATCATCAGGAACATTGAAAAAGCACATCACTTTACAAAAGGCCATCTTTGCACCGTGACAGTCTACAGACGCAGAAAATAGTACAGTCTTACTGCTCTAAAAACACAGGATGAACAATCCGATAATGTGGCAACAGTGAAGAAAGATGAGAGAAAGGTTAATAAGGTAGAAATGAATATTTTAATGCTCCTGATGAGAACAGACTCACGAATTGACTCAATGACTGCAGCACAAACCTTTATTGCATGTTTTTGCTTGCTGCACTTGCACATGCTGCAACATCACACTCTTGAAAAAATATGGCCACCTCCAAATTATATCCCTCCACTTTTTGGAAAACGTGAAGCATATTCTCTTTGCTTTAATCAATAAAATATTGAAATGAGCTGGCTGTTTCCCAGTGTATATTAATGATTTTTTTTGAAAGAAGTGTAAACTTAAATGTAATTTGACCATTTAACTGCACCTGTAAAAGTTGATCTTATTAAAAGAATAATGTTACCACTTTTTCTAAGTGAGACTTATGGTACCATTACATACGTAAACTTTCACATTTAACAACGTAGTGCAGACTTGGTCTCAGTCATGTACAATGGGATTGAAGATTTTTCACCAACTGGAAGTAATTTATTTTGTAACATAACCACTTCAGGCTGATGGATGTTTCACAAGTAGGATATTGACCTGTGACCTCAGCAGTCACACCTCACTTAACTCATGTTCTTTCTGAGATGTCTGAATCAGACATACTGCTTGCAAATGGTGTTTTCAGTGTTTTGAGGAACGAAGCATTTTGGGTAATGTTTTGCAGTGATCATTGATCCTTTAATATTGGACAAAACAATACAGCTGGTTCCCTGGGGGGTTATGGTTTTCCAGCATGATCATCACATTTCACAAGTAAGTTGGAATCTGGATTTAACACTGTTGATCTGAATTTCATGTTGCTGTTCACTTGCTTTCATTTTCAGTTTCTGTCCTCCACTGTGTTCAAGTACATGCCAATTATTTCCTTTGTCTGATAGCTCAGGAAGGGTATAGGATGCGCAATGATGAGCATAACTTTCTAGTAGTTGAGAGAGGAGTTCCTCTGCAATTGCAAAAAAGGCGGTATAATTTATGTCTTCACGGCTTGCTCTCGCTTTTTCAACATATACACTGAACCTCTCAACTTTTCTGTTGGGTCTTGGCTAATGGAGTGAAATTTTGCAGTGAGTGAATCTCAGGTAGTTCATGAATTTCAACTCATTGCCATTGAATCAGGTCCTTTTGTTGCTTTATTTGAAACAATGCAAAAGTTTGGACAAGCTTTGAGATGTTAGCTTTCATTGTCTTTACAGGGCACTTAGCTTGGAGCAGCAGTCAGGAAACCCTGCAACAGCCAGGAGACGGGGACATAGTAACGGGTATGCTTATAAGTCTAGGGCACTGCGGATTCGGGCCTAATCTTTGGAGCAGCAGTGAGAAGGGAGGGCACATTAACCAGTAACCACATTGCTGCAGGAACACCGAAAGGATCTTCAGTGCAGCTTTTGCCGACATCATAACTTCAAAGGGTGAGAGAGGCTCTGGATTGGTAAAGTACTGGGCACCTGACTATTATTGGTTAACCCTTTCTTATCTGATCATGTTTAGAGCAATGAGAACTTCAGTCAAGTAAGCCTAATAATTCTAGTCTAAGACATAAATTGCAAATTTAAGACATGTCAGGAGAGGACACCAGTGTGGAATGTGTAGCTTGTCATATGTGAGGAGCCATGGATGCTGCCAATGTCCTAGCTGACCACATGTGCAGGAAGGGCTCCCAGCTGCAGAAGCTGGAGCTCTGGGTTTTGGAGCTTGAGCAGTGATTAGAAACACTGTGGCACATCCACAAGGCTGAGAGTTATGTGGATAGCATATTTTGGGAGGTGGTCACACTGCAGCTCAAGGGGTTAGGCAAAAGAAGCAAATGAGTGACCACCAGAGAGTCCAGAAAGAACAGCCAGGTCCCCTGGGGTCCCACTCACCAACTGGTATTTCATTTTAGAAGCTGTGGAGCGTGCTGGTTCCTCAAAGGAGTGCAATCAGAGCTGACCTTCTGGCAGCTCCATCAGCTTGACCATACAGTGGAGAAGGAAGAAGAAAGGAAGAGCAGTAGTGATAGGGAATTCTTTAGTCAGGACAGCAGACAAGTGTTTCTGCGGCCGAAGACGTGACTCCAGGATGGCGAGTTGCCTCCTTGGTGCCAGGGTCAAGGATGTCACCAAGCAGTTGCACGGCATCCTGGAAGGGGAGAGTGATGAGTTAGAGGTCACAGTACATATTGGTATGAATGATATGAGCAAATTGAGGAATGAGGTCTTGCATCAAGAGTTCAGGAAGCTATGCAGTAGATTAAAAAGCAGATTTCAATGGTTATAATCTCTAGATTACTCCCAGTGCCACAAGTTAGTGAGTATAGGAATAGGAAAATAGGATAGATGAATGTATGGCTCAAGAATTGGTGCAAGAGGGAGGGTTCTAGATTCCTGGATCACTGGACTATTTTTGGGGAAGGTGGAACATGTACAAACGAGACGGTCTGCACTTGAACCACACTGGGACCAACATCCTTGCAGGTAGGTTTGCTAGTGCTGTTGGGAGGAATTTAAACTAGTCTGGCAGTGGAAGGGACACAGAATATTGATGAAAGAGAGACATGTCTAGCTACAGCAAAGAAAGCAAGCACAGTGAGTTCAGCTATGTTGAGTGCCAAGAGAGTGAGGCAAGGCTGAATGGTCTTCACTTTAATGCTGGGAGTGTAACAGGTAAGACTGATGAGTTAAAGGTGTGAATTGACAAATGGAAGTATGATGTTATTGCCATCACAAAAACATGGTTGAGGGAAGGGCTGGACTAGCAACTCAACATTCTGGGGCATAGGATCTTTAGGTGAGACACAAGAGGCTGTAAAAAGGGTGATGGTGTAGCACTATTGATTAAAGTATCAATTATTGCAATAAGCAGAGATGATATATAACAGAGAACATAGAACATAGAACAGTACAGTACAGGCCCTTCGGCCCACGATGTTGTGCCGACCTTTTATCCTACTAAGATCAAACTACTCTGCATACCCTACATTTTACTATCATCCATGTGCCTATCCAAGAGTCGCTTGAATGTCCCTAATGTATCTGACTCCACGACAGCGCATTCAACGCACCCACCACTCTCTGTGTAAAGAACTTACCTCTGACATCTTCCCTATACTTTGCTCCAATCACCTTAAAATTATGCCCCTCATAATAGTCATTTCCACCCTGGGAAAAAGTCTCTAGCTATCCACTCTATGTATGCGTCTCATCATCTTGTACACCTCTATCAAGTCACTTCTCATCCTTCTTCGCCCCAATGAGAAAAGCCCTAGCTCCCTCACCCTTTCCTCATAAGACCAGCCCTCCAGTCCAGGCAGCATCCTGGTAAATCTCCTCTGCACCCTCTCTAAAGCTTCCACATCCTTCCTATAATGAGGCAACCAGAACAGAACACAAAATTCCAAGTGTGGTCTAACTAGGGTTTTATAGAGCTGCAACATAAACTTGTGGCTCTTAAACTCAATTCCCCTGCCAATGAAAATCAACACACCATATGCTTTCTTAATAACCCTATCAACTTGGGTAGCAACTTTGAGGGATCTATGGACATAGATCCCAAGATCCCTCCATTCCTCCACACTGCCAAGAATCCTGCCATTAACCCTGTATTCTGCATTCAAATTCGATCTTCCAAAATGAATCACTTCACACTTTTCAGGGTTGAATTCCATCTGCCACTTCTTTGCCCAGCTCTGCATCCTGTCAATGTCCCAGTGCAACCTACAACAGTCCTCCACGCTATCCACAACTCCAGCAACCTTTGTGTCATCGGCAAACTTACTAACCCAGCCTTCCACTTCCTCATCCAAGTCATTTATAAAGATCACAAAGAGGAGAGGTCCCAGAACAGATACCTGCGGAACACCACTGGTCACTGAGCTCCAAGCTGAATATTTTCCATCTACTACCACTCTCTGTCTTCTATTGGACAGCCAATTCTGTATCCAGACAGCCAAATTTCCCTGAATCCCATACCTCCTTACTTTCTGAATGAGCCTACCATGGGGAACCTTATCAAATGCCTTGCTAAAATCCATATACACCACATCCACTGCTTGACCTTCATCAATGTGTTTTGTCACATCCTCAAAGAATTCAGTAAGGCTTTTGAGGCATGACCTGCCCCTCACAAAGCCATGCTGACTATTTCTGATCAAATCCAAATAATCATAAATACTATCTCTCAGAATCCTCTCCAATAATTTGCCCACCATAGAATAAAGACTGACTGGTCTGTAATTCCCAGGATTATCCCTAATCCCTTTCTTGAACAATAGAATAACATTTTCCACCCTCCAATCATCTGGTACTACTCCAGCGGACAGTGAGGACGCAAAGATCATTGCCAAAGGCACAGCAATCTCTTCCCTCGCTTCCCGTAGGAACCTTAGGTATATCCTGTCTGGCCCAGGGGACTTATCTACCCTCATGTTTTTCAAAATTTCTAGCACATCTTCCTTCCTAACATCAATCTGTTTTAGCATATCAGCCTGTTTCATGCTGTCCTCACAAACGTCAAAGTCCCTCTCACTGGTGAATACTGAAGCAAAGTATTCCTCACGACCTCCCCTACCTCCTCTAACTCTGCACATAAGTTCCCTCCACTATCTCTGATTGGCCCTACCCTCGCTCTGGCCATCCTCTTGTTCCTCACATAAGTATAGAACGCCTTGGGGTTTTTCTTAATCCTACTCACCAGGGGTTTTTCTTAATCCTACTCGCCAAGGCTTTTTCATACCCCCTTCTAGCTCTCCTAGGTCCATTCTTCCATTCCTTCCTGCCTACCTGGTAGCCTGCTATAGCCCAGTCTGATCCTTGCTTCCTCAACCTTAAGTAAGCTTCCTTCTGCCTCTTGACTAGATGTTCCACATGTCTTGTCAGTGGGACAAACCTATCCAGAACTCGTAGCAAGTGGCCCCCAAACAACCTCCACATTTCTGTCATTCTAGTTTTTCCTTCTCAGTTGGTTGGTTTTGAAATGGCTCGTAATTCTATTACGTGGTTTGTAGACTCTGTGGGATAGGAAATGCTTGGAAAGTTGGCAGTATGAATTGTTGGGAGATTTGTGATGGCTAGCTGTTGGGAAATAAATTAAGAGACACTTTGGTCTTTGAGTTAGTCCTTGGGTGCTGTCAGAGTGGGAGGGTGCCTATCAAGCAGCACCTGCTCAGCAATAACCTGCTCAGTGACACCCAGTTTCGGTTCTGCCAGGGTCACTTAGCTCCAGACCTCATTACAGCCTTGGTTCAAACATGGACAAAAGAACTGAATTTCAAAGGTGAGGTGAGAATGACAGCCCTTGACATAAAAGCTGCATTCGACTGAGTGTGGCATCACGGAACCCTAGCAAAACTGGAATCATTGGGTATGGGAGAAATCTATGTGGTGGTTAGAGGAATACCTGATACATAGGAAGATGAACATGGTTGCTGGAGATCAGTCATCTCAGCTGAATGACATCTCTGCAGGAGTTCCTCAGGATAGTGTCCTAGGCCCAATCATCTTCAGCTGTTTCATCAATGACCTTCCCTCCACCATAAGGTCAGAAGTGGGGATGCTCGCCAATAATTTCACAATGTTTAGCACCACTTGCAACTCCTCAGATACTGAAGCAGTCTGTGTCCAAATACAACAAGATCTGGAAAATATCCAGGCTTGGGCTGAGAAGTGGCAAGTAACATTCGCACCAAACAAATGCCAGGCTATGACCATCACCAACAAGAGACAATCTAACCACTGCTCCTCGACATTCAATGGTGTTACTGTCACTGAATCCCCCACTATTAACATCCTGGGAGTTTTCATTGATCAGAAACTCAATTGGACTCACCACATAAATGCAGTGGCTACAAGATCATGTCAGAGGCTAGGAATACCGAGGTGAGTAACTCACTTTCTGACTCTGCAAAGCCTGTCCACGATTTACAAGGCACAAATCAGACATGTGATGGAATACTCCCCGCTAGCCTGGGTGAGTGCAGCCCCAACAACACTCAAGAGGCTTGACACCATCCAGGACAAAGCAGCCTGCTTGATTGGCACTGCATCCACTCCATCCACCATCAACGCTCCCAGTAGCAGCAGTGTATACTATGTACAAGATGCACTGCAAAAATTCAAAGATCCTCCGACAGCACCTTCCAAACCTCCAACCACTTCCATCTAGAAGGACAAGTGCAGCAGATATACAGGAACACCACCACCCTCAGGTTCCCCTCCAAGCCACTCACCATCCTGACTTGGAAATATATCCCCTTTCCTTCACTGTCACTGGGTCAAAATCCTGGAATTCCCTCCCTAATGGCATTATGGATCAACCCACAACAGGTGGACTGCAGCGGTTCAAGCAAGCAGCTCACCATCGCTTTCTCAAGGGCAACAAGGGACGGGCAATAAATGCTGGCCAGCCAGCGATGTCAGCATCCCACAAAATTATTTTTAAAAACTGTCCAAGGAGGCCACAGGAATTGTACATGCGCAGAAACATACTGCTCATGCACAGAGATCAAAACTCAACTTTCAGGACCAGTATCATCCCAGAAGGAGACAATCCAGAACATGATTCTCAAAAGGAAGTCCCAGACAATGCACATTGGTTGGTTACACTGTCCAATGTCTTGATTTTGCCTCTGCATGTTTGTGTAGAATGATCTCGATATATCTGCCTTCCAGATTAACATTTATTTTGGTCATTCAAAAATCAGGAATTCCTACGACCCATCAGGAGATATTTGACTTAACTGAAGACACAGATAGCAAGAGTCTCTTCAGGTAGTTAAAAAGGAAAAGAGTAAGTAAAGTGAATATGGATCTTCTCACAAATAAGAATGGGGAGTTCATAATAAATAGGAGACAGGGACATAGTGAAAGTACAATCCTGACGCAAATGGTATCAAGCTGATAGAGCTTCAGCTGACAAGTTTAGATGGACTTTATCCTAGGATCTTAAAAGAGGTTCTACTGAGTAGAAGATGCTTTGCTAGTAATTCTCAAAAATTTAGAAAAAAGCTCCAGCAGAATGGAAGGCAGCAAATATAAACCCTCCATTCAAGAACAGAAAGAGTCTGAAAGCAGGAAACTGTGACCAGTTAGCTTGACATCTGTCAATGGAAAGGTATCAGAATTGATCATTAAAGCAATTATAGCTGAGCATTTAGAAAATCTCCACATAATTAGGAAGACTCAGCATGGGTTGTTAAATGAAAATCATGTTTATCAAATTTTCTGGAGTTTTCTGAGAGTAACATAGCCTGTGGAATAAATGGGAGCCCTAAAAAAATCTGGCAGATGGAGTATAATGCGGGAAGGGCAGCAAGAATAAAAATAGCAGAGAATCACTTAAGGAGAGAACAACAGAAACATTCCGAGGTCCAGAGGGATTTGGGTGTTCTGGAGCATGAGTCACAAATGCTAGTGTACAGGGACAGCACAAAATCAAGAAGGCTAATGGGATGTTATCTTTTAGTGTGAGAGGAACTGTACACAAATGTGAGGATGTTATGTTTCAGTATACAGGGGCAACATCTTGAATACTGTGTGCACTTTTGGCCTCCTTATTTAGGATTTAGGATTTAAATGCATTGGTAAAGTTCAGAGGAGGTTTACTATTTAATACCTGGAATGAGTGGGGTCTATGAGGATAAGATGGATGACTGGGCTTGTTTCACTTGAGTTTAGATGAGTGAGGGTTGACTCGTTTAAAGTGTACGAGATCTTGAATGTCTTGACATGCTGGGTGTGGAAAAGATGTTCCTTCTTTTTGGTCAGTATAGACTAAGGGGTACTGTTTTAAAATTAGGGATCACCTTTTTTGGACACAGAAGAATGTGATGATGCTGTGGCTTTAAGAGGCATATTTTGTCTTGGTTTCTTTTAAGAGAGAGATTGAACGAGAGGTGCAGAGTGGCTTGTGGTAATGTAAACAGCTTGTAAGGCCTTGGGAATTTTTTTTAAAAATGGAACAATAGAAGCATCCTGAGTGGGTGTCTTCCAGCTCTCACAGATGAGGATTTCTAGATTTTTTCTAGTTTTTAGGTTTAGGTTTAAGCAGATGCTAATAGGATCTCAACAGAATTGGAAGCTGCAGTAAATGTCTCCTGTCTGCTACTCTCTGTGCTGGAGTTACACGTGAGAAAACATATTTTCTGATTTTTGGCATGGAGTGTGTTTATGAAATGTTACGATATTGGAACAGTTAATTTGTAACAGTTACGGTATCAATTATTCTGTAAGTTTTCTAATAGAGTTAAGTTATTCTAAGTCTTCTTTCTTTTGTTGTACTTTAACTGGAGTATTTGCATAAATTGTTTAACGTCAAGTAGTTTGTCCAGTCAAATTGCATCTGCAACACAGCACTTTACATTTGCCTTTTTCATAAGAAAATGTTAGGGTCTAGGCTACATACTTAAAATATTTGGAGGAAGTCTGGTCTGGTCCATAACAAAAGAACATTTTTTTGCCTCTCAGAGGGTTGAACAACTTTGAAACTCTCTGCTTCAGAAGGCAGTGGAGACAGGGTAATTGACAGTTTTGATGGCAGAAGTGGATAGATTTGTGTTAGGCAGGGGAGTCAAAGATTATCAGGTAGTTGGGAATGTGGAAGACAAAACACAAACAGAACAGCTATTGAATGGCAGAGCAGGATTGATTGAGATTGTTGACTTGGAAGAGGATGTTGCTGTTGGATCACCTATTTTCACACCAGATTTGGACATTTTGTGAAGGCACCACTAGTGGTACTTCCCCAGTGCTTTGGAGGTGACTTGTGTAAGTTTTCCGTGTGTCTGAAGTATATAGGAGTGTGGGATCACTGCTGCCAAGTAAACCATGAATATAGGCTCAGGTTTGAGATCCTGGTCCTCAAAAACTATGTTCCTCATTTGGCTGAAACCTGAACTGTACACATTGAAAGTAATAATGATGGGTAACTTCAACGAATGGAACCTTTTTAAACAAAATCAAAATCAATCCAACTTCTGTCATTGGGTTGTATTATGCAGATGATGCTTCGTTATGTGCTCACTCAAAAATTGAGTTCTCAGCCATTGTCAACTCCTTCTTTGAAGCATTTGGGAAAATGTGCTTTTCACTAAACATCTGAAAAACTAAGGTCTTCTTCCAACCATCTCCCTTAACACAGTGCTTCCCCCGATTAGTAATTCCAAAATCAAGACCCTGAAAAACATGGACCATTTTCCATATCTTGGGATCCTTCACTCAACAAAGGCAGGCATATGCTTGTGTCATCATCATCATTGGTGGTCCCTCGCAGACGAGGATGACTCTCTTCCGCTCTCAGGGTGAATCCATAGGTGGCTGGACAAACTGATGTAACGTCCGCAGGCTCTGTTACACTTGGGGCAGAAGGTGGTCGCGGGAAGGTGTGGGTGGGGTTTTGATGTGGCAGCGCAGTCCTTACACTGTTTTCGCTTGGCTTACATTTTTTCTTGACAGCAAGTCTCAACCTGCTCGATGCCTTCCCAGATGCTCCTCCTCCACTTTGGACGGTCTTAGCCCAGTGATTTCCAGGTCTTTGTAGGAATGCCGCACTTCACCAATGAGGCCTTGAGGGTATCACTGAT
>NC_063340.1:30686213-30689640 GCF_021869965.1 Rhincodon typus | reverse complement strand
AGCACATTCGTACTACAAAATGCCACCTTCACCAATTTACTGAAAAGGTGATGTTCGTTTGATTAAAATGCTTATTTCATTCAGATCAGCACACTAGTAAGTCAAAATGTCAATTTCACCAAAAGATACAAAAGTTGATGCTAATTTGATTAAAGTGCATATTTCAGTGAGATAAGTACATACATACATCAAAGTCTGACTTTCAACAATTGACTGATAAGTTGATGTTGGTTTAATTAAAATGCTTATTTCATTCAGATCAGCACAGTAGGAAATCAAAATGTCAATTTCACCAAAAGATTCAAAAGTTGATGCTAATTTGATTAAAGTGCTTATTTCAGTGAGATCAGTAAATACATATGTCAAAATCTGACTTCCACCAAATGACTCATAAATTGACGTTGGTGGTTCTAAAATGCTTATTTCAGGGAGAAAAGCACATTCGTACATCAAAATGTCACCTTCAACAAATGACTCAAAAAGGTGATGCTGGTGGTACTAAAATGCTTATTTCACGGAGATAGGCACATTCGTACATCAAAATGTCACCTTCACCAAATGACTGAAAGAGGAGACGCTGCTTTTAGTAAAATGCATACGTGAGTTAGAGAAGCATTTTGGAACTCCATAATGTCAGATTCACCAAATGCCACAATTTCTGATGCTCCTTGTACAAAACTGCTTAATTCATTGAGAGAAGCACATTTGTTCATCAAAATGTCACCTTCACCAAATGACTGAAAAGGGTGATGCTGGTTGCACTAAAATGCTTATTTCAGTGAGGTAGGCATTTTAGAACTTCAAAATCTCACATGCACCAAATGACACAATTTCTGATGCTTGTTGCACTAAACTGCTTAATCCATTGAGATAAGCACATTTGTACATCAAAATGTCATCTTCAACTAATGACTCAAAAAGGTGACGCTGCTTTTACTAAAATGCTTATTTGAGTGAGATAAGCATTTTGGAACTTTAAAATCTCAGATTCAGCAAAAGACACAATATCTGATTCTCGTTGTACAAAACTGCTTAATTCATTGAGATAAGCACATCTGTACATCAAAATCTCAAATTCACCAAATGATTCAAACGTTGATGCTGGTTGTACTAAAATGCTTACTTCAGTGAGATACGCATATTTCAGTGAGATATTCACGTGCGTAATTCACTGAAATAAGCATTTAAGTACAATGCGCATCAACTTTTGATTCATTGGGGGAAAGTGAGATTTTGATGTAAAAATGTGCTTATCTCACTCAAATAAGCAATTTCACGCAACAAGCATCACCTTTTTGAGTCATTTAGTGACGGCGACATTTTGATGTGCAATTGTGCTTATATCACTGAAATAAGCATTTTTGTTTAACCAGCATTAAGTTTTGTGTCATTTTGTGGAAGTGAGATTTTGATGTAAAAATGAGCTTTCCTCACAGAAATAAGCATTTTAGTATCACCAACATCAACTTATGAGTCACTTGGTGAAATTCATATTTTGATGTATAAACGTGCATATCTCACTGAAATAAGCATTTTAAACAAACCAGCATGAACTTTTCAGTAAATTGGTGAAAGAGAAGTTTTGGTGAACGCATGTGCTTACCTCACTGGAATAAGCAGTTCTGTTCAACCAGCGTTAACGTTTGAGTCATTTGGCGAATACGAGATTTTGATGTACAAATGTGCTAATCTCAATGAATTAAGCAGTTTCGTACAACCAGCATCAGAAATTGTGTCATTTGGTGAACGAGAGATTCTAACGTTCCAAAGTACTTATCTCACTGAAACAAGCATTTTAGTGAATAAGAGATTTTGATATACAAATGTGCTTATATCAATGAATTAAGCAGGTTAGTACAACCAGCACTTTAAATTGAGCCATTTGGTGAAAGTGATATTTTGTAGTTCCAAAATAGTTATCTCACTGAAATAAGCATTTTAGTCCAACCAGCATCAACGTTTGTGTCATTTGGTGAAAGAGAGATTTTGATGTACAACTGCGCTAATCTCAATGAATTAAGCATTTTTGATGTACAAATGTGCATATCTCACTGAAATAAGCATTTTAGTACAACCAGTAGCAATTTTTGAGTCATTTTGTCAAAATGAGAATTTGATTTAAAGCTGAGCTTGCCTCACTGAAATAAGCATTTTAGTATCACCATCATCACCTTAAGAGTCTTTTGGTGAAAAACAGATTTTGATGAATACTCGTGCATATCTCACTGAAATAAACATTTTAAACAAACCAGCATCAACTTTTCAGTCAACTGGTGAAAGTCAGATATTGATGTAGATATGTACTGAACTCACTGAAATAAACAATTTAATTAAATTAGCATTAATTTTTGAATCGTTTGGTGAAATTGACATTTTGATTTACTGCTGTGCTGATCTCAATGAAATAAGCATTTTAATCAAACTAGCATCAACTTTACAGTCAATTGGTGAAAGAAAAGTTTTGGTGTACAAATGTGCTTATCTCACTGAAATAAGCATTTTCATACAACCAGCATCAACTCTTGAGGCATTTGGAGAAAGTTAGATTTTGATGTAACTATGAGCTTGCCTCACTGAAATAAGCATTTTGGTAATATCAACTTTTGAGTAAATTGTAGAAGTGAGACTTTGATTTAAAAATGAGCTTCCCTCACTGAAATAAGCATTTTAGTATCACCAACATCCCCTGAAGAGTCATTTGGTGAAAAACAGATTTTGATGAATAAACGTGCATATCTCACTGAATAAGCATTTAGTCCACGCTGCACCACTTTTTTGACTCATTTGGTGAAGATGACATTTTGATGTACAACTGTGCTTATCTGACTGAAATAAGTATTTTGATATACAAATGTGCGTATCTCACTGAAATAAGCATTTTATTGAAACTACCATCAACTTTTGAGTCATTTTGTTGTAGTGAGATTTTGGTTTAAAAATGAGCTTGCCTCACTGAAATAAGCATTTTAGTATCAACAACATCAACTTTAGTGTCATTTGGTGAAAGTCAGGTTGTCATCTATAAACGTGCATATCTCACTGAAATAAGCATTTTAAACAGACTAGCATCATCTTTTCAGCCATTTGCTGAAAGTCAGATTTAGATGTATCTATGTACTGAACTCACTGCAATTAGCACTTTAATTAAATTAGCATCAATTTTTGAATCGTTTGATGAAATTGACAATTTGATTTACTAGTATGCTGATCTCAATGAAATAAGCACTTTAATCAAACCAGTATCAAATTTTCTGTCAATTGGTGAAAGAAAAATTTTGGTGTATGAATGTGCTTATCATAATGAATTAAGCAGTTTATTACAAACAGCATCAGAAATTGAGTCATGTGGTGAACGACAGATTTTAAAGTTCCAACGCACTTATCTCACTGAAATTAGCATTTTGAAAAAACTAGCAACATCTTTTCG
>NC_063340.1:30668950-30686203 GCF_021869965.1 Rhincodon typus | reverse complement strand
TTTGTGAATACCAGATTTTGATGTACAAATGTGCTTATCTCAATGAAATAAGCAGTTTAGTACAACCAGCATCAGAAATTGTGTCATTTGGTGAACGTGAGATTTTGAAGTTCCAAAGTACTTATCTCCCTGAAATAAGCATTTTACTGCAATCAGCATCAAATTTAAACATTTTTGTTGAATATCAGATTTTGTTGTTCAAACATTTTTAGCTCACTGAGATAAGCATTTTAATGCCATCAGCATCAGATTTTGACTTTTTTGGTGAATGCCAGATTTGGATGGTGTAAAGTGCTTATCTCAGTAAAATTAGTTCTTTATTACAATCAGCATCAGAGTTTCGGATGTTTTGTGCGTATGAGGTTTCGAAGTTCAAGAGTTCTTATCTCACTGAAATAAGCATTTTAATGCAGTCAGCATTAAATTTTAAGATGTTTGGTAAATGTGAGATTTTGACCGTCACGTGCTTATCTCACTGAAATAAGCGTTTCAGTAAAATCAGAATCAGATTTTGAGATGTTTTATGACTGTGAGGTTTTGATGTTTCAGTGTGCTTATGTCATTGAAATCAGTGTTTTAATGCAATCAGCAGCAGGTTTTTAGACGTCAGATTTTATGGTGAAAAGTGCTTATTTCCCTGAAAGAAGCATTTTACTACAATCAGCATTAAATTTTTAGTTGTTTGGTGACTGCAAGATTTTCATGTTCAAACATGTTTATTTTAGAATGAGCCAGCATGTCCCAGAAGATTGCTGGAAGCTTTGGTTTTCTGGTACAAATTTGCTTTTCTGACATCAGTTATTTGTTTTAATAATGTGCCAGCATTTTCCAGCAATTTGAAGAGGTTTGATATTTTGCGACTGAGTTGTGCATTCCACTGATATCTGGTTTTCAGAAGCCATATACTAAACTAGCTTTTAATAGAAAATGTAGCATAGCTGTGAAAGTACAGAGTTGTTGGCTGCTCTCTAGTTGTCCAGAACTTCTTGAAAGTTATGAGAAAAGACTCAGAAAAAGAAAAAGAAACAAGTGAATATTCTTTGTAGCCTGCAGGCATCTGTTTGCATGAATTAGTGACTTTGAATTCACAGAATCCATTTTTTTCATAGAATCCCTACGGTGTGGAAACAGGCCCTTTGGTCCAACAAGTCCACACAAACCTTCAGAGAATCCCACCCAGACCCATTCCCCAAACCCACCTAATCTACACATCCCTGAATTTAGCAATTTAGTATGGCTATTCCACCTGGCCTGCACATCTTTGGACTGTGGGAGGAAACCAGAGCACCTAGAGGAAAGCCATGCAGACACGGGGTGAATGTGCAAACTCCACACAGACAGTTGCCTAAGCAGGAATCAAACCCAGGTCCCTGGCGCTGTGAGGCAGCATTGCGAACCACTGAGCCACTGTTTCAAGCAAGACATCCAATTAACTTGTCCGTGATTAATAAAGGATTTCAGAAGACCTGGTACTCATCATTAAACCATTGAATTGGCCAATTACCATTCATTATCTTTAACTTTTTTCCTTAAATATATCTGTCTGTTTATAAGTGTGAGTACAGGGTCCAATCAAGGAAGATTGAGTTTAAATCATGGACACTAATCTGATCTTTTTTGTTTAACTTTCCTCTGCTAAAGTTACAATATTGATAATCAAATGTTATTTTGTTTAAATTTGGTGTCTGATATCTATTATTCATAGAGTCTGGTCAGGAGGAAATAGGCAATTTTGGGTGGCTTTGAATGTTTTAATTTTACTGTGCTATGAATCATAGACAGATCTATAGACAGACTGATTTGTTTTGGTCTCCTGGTATTGGCTGCAGCATTGGCAATCCTCAGACACTGACTCCCCCTGTACATAACCCTGCACCAGACATCACCAACCAGTAATGTTGGACACAAAGAATGACAATGCAGTACAAAAGCAATGATGTCAGTAGGATCTATTAAACTGTAAATGCCTTGCTCATCTAACATTCACATGCTGCAGCAGGTTCTCAACAATAGGTATCAATGCATGACAGTCTGTGTGGACATGAAGCATCATGTTGGTACAGTTGCATTCAGGACTACAGACACAGAAACAAACAGATGTACAGCAAAACAATGGAATTTGTACAAATGTGAGAATTCACATATATATTGTTCAATCAAGGGATAACTGGTGCTGGCCAGCCAACTACAGGTAATGTTGAAAAAGAGAAAACAAAGAGTGAACTGCTGCTGACTGCGTTTTAGTAGGAAACAGATCTGTTTTCAAAGCTTCTGGACAAGGGCTGTTTTTCTGTTCTTTTCTCTCTCTAATTATCCTCCAGTTATCAATTTGTTGATAGCTCTGAGCAAAGGATCCCAGTGTGTAAGAAATAAGTGAATGTATCCAGAGGTCAGAGAAGATTGTGTGGTAATGTTGGAATTCAAGCAAAAATGTAGTCAGTTCCTCGTGCCAGTGATACAACTCATGGTCTAGTAATTTCATAAAGGCTTGTTTCATTATTGAAATGGCTCCTGACATTGTGAATTATGATTTTTAAAAAAATTGTTCCTTAACTGCGCCTATCTGTCGTGAGAGTGGATGTTTTATGATTAAAGATGATTGGGCTTAGATTAGTTATTAATTACATTGCATGGTTATTCATCTGTGTTCAACTATAGTTATGTTATTAACAACAAAATGTTAATTTTTGTTTAATTTATAAACTTGCTGT
Organism: Rhincodon typus; assembly: GCF_021869965.1. Classification (NCBI taxonomy): domain Eukaryota; kingdom Metazoa; phylum Chordata; class Chondrichthyes; order Orectolobiformes; family Rhincodontidae; genus Rhincodon; species Rhincodon typus. The sequence continues at coordinate 30,683,492 of NC_063340.1, read as the reverse complement.
CCAAGTACTGTTACTTGTAAAGTCTGGTTCAGAACAATTGAGCAATATTGAGGGTCATTGAATGTTTTCACTTCACATGTTGCGAATCCAGTCATAGTAAGGCTGATTTGGTTTGGTTTGCTTTGCTAAAGTGGAGGTGATGCTTCAAATCAGCCATGTATTTAATGACAGATCAGTCTTGACAGGTCTCATGGTTCACTCCTGCTCCTATCTTGTGTCCTTGTGTTCTGAGGGTATGGTGGAGGCAGATTCGATTAAGCTTTCTAAATAGAGTTGGATAATCACCTGAAGGGAAATACTTGCAAGGTGATGGGGCAAGAGCAAAGATTTACGACATAGGATTAGGGTTTGGAACGGCAAGGGATTAAGGCGAAGTGAATTGTACTTCCAAACAGCTGGCACGGACATGACAAATCAAATGGCCTCCTGCTATACTGTAATTATTCCCTGATTCTATTACAACCTGAGCCAATAATTCCTCTTACTACAGTATATTGAGTTATTCATGCATGGTAAATAGAACTTCAGAACCTTCAACAATGGGGATATAACTGGAATTTATAGTGTCAATTTCAAAAAGTCTATGTTTTAAATATGTTTACATACATACAAACATAGACAACATTCACACAGGACGTAAAATAAAATGGACAAAAAACACTTCAACATTTTGTTAGCTTTGGCCCAGAATCTGCTCACCATTTAGTTTGACATTTTCTTCTACATGGAACTCCAATTAACTTTGTGCTGCAAATTACTAGTATTGAGAGTTGACAATGGTAATACCAATTGAACATTCAGGCCTTTGATGACCAATGGAACTAACAGTTTAGTTTCCACACCAGTGAAATATAAAAATTTGAATGTTAACCTCAACTCAGCTGCATGCATCTGTTACTTCTACACTCAACAATACTAAATGGTCATGTTCATCCAGCCCTGCACCTTGTTGTCTCGGATTCCCCAGCATCTGCAGTTCCTACTATCTCTGATTCAATTTTAACCCCACTGCGAAGCCTCTTCTAAGGATGCCTAACCTGAAGAAGTTACCCTCCTCCCTCCGGACAGCCTCTCTGCTCCTAGGATGCTGCTTGGCCTGCTGTGTTCATCCAGCCCTGCACCTTGTTGTCTCGGATTCTCCAGCATCTGCAGTTCCTACTATCTCTGATTCAATACTAAATGGTCTCCTGGTTGACCTCACAACCTGTTTAAACTTGAACTCAGACTGAAATTCTTTCCCCAAATTTCTCCTTCAAATAGAAGCACAGAATGATTATACCACAGGAGGACAACTTCAGCCTGTTGTGTCTATGGCTGGCTCTCTGCAACAGCAATTCACCCAGTCCCATCTCTTTTCAGATGCTCTTTAAAACGTGTCTCTAAGTTTTGAACCTCTGTCATTAAACATCCATAAATGGCTCAATATCAAATTTTGCTTTGGGATACTTTACTATTTTAGAGATGATACATAAAAACAAGTTATTAGCATAGCTTGAAGTTGCAGTTTTGACCGCGAAATATTTAAACAGTGTTTATTAAAATAACAACAAATTGCAACTGACTCCTTTGCATATGGATTACAATGCACAAACAAAAGAAATATACAGTCAGATGCCCACAGTTCAGTCATTTTTTTAATTGATGGAATTCAGAAACAAAGACAACTGCTACCTGCATGTGGAAGTGATCTAATCTATAGTAATTCATAACAAATTAAATTTGCTGATCAGAAATATTGTTTACTTGGCTGCGTATTCTGATTCAGTGACAATCACGCCCAACAATGCATTTTACAATTTGTCTTCTCAGATTTCTTTTGGTTCACTCATTTCGTTCCAGCCCCTAATTATTTGTTGTTATTGGTTTCAATAATTTCTCCATTTTAACTTGCATCCAAGGTACATGCTCTATGCAGCACGTATAGGATAATTACCACTTATTGTTAACCAATTTCAAAGTGGAAAGTCACAAAAACACACATTGCCCTACTAAAAGGGTCCTTACCAAAAACAACATAATGTTCTGTGTTGAGTAGAATTTGTTTTTCCAGTGCAAATTTTGAGATACTAGTGGAGATGTTGGTGAACATTGGTAATAAGATTATGCTATTTGTCACTATTTACAACTCACAGCATTTCTTTTTTCTCATTACATAGTGCTTTTTAATTACACATTAATAATTGCATGCACTGTAGACTCAATAATTTACAGCAAATTTTGGGCAAATATATTGAAGGAGTATAATCAAATCATTAACAACAATTTGCAATCACTCTTTCTATTATGGCTAGGCAGCTGTGTAAATTACATGCTCACTTATGTGCAGTGGTATGTGTGCAAGATTTCCTGCCATCAAAGCACAGATCTGATTCATTGCCTTTCAACACATATTGCTATTCCCATTCCTCCACCAATACACAAAGCAGCGATCCCACGCTTTCCTCCTGTTCTCTCCAAAGTGTAGAGAAGTGTGACCAGGATACGGCACCCAGACATTCCCAACGGGTGACCTAAAGCAATAGCACCACCTTGGATGTTTACCTATAAAAACACAATCAGAGCTAATGTCAATCTACACAACTCTTTTCTAAAGCAAAAGTACTCCTTGAATTTTTGTCCTGATCTATCAACCTCCCTGCAACCAAATGTTCCTGAAGAGAGTAAGTTGTACGCCATATGGGAAGACGCAGTTTTCTAGTAGCTTGGTGATGAGAGGGATAATTGATGGTTCAGCAGAGTAATTTATAATTTAGTCAATTTGTCTCTTCTAACCATCAAAAATATCTACATTAATATTATGTTCAGGGTGATTTGAGACGTAACTGAAATTCCAAGGAAGGTTGGTTGTTGTACAGCTACAACTGTACAAGCTCTACAGAAACTGGAAATTCACCAATTGCAGGATTATGGGGATCTCCCAATAATGGATGGAACCAGAGATGTCCAGCAGTAAACAACAAATTATTCCTTTTCAACATGTCATCTGCACTCTGCAGAACTTCAGGACACTTCAAGTGCCCTGGAGGACCTGTGCTTTGGAAGTGTCCCCAGATGGATCAGCTCCAGGTCAGGATTTTCAAGCTTGATTGGCAGCTCCAGTCAATGCAGAACATCAGAAAGGATCATGTGTTCCAGGAGGTGGCCACCCCTCAGGCAGGGGCTATCCGAAAGAACAGGAAGAAGCAGGAAATGCACAGGGCCTCAGGGTATATACCACTCTAGGTGTTGAGTAGTGATTTGCTTTGACTTGATTTATTGTAGTAACATGTACCTGAGTACAGTGAAAAGTGGTGCATGTGTTCAAGCTTCTGTATCTTCTGACTGATGGGAGATTTTGGAAGAGAGCATTACCGAGGTGGGAGGGATCTTTGATGGTGCTGGCAGCCTGTCTGTGGCAACGAGAAGTGCAAATGTAGTCCATGGATGGGAGCTTGGCTTCTGAGATAGTCTGGGCTGTGCACACAACTTTCTGTAGTTTCTTATGGTCCTGGGCAGAGCAGTTGCCGTACCAGGCCGTTATGCACCCAGATAGAACGCTTTCTGTGGTGCATGTGTAAATGTTAGTGAGGGTCCTTATGGACATGCCATTAGAGAATGCAGGGATGAAAGGAGTGTAGTGCAATCCAGTTATGGTACCTATGGACATGGAGTGCACAGAATGAAACAGTGAAGAGTAGAAATGCAGTTGTTATAGGGGATTCCACAGTCAGGGAAACAAAGGATTTTTGTAACAGTCATTGAGAGTTCTGCATAGTATGCTGTCTACCTGGTGCCAATGAAGGAGAAGGGTGCAGAATATTCTGTGGGTGGAGTGAGTCAGAAGGTGCAATGAAATAGACATTGACGTCCTATAAACAGATTTTCAGGTGTTAAGAAGCAAGTTAAAAAATACAACCATGAAGGTGATAATCTCTAGATAACTTCAAGTGCCTTTTACTAGCTGGAATAAAAATAGGTAACAGAAACAATGCTTGGCTTGAGGTAAAGTGTAGAAGGGAGGGCTTCAGATCCTTGGAGAATTGAGACCAGTTATGGAACAGGAAGAACCTATTCAATGAAGATGGGCTGCAACTCAATAGGACTTGGACTTGTGAGAATGTTTGCAAGTGTTGTTGCAGGTGTGTTAAAGTAAAGTTAGCAGTAGGATGGATACCAGCAGATAGAAATAAAAGAGAGGAATAAGGTGCATGAGGTGAGAATGCTGGGCAAAGCCTAACCCTAACCCTAACGCAGTGAAAGAAATTCTTCCATATTAAGTAGGAGCGGACTAAGGAGGACCATGGGTAACCTACACCCTCAGAAGATTCTTTAAATTCACTCATGGGATGTGGGAGACACTAGCTGGGCTACTATTTGGGCTTCTGAATTCCTAATACAGTACCCTTTTCATTATGTTGCCATCTAGGTGCCTGTCGGTGAACACCTGGAAAAGAGTGATCGTCATATTTTTATATTAGTAATGGAAAAAGGCAGGGAATGGTCTAAAGTAGAATGTTTAGATCAGATAAGCACGAGTTGCAATGCAATAAGTAGGGATCTATCCAGGATAAAATGGAACTAACAAAAAGGGGTGATCTTTAAGGAAGAGATGCATCAGTTACAAGTTAGGCATATTTCATTAAAGGGTTAAACCAAAAATAGAATTTCTTGATGACAAGAGATTATGCTGAAACAAATTAAAAGAGGGCATACAAGTGAATGTTCCAAGTAAGAACCAGGTCAAAACCCAGATTTAGAGGAGAGGTGAAGAGAAAAGTAGACTAGCAGGGGAAGAATATGAGGATAGAATTGCAGCCAACATAAAAGGCAGCCCAAAAATCTTTTACACCTCTACGCCTATATAGTAAGTGGGCAATAAGAGCGGGTTCTATTCAGAACAAAGTAGGTGACACATGTTTGGATGATGCAAATGTGATATCCTTATTCAAGAAATGGCTCAGGACGGCATAGCACCTGCAGGCCAGTTAGTTTAAAAACAATAGTAAAGTTTTAGGAACAATAATCAGGACAAAAAAAAGAACAAGACTTGGAGAGGTTGAGGTTCATAGAATCATACAATCCCTACAGTGTGGAAACAGGCCCTTCAGCCCAACTAGTCCACACCGACCCTTGGAGCATCCCACCCAGACCCATCCCCGTGTAATGCAACTAATCTACACATCCCTGAATACTATGGGCAATTTAGCATGGCCCATCCACCTAGCCTGCACATCTTTGGATTGTGGGAGGAAACCAGAGCACCCAGAGGAAACTCCCGCAGACATGGGGAGAATGTGCAAACTCCACACAGACGGTGGCCTGAGGGTGGAATCAAACCCGGATCCCTGGCACTGTGAGGCTGCAGTGCTAACCACTGAGCAGCTGCAGTGCTAACCACTGAGCCACCGTGCTGCCCAATTAATTAAGGAAATTTGTAAACGGCACCTTGTGCTTGACTCATCCATGTTTCTGATGAAGTAACATACTAGTTTGATGAATGGATTGCAGTGGATGTTACTGACATGGATTTTCAGAAGATAATTGACAAAGAAAAACATAAAGGGCTGGTTAACAAAATTAAGGCTCATGGAATTTGAAGGTCAGTAACTAACTGAATAAAAAGAAGTCTTCAGGCCAGAAAACAATGGGGTGGGGTAATGGTTTATTATTCAGACTGGATGAGTAGACAGCACGTGTTCTCTAACAGTCAGTGCTAGGATCAGTGATATTTTAGTTGCATATCAATTTCTTGTTCCTAGAAGTAAATTGGAATTTCAAAATTTGCTAATGATACAAAACCTGGATGAGTGGCAAACAGTGAGGATTACGTGAATAACCTGGAGTATAATATAGATAGGCTAGCAGAATGGGCAGCTAGAATTTAATGCAGGGAAATGCAAAGTGATGCAATTGGTAGAAGGGATAGGAAAAGGCAAAAGATTGTTCAGGAATGGAGGGATCTGGGGTTGCATGCGCATAGATCTTGAAAGGTAGGAGGACATATTTGGACAGCAGTTCATACAGCATATGAGATTTTGGACATCATAAAACCGTGAGTGCACATACAAGGAAATTATGCTGAACGTTTAATAATGCCTGGTAAGGCTCCAAATAGGGTATTATACCCAATTCTTGTCACAAGGATCCAATTTATAAAGGATACGAAGGCCCTTGAGAGGCACTAGGAGAGATTTACCAGAATGGTTCCACACACATTGACGTTTGTTACAAGGCTAGAAAAGTTGCTTTCTGGCACGATGGCTCAGTGGTTAGCACTGCTGCCTCACAGCACCAGCTACCCAGGTCCGATTCCACCCTCAGGCGACTGCCTGTGTGGAGTTTGCACACTCTCCCTGTGTCTGTGTGGGTTTCCTCCGGGTACTCCAGTTTCCTCCCACAGTCCAAAGATGTGCAGGCTAGGTGGATTGGCCTTGCTAAACTGACCATAGTGTTCAGGGGTGTATAGATTAAGTGGGTTATAGGGGGATGGGTCTGGGTGGGATGCTCCAAGGGTCGGTGCGGACTTGTTCGGCCGAAGGGCCTGTTTGCACACTGTAGGGATTCTATGATTCTAGACTGGCATTTTAATTAAATAAATCTGTGGACTGACTGGATTGCTGCAAGGAGAGCCAGCATGGATTCAATGTGAAAGATAACTTCTTTCTTTGCTGTAAATATTCCTAGGACTCTGAGTTAAAGCAAGGTGTTTCCCTAAGCATCTGCAGCACAAATTCCATTGCATAATCTGGGCTACATTACAACACAATTGGCATATTGACAACTGACCTCAGCCATTAAGAAGAGAGCTAGGGAAAAGGACAGTAATGCTCTTCTGTCTGATTCGTGAATGGTCATTCATTTGAAAATAAATGTAGGAACATTAGGTGGTTTTGTTGCAGCACCCAATTTTTGAATGTCAGCTTGACTCTCAGATGAAGAAATGGCATTTGGTTAGGGAGGGAACAGAGGACAGTTAATGGTCGTGCAATCATTCTCCAGTATGGTCTGGCACCTTAGGAGCAGTCACAGAAAGAGGAAAACATGAGCAAAAAATTACATATAAAAAAGCATCTTAAGCATCCAAAGCTAAAAGTATCATGCAATGGAGCTATGATATTCTCTAAAGTCATGGATAAAAACTACATAAGGGTTGCTACAAAGAAGAGTCTGTTTTTGACACTAGCACCAACTCTTATTTTTCATGGATGTGGGAACCTGCAGCCATTGAGAACTTGCCACATCAGACATATCAGCTACTCATGAGCAGCATAAATGACTTATGTGGCAATCATAATGGGAATGCACAGTGTACACTCAGGCTACAGACTGTAGAGGGATCGTGACACAAGCCCCTTTCAACTGCTTGAATATACACCTGGTTGTAAGAAATTGTACAATTCTTGGTTTTTTAATACGTGCTTTTTTCCAAGTACACCATTAGTTACTGTTAAAATAATTTTCTTCTCTCCATCTCACCTTTTCTGGGTTTAAACCAAGCTCCTTGACAACAGCAATTGACTGTGCAGCGAAAGCTTCATTAATTTCAAACAGATCAACTTCATCCAATGTCCAGCCAGCTTTATCCACCTAGTAAATTTAGGAGATTAGTAAATTAAGCCCATGGTTCAACAGTGATTTAACATAACCTCTATTCCACCAGACTTTGAAAATACTGATGATAATGATAATGTAAAAATAGGTCTCTTATTACAACATGTCCTGTAGATTTGTTAGAAGGAATACTTGAATAGCAAATTAATAATCATCACGGGTGGTGATAATAAAAAGGTGATAAATTCAGCATACATAGTGCAGGAGCTGAATTAAGCTGCTGAAACAACTATTTTCACAATGCCACATCTCTTAATTTCCTCATGATACTGCGCAGTGCTTTATTCTCAGCTACTTGTCTCTTGACAAAAATACCAAACCGGTCACAGAAGTGTGTGACAGAACCATTAAATCAAGACAGGCAGGTGTCTACACAGCTCCTGGAGTTAAGATGTTGGACAAGGAGAAACTAGATTATTGATTTTATTTTTTATTGTTCTAACAAATACAAGGGTAATGTTATTTGACTAGTAATGCAAAAGCACTAGGGACACAGGTTCAAACTCCCCTGTCATAGCTGGTGGAATTTAGATTAGATCAATTAAAAAATCTGGAATTAAAAGCTTGTTTCAGTATTGGTTACCCTGATTTCATTGTTGTTTATAATAAAAATCTATCTGACTCACTAATGCCTCGAGGAAAGGAAACTTGTTCTAACTGGTCTGGTCTACACACGAGTCCAAATCCACAACAACGTGGTTGACTTTTAAATGCCTTTTGAAAGCCTGTTAGCTATTAAGTTATATTAAGTTGCTACAAGGTCAGACAGGAATGAAACTGGATGAACCACCCAGCATTGACCCGTGAAGTAACTCCACAGATATCCTGACAGGTATCCTGTCACTGAGTCAGCCCTTATTTACACATGGAAAGTCCTTGGCACTGATTCAGCTTCCTTAGAGCCAGCTCTCAGAGTGAACAGAACCTCTGACACCCCTGTTTATATTAGTCAGCCAGGGCTCCCCTTTTGGGCCAGATTAATAGACCCAGTCAGTGAACTCATTCTACGAGGTCCACCTGGTTGACCTCATTACAATCACTACATCCACCCCCGTCACCCCACCTCCAACCCCGCGTCTGAGGCCATAAGCCGGTTCTTTTGTTTTTGGAGCTCCTCCTGAAGCGTTTTAGCACTGGGTCAAGTTCTCCCAACTCTGTCTCTAGTACAGGTGGAGTGTAATGCACAGTAGCTCACATCTTGCACCCAGAGCATCTCGGAAGAAATTCATTCTCTTCTTCAGGAAGCAGAGGTGAAGAGGCAGCAACATCCACCATGTCCACCTCAGATTCTAAGCCACCTTCAACGCCTGAAGGAGAGAGCAAACCCACAGGTTCTGTAACAGTTGGAAAGTCAGTCAAGGAGCCAGGCATGTTTTTACTCCCGCAATATTTGCAAGTTTACAGCTTTCACATGGTCATGTGCTTGTTCAGGACCATCGCACCTACCCGAACTTTTATAGGTCACTGGATCTGACCTTGCATCAAACATGCCTCTTACCCATGCAGGGCCACTCCTGTGGTTCGCACACCAAACTTCATCCCCTGACATAAACTGTCTCTCTCGCTGAGCAGAGTCACGTGTCAGGCATTGGCGTTCCTGATGCTATTCCACCCTCCTCCCCTCAAGGTCCAAGAAGTTCAGATTTGTGCAGAGTCTTCTCCCCATTAGCAACCCTGCTGGAGTTAGCTGCATGAGGTGTGGGCTGATAATCAAATAGGAACCAAGACAGTTCAGTAGCTAGTGAAGCTGTAGACTGTTTCTTTAAGCCTGCCTTCAAAGTTTAGTCTGCTCTTTCTGCCAGACCATTGGATGCTGAATGGTATGGAGCTGTCCTTATATAATAAATACCATTCGACTTTCCCTACTGGTAAACAATGGCCTGTTTATCTGTGACCAAGACGTCCAGGAATTGCAAAAGACACGAGAAGTTTTTCTATCTTCGTCCTCGTGTTTGATGAAGAAACTCTATGCACATCCAGCCACTTTGAGTGGTCATCCACAACGACAAAGAACATCAAGACCATGAAAGGGCCTGCAAAATCAACGTGTAAATGAGTCCAGGGTTTACCCAGCCATTCCCATGAATGTGCGAGAGATGCTGGCAGTAAGTTTGTCTTTGTTGGCACTCTGGGCATTGCCCCACCAACACAGCTATATCTAGCCACCAGACATAACTTCTCGCAAACATCTTCATTTTGGAAACCCCTGGATGACTCTGATGGAATTTTGGCAGAAACCTTTGCTCCAGACAATCACTCAAGCTCCCCATAGTAAGATGCCATTCTCTGCTGTGAGCCGGTCTCTCCGGGTTCAAAAAGGTTTCAATTCTGATTGTGACAGCCCTTTGGTTCTCCCCATCACCACCAGCTGTTTTGGTTTTGCCAGGGCCAGATCTTTCTGTGTCCAAAGTCTGATATTGTCAGCTGTGACTAGAAGTGTGTCCAGAAAATTTAAAACAGAATGGACTTTTCCAGCAGCGGGGTATCACCAGCAGTGTATCTGCCAGTGGGAGGTTATTCAATGCATCCGCATTTACCACTTGACCTCCCAGACGGTGTTCCAACCTGTAATTATATGCACTTAGAGCCCATCACTGAATTCGCCTGAACTCATTGGCAGCACTGACTTGTTCTCTTTAAGAATACCTAGCAGAGGTTTGTGGCCCATTATCTTATAAATCTATGACTGTAAAGGTATTGGTGGAACTTCGGACTCTAAATATGGCTGTCAAACCTTCCTTCCCTATCTAGATGTATTGACGCTCTGCATTAGCCAAAGTTCTGGTTATGTACTCTATTGGACATTCCTCTCCGTTGGGCCAGCTATGAGCTAATACCACCCTGATGCCATATAGTCATTAGCAGATCTCACTCAGGATCATAGCGTGCCAACATTTTAGAGGAGAATCGCTGTTTCTTCACTTCCCTCAAAGCTCACGTCAATTTCCAAGTCTGACCCTTTTTTGTAAAAGAGTTGAAGCAAAGGTGCCAGAATGGAAACCAGGTTATGTATGAACTTTTAGTAAAAATTCACCAGCCCAAGGAAAGCCTTAAGTTCCAGTACAGATGTGGGAGCCGGGGCACATTCGATATCTCCCAATAGGTAAAACCCAGTCTTGTCAACTCTGTAGCCCAAGTACATCACTTGTGGCGCCTGGAACGCATTTTTTCCCTTCTTAGGCGTACTGAGATAAACGTTTAAGGACTATGTCCAAGTTCTCTAAATGATCCTTATTGGTCTTCCTTGTTATTAGCATATCATCTAGATAAATGGCGACCTGGGGTAAACCTTGCAAAATGTTCTCCATTGTCCACTGACGACACCCAAAATGGCAGTCCCATATAATGGTACAAACCCTCATGGATACTAATTGTAGCATACTTCTGTGAATCCTCATCTAACCACAATTGCAACTATGCATGACTCATGAAGCTTCATGAAGTACAGCCCTCTTACCAGATTTGCATATAAATCCTCTAAACGATGGATTGGGTATTTAACCAACCACAAAAAGTGGTTTACCATTTGTTTAAAATCTCCACAAAGGTGAACTGACCCGTTGGACTTCACAATTGGTACGAACGGTGCTACCATTCCGCAAACAGGAATAGTGTGATAATTCCTTCGCTTTCCAGTCTTCTGATTTCTGCCTCTACTTTTGCCCACAATGCGACTGTCACTAGGCAGGCCTCATAGAATCATGGAATTGCTTCCTGGACCACATGCAAGGTGGCCTTGGCTTCTTTGATAGACTCTAGACCTTCCTGAAAAACGTTCAGGTATTTATTTAGGACTTTACCCAGGCAGCCATTTTCTAATTGAAAAATGTTGAACAAATCTAGTTGAATCTTTTTCAACCAAGTTTGCTCCATCAGCTTGGGTCCGAGCCTTTTACTACAATCAGTGGTAACTGAACCAGCTGTTTCTCATAAGAGATCGGGACCAAAGTTGAATCCTGAATCTGCAAAGGTTCCCCGGTATAGGTTCTCACTCTAGCCAAGGTAAATGTAAGGGTTGAACTCCAGAGAGAATTTTGTTAAAGACTGATTCTACAATCACTAAAATGGCTGCGCCAGTATTGATCTCCGTTAGAACCAGGTGATCATTTAACCAGATGTTTATTTTGATTGGTTCTGATTTGGATGTTGCTAAGCAATTTAACTGTTCCAAATCAGATGCAGGTCGGCTTTTCCAGGGTGTGCACTCTCCTGGGTACCGTCCTATGAGTTCTCTTACTCCATTTAGGTCTACTGGGACTCTCGTGCTGTCTCAAGTCTGCATTCCGGCAGCAAGTTCAATGGTTTGCCGGCCAGATCCTAAAGAAAATTTTAACCATTTGGTCAAGGTCACCGGACCGGAAACGTTAGCTCTGTTTTCTCCTTCACAGATGCTGCCAGACCTGCGGAGGTTTTCCAGCAACTTTGTTTTTGTTCCTGTTTTAACCATTAGGTCAAGGCTTTGCTTTGTGTGGGGTTTTGATGTGGGCTGACCTACAGTCCCTCTATTTAGGATATGACCTGAATGAAGTGATGCAATTGCCTTCATTCAAGTGGTGTGTTCCAAGCTCAATTTGACCTGCAACTCACATGCTCCATTTGCCACATTTTCCACTGTTAAAGACAGTTGTAGTGCCTGTTTCAAGTTCAGTTGGGCTTCAACTAATAGGCAGTTTTACATGGTTACATCATTAATCGCACATACCAAACTCTCAGCATCTCATTAAGGGTTAAACCAAGGTTACATGCCTCTGCCAGTCATCTTAACCTAGTTAAAAATCCTGATATGGATTCCCCTGGTTCTTGAATTGTCAAGTAAGACTGATAGCATCTCAGAATTAGAGGAGGTTGGGGTTGTAACATTCCTTAACGAAATCCATCAACTCTCGAAAGGTTTGAGTATCTGGTGCCTCAGGGAAAGTTAGACTCCTAGTACCTAAAAAAACTGCATGTCCACAGCTGTTGGGAGAATTGTTGCTTTTCATCTGCCCCCATTTCATTTGCCTGGAAAAAAATAACATATTCTTCCCACATATTGGGCCCAATCTTCTATGGCAGGATTAAACGAGTCAAGCTTCCCAAATAACAGCATCATACCAGAAAAGCATACCTCAACTCAAAGATGACCACTGCAAGTGAATTTCTTCAGGAGCATGCTTTTCACTCATCACCGCTAAAATAACTCCAGAGAGGCTGGTATCCTGTCACCAAGTCACCCTTTATTTACATATGGAAAGTCCTTGACAGTGATCCAGCTTCTTTAGAGCCAACTCTGAAAATGAATAGAACCTCCGACACTCCTGTTTATACCTGTTAGCAATGGCTCCCTGATCGAACCAGATTAACAGCCCCAATCGGGGAACTCCTATTCTATGAGGTCCACCCGGCTACAATCTGAGCACTAGAAATGACAACGCTGATGCCAACCCTGTTGACCATTAAAAATCAACCTCAGTACTATCAAGGAGACTTCTGCCAAAATTAGGAGAGCTGCCCCGCAGATTAGTCAAGCAATAGCCTGAAATAGTTACACTAACCAAATCATACCTTACAGACAAAAGTCTCAGACACCACTATCACCTTTCCTGGGTTTGACATGTCCCATTTATGGGCTAGGTTCAGCAGAGCTGGTGGCACAGTGGGACGGAGCCAGGAAGGGAAAATTCTAATCAGTAGTTAGAATCTATTTACTTGTGATAAATAGCAGCTCTGGTTAAGTACAGAAAGCTGGTCTCGAGGCAGGCATGGGTTAATCCAGGATTTGTTAAAGTCAAATTATAAATCACAAACTCCATTAAATTGTTTGACTGGACAATACAAGATTGATCAAGTTAGACCAGTACATATTGCGTATAAGAACTTTGGAAGCCAGTTGACAAACAGATTTGTAAAAGAATGAAGGCACATAGAATTAAGAGGAACGTAGTAGTATAGGTATAAAACAAATTACTATGGATTCTTGGATCTGAAATATGAACAGAAAATATTGGAGAAACTCAGCAGGTCTGACAGCATCAATGGGCAAAGAAATTGAGTTAGTATTTTTAGTACAATATGACTCTTCTTCAGAACTGCTGAGGTTCTCCAGCATTTTCTGTTTTTAGCATGGATATAAAAATCAGTGACAGGAGGCAAAGGTGAACTGAAGTTTTTCAGTGTGGTGGTTTGCAGTGATGTTCCTCAAGGATCAATTTTAATCTTCTCAAATTTTTTGGATGACCTAGTCTCAACTATTGGTGGTAGTACTATAATGCTTGCAGATTAGATTGAAAAGTAGCGGGTAGTGAGGAGGAGAGTTTACAGCCTATGGATGACACAATCGAGATGATGAAATGATGGTGGAGTTCAAAGTGAAGAATGTGAAACGATACACATTCAAAGGACTAGAATAGAATTATCATTTATTGTCACTTGTATTTTTTACAAAAAAAAACACAATGAAAATGTTTAAGTCACCATAATATGGCACCTAAGTCACCATTCCACAGCACCTAACTTGCCATACCATGACTCATATGAAAGATGCATAAAAGGCATAATTTTGAAAAGTGTAGGCGAGTAGTGATCGTAGTCACCATATGCACAAATTCTTAAAGGTGATCAAGCAACACATAGGCTATTTGGATTTATAAACAGAAGCATAGAATATAAAAACAGAGAGAGCTTTATGAATCGATGGTTAAGCTTCAACTGGACAATTGTGCACAATTCTGGGAACTACACTTTGGAAATTTATAAAGGGTACAGAAAAGATTAACCAGGATGTTACCAGAGTTGAGGGATTTAAGTAAGGAGTGGAGAAATTGGAAAACTAAGGACGGAACTCAGTGAAAATTAAATGTTTTCAGAGATAGTAGGAACAGCAGATGCTGGAGAATCTGAGATAACACGGTGTAGAGCTGGATGAGCACAGCAGGTCAAGCAGCATCAGAGGAGCAGGAAGGCTGACGTTTCG
>NC_063340.1:30635834-30668550 GCF_021869965.1 Rhincodon typus | reverse complement strand
AGACTTCCTACTGGTTTCCTAATGGAATTATCTAACATATATGATGAAATAACCAAGAAAGAAATGAAATATTCAACTATATTTTGGTACAGTCCATATTACAGAAAGGCATAATATTAACAAACAAAGTTCTGAAGGAAAGTGCATTTCTTACTGCTTTTCTTATTGCTGGTATAGGGCCAATTCCCATAATAGCAGGATCCAATCCAGCTTGTGCCCAGGATACAACACGTGCCAAAGGCATCAAATTTCTTTTAAGAGCTTCTGATTTCTTCATCAGAATTACAGCCGCTGCTCCATCACTTATACCTATAGCAACAGGAAACAAAATAACATTAGTCCAGTTGTTATGATTGCTAGTCACTGCTCAAGAGATGAAAATGACTAGGGTAAAGGATAGGCACATAACCCACCTGATGCATTAGCAGCTGTGATACTGCCAGTCCCATCGTTTAAAAAACATGGCTTCAGTTTTGACATCACTTCAAAACTACTACCGTGACGGGGAAATTCATCAGCTGATACTTCAAAAGAGCCTGAAGAGAGATATGTCTGTGTTCAGTTATTTACATCAGAAGCTAACATTGAACACTAGTGATTACTTTGAGATAGACCCTTGTGTAGAGTCATTAGAGTCCTCTGAACATGAAAATCACCAAAACGAAGATCTACCTCACACCCCACTTATTTCAAACTAAAAGATAAAACGTATTCATCCAGAGCACTGTGTGCAATTTTGATCTCCTTACCTGAGGAAGTATGTTCTGGCTATGGGGATAGTGCAACGAAGACCAATTCCTGGGATGACAGGACTGACGTACAAAGAGTCTGGATCAGTGAGGTCCAAATGCACTGGAATTTAGACAAATTGGGGAGGATCTCATAGAAACCAATAAAATTCTAACAGGTTAGACAAGATAAATGCAGGGAGGATGCTCCCAATGACAGCGGAGTCTGGAAGCTGGGGTCAAAATCTAAGATTCAGGGTAAGCCATTTAGAACTGAGATGAGGAGAAATTTCTTCACCCAGAAAAGGTGGAATTCTTTGCTACAGAAAGTGGTTGAAAAGATTCAATGTTTTGGCCTCAAAGAGTTTAGATACAACTCTTGGGGTTAAAGGGATCAAAGGGTATGGGGAGAAAGTGAGAATAGGATATTGATCAGCATGATTATTGAACAGCAGAGAAGGCTTGAAGGCCAAATGGCCTACCCCACTCCTATTTTCTATGTTTACTGCCTTGATACACTGAGATTATGTTTTTCAGTGAGCATTTTCACTTGGAACATATCCAAAATCAGTTCTACTATAGTCTGCACAGAGGTAATATTGAAAGTGGGCTGAAGTCAGGAATAAAAAAATAGCTGAGGAAATTTTATAACACAAGAAGTCATCTACAAAATTATTCCAGGTGGTGGAGGCGGGTACTCTTGTATCATTTAAGAAACATCAGGATGGGTACTTAAAATGCCAAGGCATAGTAGGATACGGACTAAGTGCAGATAAATGAATTTAATGTAGTTTTAGTGTTTATTGGTCAGCATAGACATGGTGGGTCAAAGGACTTGTCTCTATGCTGCTATGACTCTATGACCTAGGACAAAATGCAGTTATATAAAACTGTTGGATGCATCCAAACTGCAGATAGGTTACTATCCATTCATCTAGTACTATGATGCTAAACATTACAATCTAGTATTGGAATCTCTCATCTGCTAAAACACAATTATAACTTGTGGAGAAAAATAATACATTTCAAAAAATGAGCAATGATAGCGAACCAAAACCGGAAAATTTTGCTGTTGAAGCAAGTCCTTTTTCTGTTTTTATGTCTTATTCACTAATTCAAATTTACTGGGTTTAGATGTCAGATATTACCTTATCGCTAAATTAACCTCACTGGTTTGGCCATTTCACTACTGAGCAGAGACAAATAGAAGCTACTGACAACTGGAGGAGGCCAAGCTCGTACTGCGCCGCCCGGTTGATGGCAGGCCTCAGATGAGCCTGATTGAGCTGCAAATTGCAGAAATGTGAGACTGGTAGATCTGTCTGAGGCATTGAGAAAACATGTGCAGGTGATCCATTCAGGTCATGACCTCAGTATTGTTTTGCAAAATTAGTCCATCACTAGCAACATGAACACACTGGACTCTAATGGGCAGGTGAGAGATGCATGGTGACCACACATACCTCTCAAACAGCACCACCACCAGTGGAAAGCAGAGTCGTGCCACACTCACCAAGAGTACAAAGGAGATACCAGTTGAAAAACTTAAGGGTACTTGTCATAGGTAAGATTCTTATTTTTGTTTTAAGTGTAAAGGAGATGGCAGTTAGGACAGTGGTATGATCATCCTGTCAGATGTGGGAAATTAGGGAGCAGTCTACTGTCCCTGACAACTACATCTTCAGGAAGTGTCACCAGCTGCAGCTCCTCACAGACTATAAATCATAGAATCCCTACAGTGTGGAAACAGGTCCTTCAGCCCAACAAGTCCACACCAATCCACAGAGCATCCCACCCAGACCCATCCCCCTACAACCCACCTAATCTACACATCCCTGAACACTACAGGCAACTTGGCATTGCCAATCCACCTAACCTGCACATCTTTAGACTATGGGAGGAAACCGGAGCACCCGGACGAAACCCACGCAGACGCGGGGAGAATGCACAAACTCCACACAGACAGTCGCCCGACGATGGAATCAAACCTGGGTCCCTGGCGCTGTGAGGCAGCAGTGCTAACCACTGAGCCACCGTGCCGCCCTGGTTCAGCTGGAGAAGCAGCTGGACACACTGCGGCAATTACAGGGGACAGACAGAGTGATAGATTCTAGCTTTAGGGAGGTGGTCACACCACAGGTCCAGGCAGATAGATGGTGACTGCCAGGAGAGGCAGCAAGTAGTTCAGGAGTCTCCTGTGGCTATTCCCCTTTCAAACAGGTATACCGTTTTGGATACTGCTGGGGGGATAGCCTTTCAGGAAATAGTATTAGCAGTAGCCAGACCTGTGGCACCACAACTGGCTCTGCTGTAGAGCAGAGTGTGGCAAAGTCTAGGTGACTGATATTAATAGGTGACTCAATAGTAAGCGGCAAAGATAAGCATTTCTGTGGCCGTGAATGTGGCTCTAGGATGGTGTGTTGCCTCCTTGGTGTCAGGGTCCTTGATGTCTCTGAGTGGGTATAGGACATCCTGAAGCGGGAGGGAAAAGAGCCAGAAGTCATTGTCCACATTGGCACAACTGACATAAGTAGGAGGAAGCAAGAGGTCCTGTGAAGACAATTCAGAAAGTTAGGTAGGGAGCTAAAACACAGGACTACCAGGATAGTAATCTCAGGATTACTACCTGTGCCACGGGCTAGTGAGGCTAGGAACAGAGAGAGAGTGCAGTCGAACACATGGCTACAGTGCTGGTGCTGGAGGAAGGGCTTTAGATAATATGGATCATTGGGATGTTTTCTGGGGAAGGTGGGGCCTGTACAGGAAGGACAGGCTGCACCTGAACTGGAGGAGCACCAATATCCTGAGCAGGAGGTTTGCGAGAGCTCTTCAGGAGGGTTTAAACTAGTGTGGCAGGGAGGTGGGAACCAGAATACTAGGCCAGTAAGTGCAGGGACTGGGGACAAAAGTGTGACAGAGATATGCATAGCACAGAGTAAGAGCAGGCACAGGGAAGTCAGAGGGGCTCAGAGGGACTGGAGGACTGGAATTAATTTACTTCAATGCAAGAAGTATAGCAGGTAAGTCAGAGCATGGATTACTGCAAGGAATTATGGTATAATTGCCACTACAGAGACATGGTTAAAGGAGGTACAGGACTGGCAGCTTAAGATTCCTGGATATGGTTGTTTCAGAAGGGACAGAAAGGGAAACAAAAGGGGTGGGGGAGTTGCACTGCTGATTAGGGATCACATCACAGCTGTGTTTAGGGAGGACACATTGGACGGATCTTGCATTGGGGCATTATGGGTGGAACTCAGGAATAGGAAGGGTGAAATCACAATGTTGGGAATTTTCTATAGACCTCCCAACACCCACAAGACACAGAGGAACGGATATGTAGTCAGATACTGAAAAAGTGTGAAAACAGCAGGGTAGTTGTGTTGCGTGACTTCAACTTTCCTCTTATTGACTGGGAATCCCCTAGAGCCAGGGGCTTAGATGGAGAGCAGTTTGTTAGTTGTGTCCATGATGGCTTTTTAAGGCAGTATGTTGACAGTCCAACCAGAGAGGAGGCCACATTAGACTTGGTCCTTGGGAATGAGCCAGGACAGGTGATTAATGTTTCACTAGGAGAGCATTTCAGGCTTAGTGACCATATTTTCATAAGATTTCGAGTAGTCATGGAAAAGGACACAAGTGGCCCTCGGGTGAGGGTGCTTAATTGGGCACGAGCCAGTTACACCCAAATTAGACAGGAACCAGACAATGTGGATTGGAAGCAGTTATTTGAAGGGAAATTTACCTCTGGTATGCGGGAGGCTTTTAAAGACCAATTTACTAAAGTGCAGGACATGCATGTCCCTGCAAAATTAAAGGATAGGAATGGCAGGATTCAGGAACCATGGATGACAAGGGAAATTGTAAGGTTAGTCAAAAGAAAAAGGGAAGCATACGACAAAGTCTAGGCAGCTACAAATTGACGAAGCCCTGGGAAATTAGGAAGGAACTTAAATGCACAATTAGGATCGCAAAAAAGGGCCATGAAATGTCTTTAGCAAACAGGGTCAAGGAGAATCCTGAGGCTTTTTATGCATATGTTAGGAGAGAGGGAAACAAGGGAAGAGTAGGCCCACTCAAGGACGAAGGAGGGTAGTTATACGTAGGGTCACAGGAAGTGGGGGAGTTCCTGAATGAGTACTTTGTATTGGCTTTCACCAAGGAGAAGGACATGACTAATGACATCACTGAGGACGAACCGTCAGTCATCAGTAAAGGATGCACCTTCATTCCTCTCCGCCCACACATCAACGAATTCCGTTCACGCTTTGATGTCGAACACTTTTTCTGCCGCCTCCTCCTATGCGCCTATTTCTTTAACCACAAATCTAACCCACCCTCTACAGATCCCTTCTCCCACCTCCAACCCACCCCATCCTCCTGGACACCATCCCAAAGTCTCCTACCCTCCCTCGACCTCTTCATCTCCAACAGCCATCGCTACATCGATCGCCTCAACCTTTCCACACTTCTCACTCACTCCAATTTTCCCCCACGGAACGTGCAGCCCTCCGCTACAACTCTAACCTCACTATCAAACTCGCAGATAAAGGGGCGCTGTAGTGGTATGGTGCACTGACCTTTACATAGTTGACGCCAGGCGCCAACTCTCTGACACCTCCTCCTACCGCCCCTCGATCATGACCCCACCCCTGACCACCAAAACATCATCTCTCAAATCATTCACAACCTCATCACCTCAGGTGACCTTCTGCCCACAGCCTCCAACCTCATCATTCCCCAAACCTGCACTGCCTGTTTCCATCTCCTTCCCAAAATCCACAAACCCGACTGCCCCGGCTGACTCATTGTCTCTGCCTGCTCCCGCCCCACTGAACTTATGTCCGCTTACCTTGACTGTTTTCTCCCTCTGGTCCAGGAACTCCCCCCACCTATGTCCAGGACACCACCCACGCCTTCCACCTCCTCCAAGACTTCCAATTTCCTGGTCCCCAACACCTCGTTTTCACTATGGACATCCAATCCATGTACACTTGCATTCCCCACGCGGATGGCCAAAAAGCCCTCTGCTTCTTCCTCTCCCGCAGGCCCAACCAAGCCCCCTCCACCAACACCCTCATCCACTTAACTGAACTTGTCCTTACCATTAACAACTTCTCCTTTAACTCCTCCCACTTCCTACAGACTAAGGGGGTTGCCATGGGAACCCGCATGGGCCTAAGCTATGCCTACCTCTTCATAGGATACGTGGAGCAGTCCCTCTTCCGCTGCTACACTGGCACTAGCCCCCACCTCTTCCTCCGCTACATCGATGACTGTATTAGCACTGCCTTGTGCTCCCACGAGGAGCTTGAACGGTTCATCACCTTTACTAACACCTTTCACCCCAAACTCAAATTCACCTGGACCATCTCTAATACCTCTCTCTCCTTCCTGGACTTCTCTGTCTCCATCTCTGGTGACCGTCTCGAAACTGACACCTATTTCAAGCCCACCGACTCCCACAACTACCTACACTACACCTCTCCTCACCCACCTTCCTGAAAGAATGCAATCCCCTGCTCCCAATCCCCAGCCTCCGCCCATGTCTGCTCCCAAGATGGGGCGTTCCAGTCTCGTACATCCCAGATGTCCTCTTATTTCAAGGACTGCAACTTCCCCCCTTTGGTGGTCAAAAATGCTCTCGACCGCATCTCTTGCGTTTCCCGCACCTCTGCCCTCACATCCCCTCCCTCCAACAAAAACAAAGACACAATCCCCCATGTCCTCACATATGACCCCACTAACCTCCGTATTCAATGTATCATTCTCCACCACCCCCTATGCAAACCCACAACCAATTATATATTTCCGTCACCACCCCATCTGCCTTTCATAGGGACCGCGCTCTCCACAACTCCCTCGTCCGCTCCACACTCCCCACTAGCCCCACCACAGACAGCACCTTTCCCTGCAACCGCAGGAAGTGTTACACCTGCCTCTACACCTTGCCCCTCACCTCCATTCAAGGCACCAAACAAACCGTTCACATCAGACAGAGGTTCATCTGCACATCTATCAACGTGGTCTACTGCATCTGCTGCTCCCGATTTGGCCTCCTCTACATCGGTGAGACCAAGTGGAGGCTCGGAGATCGCTTTGTAGAGCACCTGCACTCTGTTCACGACAAACGACAACAACTTCCGGTCGGGAACCAATTCAACTCCCTCTCTGACTCCCTGAGTGACATGTCCATCCTGGGCCTCCTCCAGTGTCACAATGACACATCCGGGAACTGGAGGAGCAGCGCCTCATATTCCGCCTTGGGAGCCTAAACCCAATGGTCTCAATGTGGAATTTACTAGTTTCAAAATCTCCCCACCCCTGGCCTCATCCCATGACCAACCCTCCTTCTCATCCCCACCTCCATGACCTGACACATCCTGCCCGTCTTCTCTCCCACCTATCCGCTCCTCCCAGCTCACTGACCAATCCCCACCACTGCCTACCTGCACTCACCTATCACCATCCCACCTACATTCCCCAGCCCCACCCTCCTCTCGCTATTTATTTCAGAGTTCCCTTCCCCCTCCCCCATTTCTGAAGAAGGGTCCCAATCCGAAACGTCAACCTTCCTACTCCTCTGATGCTGCCTGGCCTACTGTGCTCCTCCAGCTCTACACTGTGTTATCTCTGACTCGGTAGCTCTTACTATCTCTGACTAATGTTGAGGTCAGGGATGAGTGTGTGAATACTCTAGAGAATGTCAACATATTGATTCAGGAAGTTTTGGGAATCCTAAATTGCATTAAGATGGACAAGTCCCCAGGACCAGATGGGATCTACCCCAGGTTACTCAGAGAGGCAAGGGAGGAAATAGCTGGGGCATTGGCAGATATCTGCACATCCTCATTGACCACAGGTGAAGTTCCAGAGGACTGGAGATTAATGAATGTTGTTCCCTTATTTAAGAAAGGATGCAGGGATAATCCAGGAAACTATAGGTCGGTGAACTTGATGTCTATGGTGGGAAAGCTCTTGGAGAAGATAGTGAGGGACAAGATATATGCGCATTTGGAGGAAAGTGGACTAGTTAGTGATAGGCAGCATGGTTTTGTCTGGGGAAGGTCATGTCTCACCTACCTGATTGAATTTTTTGAAGAGGTAATGAGGATAATTGATGAGGGAAGGACTGTGGATGTAGCTTAAATGGACTTTAGTAAGGCATTTGATAAAGTCCCACATGGCAGGTTAGTACAAAAACTAAAATCACAAGGGATTCGGGGTGGCCTGGCTAGATGGATAGAAAACTGGCTTGGTCATAGAAGACAGAGGGTAGTGGTGGAAGGATGTTTTTCAGAATGGATACTGGTAACTAGTGGTGTTCCACAGGGTTCAGTCTTAGGTCATCTGTTCTTTGTCCTATATATAAACGATCTGGAGGAAAATGTGGATGATCTGATAAGCAAGTTTGCTGATGACATGAAGATTGGCAGAGTTGCTGATTCTGCCAATGATTGTGAAAGTACACAACAGGACAGAGATGATTGGCGACTTGGGCACAGAAATGGCAGATGGAGTTTAATCCAGACAAATGCGACGTGATGCATTTTGAAGGATCAAATTTAGGTGTGAATTATATTGTAAATGGCAGAACCCTTAGAAGCACTAACATTCAGACAGATCTAGGCGTACAGGTCCACAGTTCCCTGAAAGTGGCAACACAGATAGCCAAGGTGATTAAGAAGGCATATGGCACGCTTGCCTTTATTGCCCAGGCGTGGAGTACAAGAGTTGGCAAAACATGTTGCAGCTATATAAAACCCTTGTTAGGCTGCATTTGGAGTATTGTGTGCAGTTTTGGTCACCACACTACCTGAAGGATGTCGAAGCTTTGGATAGAGTACAAAGAAGGTTCACCAGAATGTTAGATAACAAGGTGTAGAGCTGGATGAACACAGCAGGCCAAGCAGCATCAGAGGAGCAGGAAGGCTGGCGTTTCGGGCCTAGACCCTTCTTCAGCCTTCCTGCTCCTATGATACTGCTTGGCCTGCTGTGTTCATCTAGCTCTACACCTTGTTATCTCAGATTCTCCAGCATCTGCAGTTCCTACTATCTCACCAGAATGTTGTCTGGTCTCCAGGGCATTGACTATAAGGAAAGGTTAAAAAGACTAGGATTATTTTCACTGGAAAGATGGCAGCTGAGAGGAGACCTGATAGAGGTGTACAAAATTATGAGAGGCATAGATAAGGTGGATAGTCAGAAGCTTTTCCCCAGGGTTGAAGTTTCAATTACCAGGGGCACAGGTTCAAGGTCGGAGGGGGAAAAGTTTAAGGGAGATTGTTTTCTTTTTTCTGTTCTTTTTCTTTTTTACACAACCAATCTATGCATAAGCAGTTCTTTGCTTGATTGGCAGGATGGGACGACTGGAATTAGAATCATAGAATCACTACTGTGTGGAAACAGGCCATTCGGCCCAACAAGTCCACACCGGCCCTCTGAAGAGCATCCCACCCAGGCCCACTATCCTATCCCTGATTTCCCATGTTAAACCCACCTAACCTAAACATCCCTGGGCACGATGGGCAATTTAGCATGGCCAATCCACCTACCATGCACATCTTTGGACTGTGGGAGAAAACCAGAGCACCCTGAGGAAACGGGGAGAATGTGCAAACTCCACACTGGCAGACTCCCGAGGCTGGAATTGAACCCGGGTCCCTAGCACTGTGAGGCAGCAGTGCGAACCACTGAGCCACTGTACTGCAAGGGAAGTTTTTCACACAGAGAGTGGTAGCAGCCTGGAATGCACTACCAGAAGAGGTGGTGGAAGTGGGCACATTGAAGACATTTAAGAGGCACCTCGATGGGCACATGAATAGGGAGGGAATAAAGGGATATGGATTGAAAAATGGCAGGTTTGTTTTTAGATGAATTAGGGCATAATGGTCGGCACAGGCTTGGAGGGCCGTAGGGCCTGTTCCTGTGCTGTACTTTTTCATTTGTTCATTCGTCATAGTACTGTAAGAGCTGACAGTAGCTCCCCACTCCACCTACCACTCACCCATTCTGTTCCAGCAGCAGTTACCCCAACACATCTAGTTGCTATGGCCCCCTCCAGACTTTAGGCAGCCTGAGGATGCCCACCAATCTCTTTAATGTTTGCAGGGCATACAGACCAGCAGCTGGCATCCAAGTCACTGGCAGTTACTCCGGGCACCCATCACCTCAGTATTCAGAAATGTTTTAAGAAGGGCACAAAAAGATTGTAGAGCTGGGGTTTCTATGATTTTGCAAATATTATTATACCTATGTTGCGTTGAACTTTAGTTTTTCAGTGCGTGCATGTCCTGATGTTGGGCATGGTAAGCATTGGAGCATTCATCAGTGGATATGTGATGCACAAGATGTTTTGTGCCTTAACAGTGAGAGTGTCAGGCCACCAGAAAGGTATCTGAGAGGTTATAGAGAGGGTGGTCGATATGTGGAATGAACTGCCAGAGGAAGTGGTAGATGCAGGTATAGTTACAACATTTAAAAGACATTTGGAGAAGTACATGATTGGAAAGGTTTAGAGGGATAGGGCAAATGGGACTAGTTTGGTTTGGGAAACTTGGTCGGCATGGATGGGTTGGACCAAAGGTTCTGTTTCTGTATTGCATGGCTCTGTGATTCTATGACATTTGGCTTCAATGTTCAGCTGCCCTCAGTTCATTCTACACTTTCACAGTAATCTTGTTGATGCAATTGATCCTGGTGTTTTTGAGTTAAGGGAAAGGTTCAGCCACTAACTGCAATGCAGTGGTTGCTGCTGGAAGTGCAAATGTACTTGAACGCTTAGAAAGGACGACCTATTTGGCTGGCTTGGTTGAAGTGTTCTCTCCACAATCAAATAACATGTGGCATAAACTGTTAAGGCTGACAAATGAAAGACCATACAATCATTACCCCCAATATTAACATTCTCAGAAGAAGGCTGAAGTTACCTGGTAGAGACCAAAACCACCTCTCCTATTCTTCCACCCAAAAAGTAAAGCTAACCAAGATCAATGTTGAAGATTTCACAACTTGTTCATGTGGGATCACACCGATACCTTTTCTTGATGGGACAGAGACGGGTACGATTTCCTTGTCAAAAAATCCTGCTTTTTGTGCCCTCTCAGTCCTTCTCTGGGATTGTACAGCGAACTTGTCCTGTTCTTCTCGACTAATATTCCATTTTTTGGCCACATTCTCAGCTGCAGAAAGGGAAGAAAAGTAACAACAAAATATAGAAAACTTTTATGCTGTAAAAGTCCATGATTAGGTACATTCTTAATTGTAGATATGAAGATTGGTCAGGAAATACAACAAGCAATTGATCAGTCTTGCACCATTGATCCGTGTCAAAACTATTCATCTGTAAGAAATTAGTCACAGAATAAATCAGTGCACACAGGCATACCGTCATTCAATCTGCAATTGCTTAACATATTTTTGCTTAAAGTCAAGAGTCATTTAGAGCACAGGTTGTCTATCGAGTCCACGCATTTGCCTGTGGAGCAATCCAGTCAGTACCAAAGGCCTGCTTAGTCTCTGCAGCCCAACAAGTTTATTTCCTCCAGTTGCATTTTGAAAGCATTAATTGATTCTGTTTCTACCACTTTTGTGGGCAGTGAGTTCTATCACTTTGTAAAAACATTTTTCCTCACATTCGCCCTGAATCTTTTGCCCAAAATTTTAAATCCATGTACTTCGTCCAAAGATGTGCAAGATAGGTGGATTAGTTGTGCTAAATTGCCCATAGTGTGCAGGCTAAATGGATTAGCCATGGGTAGAGCCTCCCTCTCCCAGGCCTGCAAAGGACCTCTCCTGTTTTTCATTCTTCGCAGGATCCACAACCTGAACTCACAATTCTACTCGGCTTTATTGGACACTAAAAACCGTAAGTACAGTAAACTTACTGGTGCCTGCCACCCAACACAGGCCTCCTCCACCCCCCAAATCCCCAACCCTACCCAGGACCTTCCCCACAATGTGCCCGCTGCCATTGGCCATGTGGTCACTGTCGGAGCACCCACGGATGACACCACATCCGCCGCTGCCGGGTACGCCACTTCCGGTACAGCGAACGCCATCGACACCACTGCTGATGCCACTGCCTCTGTTTCCGAGGCCAACACCACAGACATCGAGGACACACTTGCTGACACTGCTGCTGCCGCCGCAACCAACATCCAGGACTTACAGACCGACTCCGCTCCTCCCACCGCCTACCCTGCTCCACCGACATCACTCCGCCGACACTGATGCCACTCTGCCCACTGCTGACAGTGCACGGCCCACCACCGACGCCGCTCCGCCCACCACCGACGCCGCTCCGCCCACCACCAACGCCGACATCGCTCCGCCCACCACCTCCACAGCCAGCAGCTCGAGAGGAGACAGTAGCACCCAGCCCTGCCGAGTCTTCACCATCCCCCCAGACCTCCCCCTTACTGAGGACGAACAGTCAGTCCTCAATAAAGGGCTCACCTTTGTCCCCCTCCACCCTAACATCAACGAATACCGCTCACGCTTGAATGCTGTACACTTTTTCCATCGCCTCCGCCTCCGCGCTTATTTCTTTAACCATGAGCCTAACCCTCCCTCTACTGACCCCTTCTCCCGCCACCAACACACCCCCTCCTCCTGGACACCACCCCAAGGCCTCCTACCCTCCCTCCACCTCTTCATCTCCAACTGCCGTCGAGACATCAATTGCCTCAACCTCTCCAACCCTCTCACTCACTCCAACCTCTCCCCCACAGAACGTACAGCCCTCCACTCCCTCCGCTCCAATCCGAACCTCAGTATAAAACCTGCAGACAAGGGAGGCGCAGTTGTAGTATGGCACACTGACCTCTACATTGCCAGCTCTCTGACACCTCCTCCTACCACCCCCTTGATCATGACCCCACCCCTGACCACCAAAACACCATCTCCCAAACTATCCACAACCTCATCACTTCAGGTGACCTCCCACCCACAGCCTCCAACCTCATCGTTCCCCAACCCTGCACCGCCCGCTTCTATCTCCTTCCCAAAATCCACAAACCTTACTGCCCTGGTCAACCCATTGTCTCCACCTGCTCTTGTCCCACCGAACTTATCTCTACTTATCTTGACTCCATTTTCTCCCCCTTGGTCCAGCAACTCCCCACCTACGTCCGTGACACCACCCACACCCTCCACCTCCTCCAAAACTTCCAATTCCCTGGTCACCAACACCTCACCTTTACCATGGACATCCAGTCCCTATACACCTGCATTCCCCATGCAGATGGCCTAAAGGCCCTCCGCTTCTTCCTGTCCCGCAGGCCCCACCAGTCCCCCTCCACTGACACCCTCATCCACTTAGCTGAACGCGTCCTCACCCTTAACAACTTCTCTTTCAATTCCTCCAACTTCCTACAGACAAAGGGGGTGGCCATGGGTACACACATGGGCTCAAGCTATGCCTGCCTCTTTGTAGGTTACGTGGAACAATCCCTCTTCCGTAGCTACACTGGCCCTAAACCCCACCTCTTCCTCCGTTACATCGATGACTGTATCGGCGCCGCCTCGTGCTCCCATGAGGAGCTCAAACAGTTCATCCACTCCACCAATACCTTCCACCCCAACCTTAAGTTCACCTGGACCATCTTTGATACCTCTCTCTCCTTCCTGGACCTTTCTGTTTCCATCTCTGGCAACCACCTGGAAACCGATATCCATTTCAAGCCCACCGACTCCCACAGCTACATGGAATACACCTCCTCTCACCCACCTTCCTGCAAAAATGCCATCCCCTATTCCCAATTCCTTCGCCTCCGCCGCATCTGCTCCCAGGATGAGGCATTCCACTCCCGAACATCTCAGGTGTCTTCGTTTTTCAAGGACCGCAACCTCCCCCACTCAGTGGTCGAGAACGCCCTCGACCGTGTCTCCCGCATTTCCCGCAACTCATCCTTCACACCCACTCCCCGCAATAACAACCAAAACAGAATCCCCCTCGTCCTCACGTACCACCTGGAAACCGATATCCATTTCAAGCCCACCGACTCCCACAGCTACGTGGAATACACCTCCTCTCACCCACCTTCCTGCAAAAATGCCATCAACCTCCAGATCCAACGCATCATCCTCTGACACTTCCGCCATCTGCAATCCGACCCCACCACCAAAGACATTTTTCCTTCCTCACCCTTATCTGCTTTCTGGAGGGACCACTCTCTCCGTGACTCCCTTGTCCGCTCCACACTCCCCTCCAGCCCCACCACACCCGGCACTTTTCCCTGCAACCACAGGAAGTGCTACACCTGCCCCTATACCAACCCCTCACCCCCATCCCAGGTCCCAAGAAGACCTTCCACATCAAGCAGATGTTCACCTGCACATCTGTTAATGTGGCATACTGTATCCGCTGTTCCAGATGTGGCCTCCTCTACGTCGGGGAAACCAAGTGGAGGCTTGGGGACCGCTTTGCGGAACACCTACGCTCGGTTCGCACTAAACAACTGCACCTCCCAGTTGCAAACCATTCAACTCCCCCTCCCATTCCTTAGCCGACATGTCCATCCTGGGCCTCCTGCAGTGCCGCAACAATGCCACCCGAAGGTTGCAGGAACAGCACCTCATATTTCGCTTAGGAACCCTGCAGCCCAATGGTATCAATGTGGACTTCACAAGCTTCAAAATCTCCCCTCCCCCTACCGCATCCCAAAACCAGCCCAGCTCATCCCCGCCTCCCTAACCTGTCCTTCCTCCCACCTATCCCCTCCTCCCACTTCAAGCCCCACCCCCATCTCCTACCTACTAACCTCATCCCGCCCCTTTGACCTGTCCGTCCTCCCTGGACTGACCTATCCCCTCCCTAACTCCCCACCTACACTCACCTTTACTGGCTCCACCCCTGCCTCTTTGACCTCTGTCTCCTCTCCACCTATCTTCTCCTTTATCCCTCTTCTATCCGCCTCCCCCTCTCTGCCTACTTATTTCAGAACCACCTTCCCCTCCCCCATTTCTGAAGAAGGGTCTCGGCCCGAAACGTCAGCTTTCCTGCTCCTCTGATGCTGCTTGGTCTGCTGGGTTCATCCAGCTCTACACCTTGTTATCTCTCTAGTCATGGATAGTGCAGGGTTATGGGTTTAGGGTAGAGGGGTCAGTCTGGGTGAGATGCTCTTCAAAGGATCGGTGTGGACTTAATGGACCAAATGGCCCGCCTCCACACAGTAAGGATTCTATAATTCTCGTTCTAATCTGTGACTGACAGCATTTTTCTATGATTACCTTTTCTAAGTCTGTTGCATGCCTCTAACAAATGATCAAATTGCCTTTGCACTACGAAGAACAATCTCAGTTTTTCTAAGCTAACTAAGCCATAACTATGCTTGTTCATCCTGGGAACCATTCGGGCAAATAGTATGGACTTTTCTTCAGGAGAGGTCATACCTGACCGACCGGATTGACCTTTTCAAAGAGGTGACCAGGTGTGTAGATAAGGGCAATGCATTCAGCATAGTCTGTTCACTCTAGGGGCCAGCTTTGAGCTCACTGGGTCTTGTACTATACATGTGCAAATAAAGGGTGACTCGGGGACTTATTTCAGTATTGACGAGAGAAAAACACTCCCCTGAAGAACACTGCTTGCAATGGTTGTCTTTGAACTGGGGTAAGTACGTCTGGCATCATGCCGCTATTTGGGGAGCTTGATACGTTCAATACTGCCATAAAAGACTGGGCCCAATATCCGAAAAGAATGTGTTAGTTTTTCAGGCAAATGACATTGGGGCAGACAGAAAGCAACAAGTAACACTCCTGACAGCGTGTGGACCTGCAGCTTTTTCAGTTATTAGGAGCCTAACTTTTCCTGAGGCAACCAGATACTAAGATGTTTCCAAGAGTTGACGGATTTAACTAAGAAATATTACAATCCCAAACCTCCTTTAATTCTGAGACACTACTGGTTTTACTCGACAGTTAGAGAACGAGGGAAATCCATATTGGGATTTTTGCCTAGGTTAAGATGACCGGCAGAGGGATGTGATCTTGGTTTGTTCCCAAGTGAGATGCTTAGAGACCATTTGGATGTGGGAGTAATAACGTGACCTATTAGCTGAAACCCAACTAGACTTCAAACAGGCACTACAACTGGCTTTGTCATTGTAAATGCAGCAAGTGGAGCTTAGGAGTTACACAGTATTCCAATGGAAAGTGGACACACTCGCAAGGTTGACTTAGCTTAGGGAATACCACTTGAGAGAAGGCAATTGCATAGCCTCACTTGGGACATATCTGGATGGAGGGACCCCAGGTCAACCCACAGCAAAATCCCAAAACAAAGCCAAGCCTCAGTCAAACGGACAATATCTTCTCGAGGAGCCAAGCCGGTAGGTCATTGCAGGTGCTGCTGGTATGCGGACTCAAGACAGCAAAACAGTCCCACTAGGTCTGGACAGAGTAAGAGAACTCATAGACTGGTATCCTGGAGAGTGAACACCCAGGAAAGCAAACCTATAGCTGGTTTGGAACAGTTAAATTGCTTAGCAACATCCAAACCAGAACTAATCAAAATAAACATATGGTTGAATGGTCACCAAGTTCTAATGGAGGTCGATATTATTCAGCTGTATCAGTGATTGCAGAACCAGTCTTTACCAATATTCATTCTGGACTCCAATCCTTAAGTCTGCGTAAGATCTTGGCCAGGCTGAGAATCAACACTGGGGCACCCCTTTGAAACCAGTGGTGAACCACTTTCCGCAGCTGGATAAATACCCAATCTGTCGCTTCGAGGATTCATATGCAAAACTGGCAGGGGTCTATCCTTCATGAAGCTGAACCTGAGCCATGCGTACCAGCAACTGCAATTAGATGAGAATTCCCGGAGGTATGCTACAATAAATATCCATAAGGTTTGTACCAATATACAAGACTGCCTTTTGGGGTACCATCAGCCTGTGACATTTTCCAGTGGATGATTGAGAACATTTTGCAAGGTTTACCACACGTCACTATTTATATGGATGCTGTGCTAATAACTAGGAAAACCAATAAAGAGCACTTAGAGAATCACTATGCTGACATAGTGATTAAACCTTTCTTCAAGGCGGGTTTCTCCAATGCCTCAGGAAGGAAAAATGTGTGTTCTAGGCACCTGCAGTGACCTACTTGAGCTACAGAGGCAACAAGACCAGTTTACACCTGTTGGAAGATAAGGTGAGGGTGATCAAAGGTGCCACGGCTCCCACATCTGTATCGGGGCTTAGGTTTTCCCTTGGGTTGGTAACTTATTACAGAAAATTCATATGTAACCTAGCCTCTATCCTGACACCCGTATATTTGTTATTTAAAAAGCGTCATCCTTGGAAATGGTCTCATGCCAAAATATAACCTTTAGGCAAGTGAAGAAGTAGCCATCATCGTCTCAGGTGTTGGCACACCACAATCCCAAGCGAGACTTGGTGCTGAAGTGCAATGCCTCCCATACGGTATCGAGGTAGTGCTGGCTCACAGATGGCCCAAAAGAGAGGACCACACAAAAGCTTATGGTTCCTGGACTTTGGCTGATGCTGAATGCAAATACGCCCAGATCAAGAATGAAAGTTTGGTGGACATCTTTGGTGTGAGAAAGTTTCACCAATACCTTCACAGATGTAAATTTGCAATAGTAATGGACCACAAACCACTCCTTAAAGAGGACAGGGCTGTGCCTCCCATAGCTTCAGGTTGAATTCAGCGGTGGGCTCTTATTATAAGTGTGTACAATTACAAACGGAACACTGGCAGACAAAGCAGCAAATGCAAATGCCTTGTCTCACCTCCCACTGGTGGTTATACTTCCAATGGTGCTACCATTGGAACAGTCCATTCTGGTTTTAAACTTTCTAAAACACCCTTCCGGTCACCACTGACAATAGCAGATTGTAGACACAAAAAGATCCCATCCTGGCAAAACTAAATCAGCTAGTGGTGATGGGGAAGCAAACGGCGACCCCAACCAGAATTGAAACCTTTCTGGATTCGCCTTGACCAAATCATCATAGATAATGGCATAATATTATGGGGAGCAAGATTGATTGTCCCGTGCGAAGGTCGCCTCCAGATACTGGCTGAACTCCACCAGGATCATCCAGGGGTTTCCAAAATAAGGACTGTTGGCAAGAAGTTATGTCTGGTGGCCAGGATTGGATGCCAACATAGCCGCAATGGTGGAGCAGTGCCCAGAGTGCCAACAAGGACAAAAATTGACGCCAGCAGCTCTCTCACATTCTTTGGAATAGCCGGGTAAACTCTAGACTTGGTTAAATGTTAACTATGCCTTTCCTTTCATTGCATCTATGCTTTAGTCATTGTGGACGCCCATTCAAAGTGGCTGGATGTGCACAGAGTTCACTCATCAAATACAAGAATGAGAATTGAAATGTTGCAAGCATCTTTTGCAATACATGGACTCTTGGAGCTGTTCACAGAATAAAATCCCTACAGTGAGGATGCAGGCCATTCAGTCCATTGCATCCACACTGACCCTCTGAAGAGCATCTCACCGAATCCTGCATGGCTAATCCAAATAGCCTACATATCCCTGGACACTATGCACAATTTAGCATGGTCAATCCACCTAACTTGCACATATTTGGACTGTGGGAGGAAACTGGTGCACCCATGGGAAGAATGTGCAAACTCCACACTGACAGCCACTTGAGGGTGTTGGTCAGATTTACCAACAGGGAATTCGAGCATTTCCTAAAGTCAAATGGCATTCGGCATGTAAGGACAGTTCCATTCCATCCATTGTCCAATGGCCTGAAGGAAAGAGCAGTCCAAATTTTGAAGGCAGGCTAAAAGAAACAGCCTACATCTTCACTCAATACCAAACTGTGCAGCTCCTTTTTGATTATAGGACCACTCCTCAGGCAAACACAGCGACAGCTCCAGCAGTGTTGCTAATGGGGAGAAGACTCCACATCATGTTAACTCTGATCTTGCTGGACCTTGGAGGTAGGGTGAAATGGACGAAGTTTGGTGTCGAAACCCCGGTAATGGCCCGGTATGGGTAAGAGGTATGGTCAACGTGACGTCATATAAAGTTCGGTAGGAAAAGCTGTCTCGAACAAGCATGTGGCCACATGAAAGCTGCAACCTCACAAACAGGGCAAGACCAAAACATACCCAGACCCTCTGAACATCTGGCAAGACTGTCAGAACCAGTGGGTTCGTCCCCTCCACCTAGCATCAAAGGAACCTCTGAGGATGAGATGACACAGCAGATGTTGCAGTCTCAACACCGTTACCACCTGAAGATGAGTTTCGACCAATACGCTCCAGGCACAAGAGAGGATCTACAGTCTAGTACATGCCACCAGTATCCAAGGCACAGTTGGGCAAAAACACCCCAGGAGAAGCTACAGGGAAAGGATCAGGCCTATATCCCCGGATTTAGAGGGGAAGAGATGTAATGATTGCAACAAGGTCAGCCAGGGGCATCTCATTGAGTATGATTTCCCTGAATGGACCAGGTTAACAACCCCAATCAGGGAGTCCTGGCTGACGGATATAAACAAGAGCATCAGAGGTTCTGTTTACTCAGGGAGCCGGCTTTGTGCTAGCTGGGTCAGTGTCTTGTACTATGCACGTGTAAATAAAGGGTGACTTGGTGATGGGATACCAGCCTTCATGGAGTTAATTCAACTACTTCTGAGGTTTTTTTTAAGCTTCTACCTAGCCTCTTATATTCACTCTGCGAAGACTTAAAACTTAACCTTACTATGTCATTCTTACCAATGTGTACAAGACCTTGCGGCTTCTCACTTTCCCCTTTGACAATATGCTTCAGATGTTTTGAGATGTGCTTAACCGTTGCACTAGGAAAGCAACATACTACCCTAGATTCATGCTCACTGCCGCAAAATCTCATCTGTTCCCCTGGCAGGACAGTGCACTATAACAATTATTCTTTTAAATTTTGACGTACCCCACTTAACATAATATTCATTCTTAGTACCCAAGATATGACTACCAACAGCTGCTCTCGCACTGGGTCCCTCTGACTTTTTCTAAGAATGGGCATCAATTCAGGGTCAACAGGAAGAAACTCTTCTCCTTGGTGGAGGAATAAATGACCAAGGGGCAGAAATTTTCGTTTCGAGGGTGGTGGGAATGTGGAACTCACTGCCTATAAATGTGATAAATTCAAAAGTCACACAACACCAGGTTATAGTCCAAAAGGTTTACTTGAAATCACAAGCTTTCATTGTGCTGCGCCTTCATCAGCTGAAGTGAAGCACCCAGGCATAGACTTTATAATCAGAGATATCAAAAGATCATGCAAATGGTTTGAGTGGAGTGTCGACAAGCCGAATATTAGGTGTCTGCAGGTGATCAAGAGTGTCAGGCAGTGTGAGAAAATTGTCAACAGCTGAATAACAAGTGAAGGGATGACCTATAATCCAATTAATTGAGGCAGAGAAATAATTACAAAATATTAAAAATAACGTGGTGCTGGAGACAAACCAAATGACTGGAATAAAATGCCTGGTATAAGAGTCGCATGCCGAGGGTCTAACCAAAGTAAAAGTAATCCAAACTATACAAACTAATTAAGGTAGAGATGATTATAACAAGTTATCAAGGCAATGGTGTCAAAACAGGACAGTAAGGAATGTTTACAGAACAGTACGATGGGGTCACATGTAGCAAGACATTGGCTGAAGAGCCTTATTCTGTGCTGTAGCCCTTCATGATTCTAAATCTCCTCTCAAGGACCATCACATCTTTCCTAAAGTGTGGTGACCACAATACTCTAGTTGAGACCTTACAAAATCTTTATTTATTTTCATAAATTCAGCATAACATCTTTGCTTTTGTTAACAAAATCTCTATTAATGAGGCACAGGATCCCACAAGCTTTGCTGAACACTCTCTTATGTCCTGATATCTTCAAAGGTTGATATACATGCAGCTGAGGTCCTTCTGTTTTTGCACACCTATTAGAATTGTGTCATTAGGTCTGTAACTTTCCCCATCTCTTTTGACAACCTGTCTGTCCATTCCGTCAGCCTATCTTTGTCATGTTACAGATGATTCCTATCATTTTCTCTGTTTGCATTTCTTCCAGGATTGATATCATTGGCCAACTTTAAAATTTTATTCCTTATTCCAAGATCTAGGTCATTAATGCGTAGCTAAAGAACAATAGCTTTGCACTAATCCTCAGGAAATCCCACCCTTGGGTCAAATATTTTTGTTATCCAATTGGAAACAGGTGTTCTCATTGCATTGGCCTCAAATTTTTTTAACTAGCTTATTTTGGTAAAGTCCACATAGGCAACATACACCACATTCCCTTCAATAACCTTTTCGGTTATTTCGTCAAAAATTTCAGTTAGATTAGCCAAGCATGCCCTAGCTTTTACAAATCTTTAAAACTCTCTAAGTGCCTGTTGACTTTGTTTCATCTGAGAACTGCAAAACCATACCCACTACTGATATCAGACTAACTTGCTTGTACTTACTAGAAATGTTCTTGCACCCTTTCTTGAATACGTGTTTTTAAAAATTTCTTTCGTACCAGCATCTGTTGCCGTTCCCTATTTGCTCTTGAACTGAGTGGCTTGGTAGGCCATTGCAGATGCCATTTCAGAGTCAACCACATTGCTGTGGGTTTACAGTTACACGTAGACCAGATGGCAGATTTCCTTACCAAAATGGCACTGGTAAACCAGATGACATTTTACAACTGGTGATAGTTGACATGATCACCATTATTGATACTTGCTTTACATTGCAAATAAATTAAGTTAAATTTATAAAAACCAAAAGAATTGTAGATGCTGTAAATCAGGAACAAAAACAGAATTTGCTGGAAAAGCTCAGCAGATCTGGCAGCATCTGTGAAGAAAAAAATCAGATTAAACGTTTCGGGTCAGAACTGAACCCGAAACCTTAAACTCTGATATTTAGTTCACAAATGCTGCCAGACAAGTTAAATTTATATTCCATCAGCTACAGTGGTAGGATTTGAACCCATTCCCTAGAGAATTGCCATCTTTGAATTACCACTATGCAACCATCTCATGTATGTCACATTTGCCACTCTCCAGTCATCTGGCATCAGGAAAACTTGAAAAATTAAGGTCAATCCTTCCACTGTCTCTACCCCATCTCCACTTCACTCAGTTTTATTTATTTCTTTTGCTCTTTCAAGCACGCCCTGCAACGTAAACCAGCCCTTATCAAAAAGTGACCAAATTAAGTGAATTTGGAGAGTTGATTCAGACAGGATGAACTGAACGGCCTACTTCTGCGCTATAATGATTTTGTAACTCTTAAATTTCCTGTCATGTATATAAACTTGATGCTAAACCAACAGATCAGTTCAAAGCTGTGCAGCCCTGCCATGTTGAGTTGTGAACGGCCATGGACAATTAGACAACCAAATACAGCAGGAAGCTCCACAAATGTTCTCATCTCTAGAAATGGGGGAGCCCAGCACAAGCATATCAGCACAAAAGACAAGGTTGGCAAAGGACAGGATAATACAGTAATCATGGGGTTTTCAATCTACAGACAAACTGGGCAAACCTAATTTATACCAAATGTTGCAAAGCACAAAATATTGGAACAAATGCAAGATCATTTTCTAGAACAGTACGTGGAGGAACTATAGACCAAGTATTGTGTAGTCAAAAAAGGCTACTTAATAACCATGTTGAAAAGGAACCTTTTGGAAAGAATGACCATCATACAAAGAAACTGCATTATAATGAAAGATTAAACAGACTGAAAAGCGAGGAGGTATTGGAGGTTTTGGCGGGTTTAAAAGTGGTCAAGCCCTAGGTCTAGATGAGTTGTATCCTGGCTATTTGGAAGATGAAACAGGGAATTACAGGGGCCCTGACCCAAAATTTTAAATCATCTCTGACTACTGGGAATGAGTCGGAGGATTGGAAGACAGCTAATATGGTTCCACTTTACAAGAAAGGTAGTACTGATAGGCCAGGAAACTATAGACTAGTGAAACTCACATCAGTAGCAGGGAAACTATTGGAGAAAATAGTGAAGGAGAAAATAAATTTCCATTTACAGAAGCAAGGTTTGTTCAGGGATAGTCAGCACACTTTGTCAGGGGGAGGTCATGCCTAACAAATCTGGTTCAATTCTTTAAGGAAGTGACCAAGTATGTAGATGAGGGTAGGGCAGTTGATGTATCATTGAATCATATCACTACTGTGTAGATAGAGGCCATTTGGCCCATCAAATCTTACTGATCCTCCTAGCAGCATCCATCCAGAGCCCCCCAATCCCATAACCCTCTTGGGGATTTTTGCCACGGTGATTCCACCTAACCTGCACATCTTTGGATTGTGGGAGGAAGCCAGAGCACATGGAGGAAACCCGTACAGAGACAGCAAAGCCATTGACAATGTGCCCCACATGGAAAACTGATAAAGAAGGTAGAATCTCATGAGATCCAGGGTAGTTTGGCAAGTTGAGACCAAAGCTGACTTAGTGAGGGAGAAGGGAGGTGGGGTAGTGTTGCTGGTTAAGGAGGAGATTAAAACAATAGTAAGGAGGGACATTAGCCTGGATGATGTGGAATCTGAATAGTGCAGCTGTGGAACACCACAGGGAAAGAAAAAATTAGTGGGAATTGTGTACAGACCACCAAACAGTGGTTGTGAGATTGGGGATGGCGTCAAACAGAAAATTAGAGATGCGTGCAGTAAGGGTACAGCAGTTACTATGGGTGATTTCAATCTGCATATTGATTGGACTAACCAAACCAGTAGCAATGCAATGGAGGAAGATTTCCTAGAATGTATGAGGGATGGTTTCCTCAACAAATATGTCGAGGAACCAACTAGAGAGCAGGCCATCTTAGACTGGGTATCATGCAATGAGAGAGGATTAATTAGCAACCTTGTGGTGCGAGATGCTTTGGGGAACAGTGGCCATAATATGGTAGAATTCTTCATTAAGAAGGAGAATGACACAGTTAAATCTGAGACTAGACTCCTGAACTTAAAGAAAGCCAGTTTTGACGGTGTGAGACATGTATTGGCTAAGATAAGCTGGCCAAGGATACTTAAAGGGCTGACGGCGGATAAGCAATGACATAGGTGAATTCAACAGTTGTACATTCCCTGTCTGGCGTTAAAACAGGGAAGATGACTCAACCATGGCTAACAAGGGAAATCTGGGATAGTGTTAAAACCAAAGAGGAGGGATATAAATTGGCCAGAAAAAGCAGCAAACCTAAAGACTGGGAGAAATTTAAAATTCAGCAGAGGAGGAGAATAAAGGCTTTAATTTGGAAAGGGAAAATAGAATACAAGAGTAAGCTTGTGAAACACATAAAAACTGACCGTAAGAGCTTCTACAGATATGTGAAGAGAAAAAGACTGAAGGACAAATGTAGGTTAGAATTCTACAGTTAGAATCAGGTGAATTCATAATGGACAACAAAGACAGGGCAGACCATTTGAACAAATATTTTGGATCTGTCTTCACTAAAGAGGACTCCAATAACCTTGCAGAAATGCTAGGGGACAGAGGGTCAAGCATGAAGGAGGAACTGAAGAAATTCTTTTTGGTCAGGAAATGTCTTTTTCTTTAAACTCAATTTGCGGGATGTGGGCATCACTGGCTGGCCAGCATTTATTGCCCATCCCTAGTTGCCCTTGAGAAGGTGGTGGTGAGCTGCCTTCTTGAACCGCTGTAGTCCATTTGCTGTGGGTTGATCCACAATGTCATTAAGGAGGTAATTCCAGGATTTTGACCCAATGACAGTGAAGGAATAGTGATATATTTCCAAGTCAGTATGGTGAGTGGCTTGGATGGAAGCTTTAAGGTGGTGGTGTTCCCATGTATCTGCTGCCCTTGTCCTTCTAGATGGAAGTGG
Organism: Rhincodon typus; assembly: GCF_021869965.1. Taxonomy (NCBI): domain Eukaryota; kingdom Metazoa; phylum Chordata; class Chondrichthyes; order Orectolobiformes; family Rhincodontidae; genus Rhincodon; species Rhincodon typus. Next base: position 30,643,977 of record NC_063340.1, on the reverse strand, counting down.
TTGTGGGTTTAGAAGATGCTGTCTGAAGATCTTTGGTGAATACCTGCTGTGCATTTTGTAGATAGTACATACTGGTGCTTCTGAGCATTGGTGATGGAGGGAGTGGATGCTTGTGGATATGGTGCCAATCATGCAGGCTGTTTTGTCCTGGATAGTGTCAAGGTTTTTGATTGGGGAAAGTGATGGGATTAAAACCCGTTAAGTCACCAGAGCCTGATGTTCGGCATCTCACAGTACTTAAGGAAGTGGCTCCAGAAATAGAGGATGCATTAATGATCATTTCCAGCATTCTATAGACTCTGGAAGAATTACAATGGACTGGAAGGTAGCTAAAGTAATGCCACTTTTTAAAAGAGGGAGAGGGAAAACGGAATGATAGGCCAGTTAGCCTGACATCAGTGGTGGGTAAAATGCTGGAGTCAATTATTAAGGATGTAATAACTGAGCATTTGGAAAGCGGTGACAGGATCGGTCCAAGTCAGCACAGATTCGTTAAAGGGAAATCTGCTGTTCACAACATACATTAATGATTTGGAAGAAGGAATTGAGTGCAATAATTCCAAATTTGCAGATGACACTAAGCTCACTAAGTGTGGGCTATGAGGAGGCTTAGAGACTGCAGGCTTACTTGGATAGGCTGCCTAACTGGACAAATACTTGGCAAATGCAAAATAATGTGGATAAATGTTGGGCTATCCACTTTGGTGGCAAAAATAGGAAGGCAGATTATTATCTGCATGGTGGCAGTTTAGGAAAAGGTGAGGTGCAACAAGACCTGGGTGTCATGGTGGAACGGGCGCTTGAAGGTTGCCATGCAGGTGCAGCAGGCGGTGAGGAAAGCTAATGGTATGCTGGTCCTAATAATGAGAGGATTTGAGTTTAGAAGTAGGGATGTCTTGCTGCAGTTGTACAGGGCCTTGGTGAGGCCACACCTTGAGTAATGTGTGAAGTTTCGGTCTCCTAGTCTGAGGAAGGATATTCTTGCTACTGAGGGAGTCCATTGAAGGTTCACCAAACTGATTCCGGGGCTGGCAGGACTGACATATAAAGTAAGACTGGATCAACTGGGCTTGTATTCGTTGGAATTTAGAAGAATGAGGGAGTATCTCATTGAAACATAAAATCCTGATGGGGCTGCACAGGCTAGATGCGGGAAGAATGTTCTCGATTTTGGGCAAGTCCAGAACAAGAAGTCACAGTCTAAGAATAAGGGGTGAGCCACTCAGGACTGAGATGAGGGATGAGATGAGGGAGAATTTCTTCACTTAGACAGTTTTGAACCTGTGGAATTCTCTACCACAGAAAGCTGCTGGGGCCAGTTCATTGGATATATTCAAGAGGGAGCTGGACACGCTATAGCGATCAAAGAAGAGAAAGCACGAGTGAGATACTGAAATTGCATGATCAGCCATGATCATACTGGATGATGGCACAGGCTCGAAGGCCAAATGGCCTACTCCTGCACGTGCACGTTTTTTATGTTTTTATGAGACTGCTGAGGAGATCACCTGAACATTGGCTGGGATGAAACATTTCAGTTACAGACAGAGGCTGGATAAGCTCGGCTTGTTTTCTTTGGAGCAGAGAAGGTTGGGGGGAGGGGGGCGTACATAAGAGCTGTGTTGGAGTTATTAGGGTCATGGGCAGGGTAGATAGAAAGCAGCTGTTCCCCTTGGAAGGGTCAATAACAAAGGGAAATAGTTTTAAAGTGAAAGGCAGGAGGTTTAGAGGGGAATTAAGGAACATATCTCCACTCTCTGGGTGAAAAGTATCTGGAATGCACTGCCTGGGAGGGTAGTTGAGGCAGGTAACCTCACAATCTATGAAGTGTCATAACATTGAAGGCTGTGGATCTAGTGTGGGAAAGTGGGACTAGTGTAGGTAATAGTCTATTTTTGGTAACACAGACCCAATGGGCTGAAAGGCCTCTTCAATGCTGTATGATCTTATGACTGGCCTTTGTTTCATACAGTTTAGAAGACAGCGAGGTGATCTTATTCAATCATATCAAATTCTTACATTGCTCAACGGGACGTGCTCCTTGGCTGGGGGAAAAGCAGTCGAGGGCCCGCTAGTTTGAAACTGTTTGAAACTGTTTAGGGCGGAGACGAAGAGGATATTCTGTTGTATTTTCGGCAATCAATACTTGAAAGGGTCTTGAATTTTTAAAATTTCCTGTAGTAAAACGGAGCTTTTTTTCAAACATAAATGAAAATTAACAATTGAATGATTGAATGCAAATGCGAGGTGATGCATTTTGGAAGATCCAATTCAAGAGCGAGCTATACGGTAAATGGAAAAGCCCTGGGGAAAACTGATGCACAGAGAGATCTGGGTGTTCAGGTCCACTGTACCCTGAAGGTGGCAACGCAGGTCGATAGAGTGGTCAAGAAGGCATACGGCATGCTTTCATTCATCGGACGGGGTACTGAGTACAAGAGTTGGCAGGTCATGTTGCAGTTGTATAGGACTTTGGTTCGACCACATTTGGAATACTGCGTATAGTTCTGGTCGCCACATTACCAAAAGGATGTGGATGCTTTGGAGAGGGTGCAGAGGAGGTTCACCAGGATGTTGCCTGCTATGGAGGGCGCTAGCTATGAAGAGAGCTACGAGTAGATTAGGATTATTTACATTAGAAAGACGGAGGTTGAGGGGGGACCTGATTGAAGTCTACAAAATCATGAGAGGTATAGACAGGGTGGATAACAAGAAGCTTTTTCCCCCCCGAGTGGGGGACTCAATTACTAGGGGTCACGATTTCAAGGTGAGAGGGGAAAAGTTTAAGGAAGATATGCATGGAAAGTTCTTTATGCAGAGGGTGGTGGCAGCCTGGAACGCGTTGCCAGCGGAGGTGGTAGAGGGGGGCACGATAGCGTCATTTAAGATGTATCTAGACAGATACACGAATGGGCAGGGAGCAGAGGGATACAGATCCTTGGAAAATAGGCAACAGGTTTAGATAGAGAATCTGGATCGGCGCAGGCTTGGAGGGCCGAAGGGCCTGTTCCTGTCCTGTAATTTTCTTTGTTCTTTGTTTGTTCTTTTATTTGTAAACACATCCTATTGCCACTGTAGTGCTAATTCATCCTATACAGTGTATAGCGGGTCAAGTGACATTGAAATGCCACTGCTAGGTATGAGAAAGAGATTCTAAACTTACTTCTCATAAAATTTTCTCATGTAGCCTATGATTCATGATATCTCTGAAGTGCTGTTTTGAGCTATGAATTGTTTAACAACTGGCCTAACTCCATACACATTGTAGAGGCCCAGGGCATGTCTATCCCCATAATGAAGCCACCAAAGTTGGGAATACCAGGTGAAAGTGCCAAGTGACTTGGTGAAAATCCAGGCCCAAGTATCTGATTTCGGAGTTGAAGTGCAAGTACTATCACTTGTCATAAAAATCCATCAGGTGCATTAATGTCCATTAGGGAAGGAAATCTGCTTCATTAGGTGAAATAAATTAGATTTTACAGCTGGTTTACTTGTGACTCCAGACCCAGGTTGACCCTTACCTGCCCTCTGGCAATCAGGGATAGGTAATAAATGCTCGCAAAACCAGTGAGGGTCACATCCCATGAATGAATAGAAAAAAAAATCATGTCAGCATTTTAAAGGAACAGACTGCTATCAGGCTTCTAATAGTATCTACTTGAATCACTCACAGAAATTGTACTCCTGTCTGAAATAACACGTACAGTATACTCAAGGAATTGTTTTAATACTTAGTGGCACTTCTTACCTGTAATTCCCATGTGGTAACCGTGAAATGCATCCATCAGACCATCACAAAGCATGCTATCTTGAAGCGATACATCACCCATTTTGACTCCAGTTCTCAAAAGTGCCACATGCGGAGTCTGGAATAAATAATATATGCAGCTTTTAATTGATCTCCTTATAGTGGGTCACCACTTGGTATATTAGCTAAAAGTAACCATGTGATCCATCAAGCTTCAGTATATTTGAGGAAATCCCAACACTAACTTCAATATCAACGTAAAAAAATTTTTAAAATGTGTACATTATTTTGCAAAATTGATTAAATATTATTGAGAGGAATTTCAAACATGAGCAGACAGGATGTTGACAGACGTTCACCCATGAGGTCACCTATGCTATATTGATCTGTCAACATATTTGTTGTCAAAATGGCCATTGGGCCACATACCAAAGGCCTGTGGGTGCATTTCAATATTCCATCAATAGAATCACAGAATGGTTATAGCGTATAGAAGGAAGCCATTTGGTCTGTCATGTCTGTACGAGGTCTATGCAAGAACGATTCATGTAGTCCCACTCCCTTGCCCTGTAATTTTTCTCTCACCTTATAATTTTTATAATCTTCAGATAACTGTCAAATTTTCTTTTGAAAGTTCACAGCTGGGACCTGAACATCCAAAGATGTTTGACTTTCAAAAGGACAGATAGAAAGATAGAATAAAGGACTAGCTGAACACAGGTAAGAAATGATCTTGGATCGAGGATCAGATATAAAATCAGTTTTAGTGCAGCTGAGATGTAGCAAAGACACTGATGAGTATGTTTAGTGAACACATTGACAATGGCAACACTATAGGTCATAGTGTAAATCAAGAAATAGTGGAGGTTCACAAGAAAGGTATTACAATGATTGTGAAAGATTTTTTAAACTTCACAGCATTTAAGCACAAGTGGCATGAAGGTTTTGTTTATTAATTGACAAATGGATGTTTGGTCATGGGACTACAGTCCTCTTGTACATGTACACAATAAATGACACCATGCATTTCCAGAGACCACGTAGTTATAATTCAGGCTGTAATGTAAAATTGATACACTGAACACTGATTTTGGTGTCCACAAGACCACAAGAAATTAGAACAGGAGTAGGCCACACAGCTCCTCATGCTTGCTCAAGGACATGAATGAATGAGTATAGAAATTATTCCTGAGAATGATCCCAGAGATGAAGGACTTAGTTATGTTGATAGACTGGAGAATTTTGGACCAGTTTTCTTCAAAATGTGAGTTTTGATAAAGGGTATTAAAAATCATGAGGGGTCAGGATAAAGAAGACAGGGGGATTTATGGAAGGACTGAAAACAAGAGGAGACAGTTTGAGGGCAATTGGCAAAAGAAGCAATGATGATATGCAGAAATATCTTTTCATGCAGTGACTGGTTAGAATCTCGAATGATTGCCTGACAGTGTGATGAGATAGTCCAGACATTCAATAGAGGAATGCATTGTAAAAGGAAAGTAAGTAGTCAGGATAATGCGGAGAAAGTAGGGGAGTGGTAGTAGGTAAATTACTCCTACGGAGCCTGCGTAGGCAAGAATTGTCTCCTGTATGTGCAGGGGTTGAGGTTGAGGAACGACTAACTAACAGGAAACAAACTCAGTACGAAAGGATCATTGCCTGTTAGAAAACTGTAGCTAGTGGAGTGCCACAGCACAGCAATCTATTTCAATGACTTTGGATGATGTAACTGATTGTATCGCAGCCAAATTTGCAGATGATACAAGGATAGATCGGAAAGCAAATTGTGAAAATGACACACAGAGCAAAGTGGCACAAAGCAAAATACTGTACATGTTGGAAATCTGAAATAAGAACGAAAAGCGCTAGAGAAACTCAGGTCAGGCCGCATCTGTGAAATGAATGGTCAATGACCTTTCATCAAAACTGAAAAGAAATAGAAAAGTGAGAGGTTTAAGCCAACGGTAGGGAGAAGGTGCAAGAACAACTAATAAGTTCTGTGAGAAGACAAAAGTTAGGGACAATTAAATAACAAAAGAATTCTTGCTGCAATACACAAAGTGTTAATGAATGTGGTATAGAAGCAATGATTGCATCAACAAAAAGCAATACAGCACAGGAACAGGCCCTTCAGCCCACTAACACTGGGCTGGACATGATGCTGTTTAAACTAAAAACCTTTTACCGTCCCTCTATTCCCTGCCTATTCTTACATCTGTCAGGATGTCTCATAGGTTTCTATTGTATCCGTTCCACCACCTCCTCTGGCAGTACATTCCAGATACTTACCATGCTCCATAAAGAAAGCCCTGCCTCTCACATTTCCTTTAAACTTATCCCTTTTTACCTTAAACCTATGTGCCCTAGTAATTCACATTTCTATCATGGAAAAAAAAGACTCCAATTATCCATTCTGTCTATGCCTTTCATAACTTTGTAACTTTTATCAGGCCGCCCCTCATCCTTTGACGTTCAAGTGAAGACAAACCAAGTTTGTCAAATCTGTTCTCATAGCTAATATTCTCCAAGTCAAGCAACATCCTGGCAAACGATACCTGCACCCTTTCCAAAGCCTCCACATTCTTCTGGTAGTGTGACGACAGGAAATGTACACAATATGCCAAATGTGGCTGAATTAAAGTTCTATACAGCTGCAACACGAGACGTATGGGCTACATAAAAACCACCTGATTGAATTGTGAAGGAATAAAAACAATGACAAGACCATCCCAACAAACAAAGATGAAGAAAAGTATTACATAAATGAGGGCAGAGTTATGATAGGTCAATGAATCAGAGAGTGGCTGAGGGTCATCACAGCGGAATTCTGGGAGACATCACCACGAGTCATCATGACTATACAGGAGACCTCTGCAGGACACCCTCCATGAAATGGCGAAAAAGGGCAGTGAATCAGAGGGTAGCTGAGAGTCACAACAGAATTCTGGGAGACATTGCCACAGTCATCATTACTGTACAGCAGGTCAGAGAGAACCTGGTGTCAAGGTGCGGTTAAAACTGAAATTGGTATTTCCTACCCTCCCTCCTCTGACCAAAAAAAAAGGCTGTGTTAGGAAGATGGTAAAGGCGTACAAGGGAGCAGCCATTAAGAGAGTAGGCTAGTGTTGGATTAGAAGTGCTGAGACATTTGCTTAAGAGGTTTTCACGTGAGGAGGCTGAGCAGGGGTACAGGTAAGGGCTCTTTAACTGTCTTTCTGTCAGAAGGCAATAGGGATGGCAGTTAGGACAGTGGCACACTCCTCTTGCATAATGTGACAGATCAGGGAGACTTCCAGTCTCTCTGGTAGCTGCACCTGTGAAAAGTGACAGACCGTGTCAGGGAACTGGAGCTGGATGCACTCAGGATCATCCAGGGTGCAGAGAACATCATTAATAAGAGTTATACTGAAGTGGTCACTCCTAAGGTGCAGGCTGCAGGTAGCTGGGTGACCACCAGCAGAGATAAGGGGGCAAGGCAGATAGTGCAGAATTCCCCTGTGGCCATTCCTCTCAATAACAGGTATACTGCTTTGGATACTGTTGGGGGAATGACCTTACAGTGGCTAGCAGCAGTGGTCAGGTCAGTGGCACTGTGACTGGCTCTGAGGCTCAGACGGAAAGGGTGCAGTCAGACAGAGCGATACTGATAGGAGACTCAATTGTGGGGGAGACAGACAGGAGATTCTGTGGCCGCAGAAGAGAAACCAGGATGGTATGTTGCCTTCCAGGTGCCAGGGTCAAGGATGTCTCTGAGCTGTTGCAGAACATCCTGAAGGTGAACAGCCAGAGGTCACTGTGCACATTGGTATAAATGATATAGGTAGACAAGCGGATAGAGTCATGCAAAATGAATCTAGGGAGTTAGGTAATAAGTAATAAGTTAAAATGCAGGACTTCAAGGGTAGTGATCTCCGGCTTACTCCCAGTGCCACACGCCAGTGAGGATGGAAATAGATAGGCCAGATGAATGCGTGGCTGGGGAACGGGTGTAGGGGGCAGGGTTTTCAGTCCTTGGATCATTGAAATCTCTTCAGGGGTAGAGGTGACCTGTGCAAGAGGGATAGGCTGTACTTGAACCGGAGGGAGTCCAATATCCTCACAGGGAGAATTGTTGGTGTTACCTGGAGGTGGGGGGTTTAAACTAGTTTGGTGGGGGGTGGGGGGTGGGGTGTGTGGGACTCTGAATAAGAAAGGGGTCTTCGAGAAGTCAGGGGACAATTCATTAGCCATCAAGAGCAAGTTTACTATTCAGGATAGCTGGGGCACAGAAAAGGGAGGGAAAAGACTTCTGGTTTAAAGCGGAGATAGTAGGAACTGCAGATGCTGAAGAATCTGAGACAACAAGGTGCAGGGCTGGATGAACACAGCAGGCCAAGCAGCATCATAGGAGCAGAG
>NC_063340.1:30592735-30635434 GCF_021869965.1 Rhincodon typus | reverse complement strand
TGTTTATTGCGAACCGAGCGTAGGTGTTCTGCAAAGCGGTCCCCGAGCCTCCGCTTGGTTTCCCCGATGTCGAGGAAGCCACACCGGGTACAGCGGATGCAGTATACCACATTGGCAGAGTGCAGGTGAACATCTGCTTGATGTGGAAAGTCTTCGTGGGGCCTGGGATGGGGGTGAGGGAGGAGGAACGGGGGCAGGTACGGGGGCAGGTGTAGCACTTCCTGCGGTTGCAGGGAAAAGTGCCGGGTGTGGTGGAGCTGGAGGGGAGTGTGGAGCGGACAAGGGAGTCACGGAGAGAGTTGTCCCTCCAGAAAGCAGATAAGGGTGGGGAGGGAAAGATGTCTTTGGTGGTGGGGTCGGATTGCAGATGGCGGAAGTGTCGGAGGATGATGCGTTGGATCTTCCCACCCACCTTCCTGCAAAAATGCTATCCCCTATTCCCAATTCCTTCGCCTCTGCCGCATCTGCTCCCAGGATGAGGTATTCCACTCCCGTACATCTCAGTTGTCCTCGTTTTTCAAGGACCGTAACTTCCCCCCCTCGGTGGTCGAGAACGCCCTCAACCATGTCTCCCACATCTCCCGCACCTCATCCCTCACACCCCGTCCACGCAATAAGAACCAAAAAAGAATCCCCCTCGTCCTCACGTACCACCCCACCAACCTCCGGTCCAACGCATCATCCTCCGACACTTCCGCCATCTGCAATCCAACCTCATCCCGCCCCCTTGACCTGTCCGTCCTCCCTGGACTGACCTATCCCCTTCCTAACTCCCTACCTACACTCACCTTTACTGGCTCCATCCCCGCCTCTTCGACCTGTTTGTTTCCTCTCCACCCATCCTCTCCTCTATCCCTCTTCTATCCGCCTCCCACTCTCTCCCTATTTATTTCAGAACCCCCTTCCCCTCCCCCTCCCCCTCCCCCTTTTCTGATGAAGGGTCTAGGCCCGAAACGTCAGCCTCTCTGCTCCTATGATGCTGCTTGGCCTGCTGTGTTCATCCAGCCCTGCACCTTGTTGTCTCTGGTTTAAAGCGTATTTATTTCAATGCACCAGGCCTGACTGGTAAGGCAGATGAGCTCAGGGCATGGATTGACTCTGGGGAATGGGATATTATAGCCATAACAGAAACTTAGCTGAGAGAAGGACAGGACTGGCAGCTCAATGTTCCAGGATACAGAAGCTACAGGTGTAACAAAAGTACAAGTAAGTGAGGAGGGGGTGTTGCCCTTTTGATAAGGGAGGGCATAACAACAGTACTTAGAGAGGATATTCTTAAGGAGTCATCAAATGAAGCCATATTGTTAGAACTTAGAAACAAGAAGGGGATTATAGACCCCGAAATAGCCAGCAAGTACTAGAGGAGCAGAGAGATTGCAGATACCTGTAGGAATAATAGAGTCGTGTTGATTGGAGATTTTAGTTTCCCCTGGATTGACTGGGCCACCCAGAGTGTAAAAAGCACAGATGGGGTGGAATTTGTCAAATGTGCCCAAGAAAGTTTTCTAAATCAATATGTAGAGGACTCTACTCAGGAGGGTGCAACACTGGACCTCCTCTTAGGAAATGAGGTCGGGCAAGTGACTAAAAGTGTCAGTGGGTGCTTTGGGTCCAGTGACCATAACTCTCTTAGTTTTAACATAGTTATGGAAAAAGACTGGACAGGTCCACAGGTTAAAGGTGTTAAACTGGAGCAGGGCCAATTTTAGGGGCCATTAGGCAGGATCTAGCAGAGGTCAACTGGGCAAGTCAGTTTCAAGGAAAAGGAACGACTGGCAAATGGGAGGCTTTTAACAGTGTGATATCAAGAGTCCAGGGACAGAATGTCCCTGTTAGGGTGAAGGGAAAAGCTGGCAGGTTTAGGTATCCCTGGCTGGTGAGGGATATTGAGGCTCTAGTCAGGAAAAAGAAGGCGGCATATGTTGGGTTTAACCTATCGAGCTCGAGTGATTTCCTAAATGACAATAAGTAAATGATCAGACTTATGAGGGAAATCAGAAAAGCAAAAACAGGGTATAAGATGGATTTGGCAGATAAGGTTAAAGATAATCCCAAGAGGTTCTATAGCTACATTAAGAGTAAAATGGTGGCTAGGGAGAGAATAGGTCCCTTTAATGATCAGCGTGGCCTTCAATGTGTGCAGCCACAGGAGATGGGGGAGATTTTTAATGAATATTTCTCCTCAGTGTTTACTGAGGAGAGAATCATGGATGCTAAGGTAACAAGGGAAACAAAGTGGGATTGTTTTGGACCACATACACATTACCAGAGAGGTGGTGTTTGGAGCCTTAAAGCGCATTAAGGTGGATGAATCCCCTGGGCCTGATCAAGTCCATCCTCAGATGTTGTCAGACGCTAGGGAAGAAGTTGCAGAGGCCCTTGCAGAGATGGTGAAGCTCCAGAAGACATTGTTCCATTGCTTAAGAAAGACAAGCCAGGGAACTACCAGCCAGTCAGCCTGACATCAGTGGTAGGTAAATTAATGGAGAGGATATGGAGGGTCAGGATCAACCAATATTTGGATAGTCAAGGTCTAATTAGGGATAGTCAGTATGGATTTGTGCATAGGAAGTCATGTTTGATGAATCTTTTAAAGTTTTTCAAAGAGGTAACCAAGAGGATGGTAGGGCAGTGGATGTTGTCTATATGGACTTTAGTAAGGCCTTTGGCAAGGTCCCACACTGCAGGCTAGTCATGAAAATTAGGTCACATGGGCTCGATTGTAGGAAGCATTGTAAGTGATGGTTGAAGGTGTTTCTCGGATTGGAGGCCTGTGCCTAATGGTGTGTCACAGGGGTCAGTGCTGAGACCTTGTTATTTGTTATTTACATAAATGATCTGGATGTAAATGTACAAGGCATGATACAAAATTAGGAGGTATCATTGATACTGATGAGGAAGTGGGCTGAGGATTGGCAAACGCTATTCAATACAGATAAGTGTGAGGTGTTGCACTTTGGAAACTCAAACCAAGGTAGGACTTATACAGTAAATGGTAAGATCCTGAGCAGTGTTGTGGAACAGAGGAACCTACTAGAAGTACAAGTACATAGTTTATTGAAAGCAGCATCACAGGTGAACAGGATGGTGAAGCATGCTACCCTTCATCGATCAAGGCATTGAGTTGGGATGTTATGTTACAGTTGTATAAGTCATTGGTGTGGTCACATGTGGAGTACACTGTACAGTTTTGGTCACCCCATTATAGGAAAGACATAGTAAAACTGGAAAGTATGCAAAGAAGATTTACGAGGATGTTGCCAGGGCCCGAGTTATTGGTAGAGGTTAGCCTGGATTGGACTTTATTCCTTGGAACTTAGGAGAATGAGGGGTGACCTTATTGAGGTGTATAAAATCATGAGGGGCATAGATAAGACGAATGCATATAGTCTTTTTCCCAGGGATGGGGAATTGAAAACTGGAGAGCATAGGTTTACGGTGAGAGGGGATAGATTTCTGACGGACCTGAGGGGCAACCTCTTCTCGCAGAGAGTGGTGCGTATATAGAATTGGCTAGGTATATGGATGGGAAAGGTTTAGGGGGATATGGACCAATTGCGGACAATTGGAGCTAGCTGAGTGGGCACCGTGGTCAGCACGGACCAGTTTAGGCCAAAGGGTCTGTATTCATGAGTGTTATTCTAGGACTCTGCGTGGGCAAAAATTTGGCAGCTGGACTGCGCGATGGGAATAACTGAATCAGGAACAATAGAAAAGCACAATACAATTAAATGGAAAGAGACAGCAGAATGCAGTACAGAGGGATCTGGATATCCTCGTACATGTATCACAAAAGGTTAGCATGCAGTGTAAGTAATTAGGAAGTCAAATAGAATTAAGGCATTTATTTTAAGTGAGACAGGATAAAAGCAGGGATGTCTTGTCACAACTCCTCACAACACTTCTTACAACTCTTGTTACATTGGTGAGACTACACATGGAACACTGTGTTCAGTTCTGGTTTCCTTAGTTAAGGAGGGATATATTCGCTTTGGAACTGTTCAGAGAAGGCTGATTCTGAAGATGAAGGGTTGTCTTAGGAAAGCTTGTGTAGATTGGGCTTATATTCATTGGAGTTTAGAAGAGTGGGTTCGTTTTATTGTAACATATTATTCTGAGGGGGGCATGACAGAGTACATGTGGAGAAGTTGTTTCCCCTCACAGAGAAGTCTAGAACTACAGGGCATAATTTAAAAATAAGGCCCATTCCATTTAAAATGGAGATGAGGAGTTTCTTTTCTCAAAAGGCTTTAGAATTCTTTGCAGAGTCACCAGTGGAGCTTGGACCATTGAATATATTTAAGACAGCATGAGAAAGATTTCAGATTTACAAAGAATTAAGGGTTATGGGAGTCAGGCCAGAAAGTGGAGATTAGGATGAATCTGATTAGCCGTGATCTTATTGAATGGCAGAATTGCTCTGCAGAACTCCTATTTCTTATGATCTTAGGTGAGTACAATTATAGCTTTCAAAAGAAATTAGATAACTACCTGAAGATATTCAGGGCAAAAAGGTGGCAGGTTGAAAATATCCCAGAGGATTGGAAAACTGCCAAGGTGAAGACAAGAAACAGGTAACTATAGAACATAGAACAGTACAGCACAGTACAGGCCCTTCAGCCCACGATGTTGTGCCGAACTTTTACCCTAATCCTAAGGTCTATCTAACCTCCAACTCTACCTTATACTATCATCCATATGCCTATCTCGTAGCCGTTTAAATGTCCCTAATGAGGCCGACTCCACTACCCTCTCCGGCAATGCATTCCACGCCCCGACCACTCTCTGAGTAAAGAACCTACCTCTGACGACTCCCCTATATCTACCTCCACTCCACTTTAAAACTATGCCCCCTCGTAATAGCTACCTCCACCCTAGGAAAAAGTCTCTGGCTGTCCACTCTACCTATACCTCTGATCATTTTGTACACCTCCATCAAGTCACCTCTCATCCTTCGTTGTTCTAAAGAGAAAAGCCCTAGCTCTCTCAACCTTTCCTCGTAAGACCTTCCCTCTATTTCCCACAAAACAGAAATTGCTGGAGAAACTCAGCAGGTCTGGCAGTATCTGTGGACAGAAAGCATAGTTAACATTTTGAATCCAGCTACCCTTCTTCAGAACTAATAGTAGCTAGGAAAAGGAGGTATGTATTCTGAAAAAGGGCGTGGGGGAAGCACGGGTAAAGGAGTAAGTGATAGGTGAAGATTGAGCCCATTAGGCAAGAAAGACAGTCAGGCAGATGAAGAAATGGATAATGGTAAGCCAGGGAAAAAGAAAAGCTGCTAATATGGACCGTAAGTGCATGAAAATGGGTTAGTTGTGCTGAAAGCAGCCATGTGATGAGAGGGCCTGAGTTTTTTGCGTTGGATAAAGATCATGGAAGAACATGTTCATGCCCTAAAGTTATTGAACTCAATATTGAGTTCTGTGGGGCCACAGGGTCCCCAAGCGGAAAATGAGATAAGATGGCCTAACTATGTACCAGTTAGCTTAACATCTGTTATTGTGAACATATTCAAGTTTATTATAAAAGATGCAAGGGCTGAACATTTAGAAATGCTTAATAAAATCAGGCAATGTCAGCATAGTTTCATGAAGAGAATATCATGTCTAACAAATTTACCAGAACAAGTTGAGGAGCTAACAAGCAGGATAGATAAAGGGGAAACAATGGGTGTAATACATTTGGATTTTTAGAAGACGTTTGATAAGCTACTACACATAAAAGGCAACTTAATAAGAGAAAAATTCATGGTTGTATATTAGCAATGAACAGAGGATTGGTGAACTAATAGGGGAGATAGAGACTTGGAATAAGGGGGTGACATTTCAGGGTGGCAACCTGTAACTAGCAGTGTGTCACAGGGATCAGTGCTGTGGCCACAATTACTTACAATATATAATAATGACTTGGATGAAGAAAATGATTGTGCTGTAGGCAAGTTTATGAATGGCACAGAGTTTGCAAACAGATATTGGCAGGTTAAGTCAGTGGGCAAAACTTTGGCACATATATTAGAAGATGAGGAAACGCAAGGTTATGCATTTTGGCATGAAGGTAGAGAAGCTGAATATTATTTAAAATGAAAGACTGCAGCAAACTTCAGAACTGAATCCTCATCCATGAATCACAAAAAGCTAGCATCCAAGTTCAGTGAGTATTAGGGAAGATAAATGGAATGTTGGCCTTTATTTCAGATGGAACAAAATATAAAAGCAGGGAGATTTTGCTAAAACTGTACAAACATTATTCTGACATAATATATTTTTGGGCCCTATATCCAAAGAAAAATATACTGGCATTGGAGGCAGTCCAAAGATGGTTCACTAGGTTGATACCAAGTATGGACGGACTGTCTTATAAGGATAGGTTGAGTAGATTGGGCCTGCACTCAGTGGAATACAGAAGAATGAGAGGTGACCTTATTAAACATACCAGATGCTTAGAGGACTGGACAAAGTAGATGCGGAAAGGTTGTTTCCCCTCGTGGGAGAGTCTAATATCAGGAAGTATCATCTCAAATTAAGGGGTCACACATTTAAAGCATAGAAATAAGGAAGAATTTCTTCTCTGAGGTCATGCATCAGTGGAATTCTTTCCCACTGAGGGCTGTTGAGGCTGAGTCATTAAGTTATCATCAAGGCAGAGACAGATTTTTAACCAGTAAGGAAATTGAGGGTTATGGGAAAAATGCAAGGAAATGGAGCTAAGGATTATCAGATCAGCCATGATCTCACTGAACGTTCGAGCAGACTCGACAGGCTGAATTGACCTACTTCTGCTCCTATATCTTATGGGACTATCAGATTGTCCTGCACAGAGCAGATAAGGAACAATTGGATGCATGCCCTCCTTCTTTGTTGTAAACATTCGATATTACTATAATTTTTAGGTGCATTGGGAGAAAGATAAATAACTCCAAACTATGGACACTTTCCTACCAACTAGAATTACAAGCTTTTCTGCAACTATTTTCACTCTTTTGAAAAAGTGTGAAGTGATTTCATTTTGGAAGGTCGAATTTGAATGCAGAAGACAGGGTTAATGGCAGGATTCTCGCAGTGTGGAGGAACAGAGGGATCTTGGGTTCCACATGCATAGATCACTCAAAGTTGCTACCCAAGTTGATAGGGTTGTAAAGAAGGCGTACGGTGTGTTGGCTTTCATTGGCAGGGGAATTGAGTTTAAGAGCCATGAGGTTATGCTGCAGCTCTATAAAACTTTGGTTAGACCACACTTGGAATATTGTGTTCAGTTCTGGTCACCTCATCATAGGAAAGACGTGGAAGCTTTAGAGGGTGCAGAGAAGATTTACCAGGATTCTGCCTGGACTGGAGGGCAGGTCTTATGAGGAAAGGTTGAGGGAACTAGGGTTTTTTTCATTAGATAGAGTGGATAGTCAGAGAGTTCTTCCCAGGGTGGAAATGACTATTACAAGGGGGCATAACTTTAAGGTGATTGAAAGAAGGTACAGGGGAGATGTCAGAGGTAGGTTCTTCACACAGAGAGTGGTGGGCATGTGGAATGCGCTGCTGGCAGTGGTAGTGGAGTCAGATACTTTAGAGACTTTTAAGCGACTCTTGGATTGGCACATGGAGGATAGTAAAATGTAGGGTATGCAGAGTAGATTGATCTTAGTAGGATAAATAGGTTGGCACAACATCGTGGCCCGAAGAGCCTGTACTGTGGTGTACTGTTCTATATTCTATGTTAGGCCATCAGTGTGTCTTTTTTGAGGTTCATGGGTCCTACTTAGGTGCAGCACGGTGGCTCAGTGATTAGCACTGCTACCTCACAGGGCCAGGGACCCGGGTTCGATTCCAGCAACTGTCTGTGTGGAGTTTGCACATTCTCCCCGTGTCTGCGTGGATTTCCTCCGGTTTCCTCCCACAGTCCAACGATGTGCAGGGTAGGTGGATTGGCCATGCTAAATTGTCCATAGTGCCCAGGGATCTTTGGGTTAGACATGGGAAATCAAGGGTATGGAAACGGGTCCACCTTCAGAAATCACCTGGTCTGGATGGACTACGCCTCAAAGTTTTGAAGGAGATTGCAGAGGCATTGGTGATGACCTTTCAGGAACCACTGGAGTCAGGGAGGGTCCCAGAGGACTGGAAAATGGCTAATACAATAGGCTCTTCAGGAGGGGCGGTGTGGACTTGTTGGGCCAAATGGCCTGTTTCTACACTGTAGGGATTCTATGATTCTACTCACCTTCTAGCACCAGTTTTGGTAGGGTATTCTTCCAAAATCCACATCACAAATGAGGATAATTCTGCTCACACCTATCTCCACTTATGAGTACACAAGGTGGGGATAACAAGGGAAAACGTTGGCACCATCAACCCTACAGCAATAAAACCGACCATCATCCTTAAGTACTGCCTCTTCACCTAACCCTCAGAGGGACAGTCTAGTTACGGAGTATAAAATGTGAACTGCTGGTTTTGGTGGGGTGGTTACCATTTTGAAAATAAATAACACCAGTGGCTCAACTTAAATCTATGGCTTAGATCTTCCAGTTGTTGACTGCAATTTAAATTACCCACTTATTTTTTTACACTCAAGCCTAAACCAATGATGAACAAAGCCAGCAGACTCAGCGATAAGATGTAAGTCGCGAAGCCAGGCCTAATTTTTGTCCGGAACAAAAGTAATGCCTTTCAAGGCCTGTTCAATTCAATGACGCTCAGATTTTAAAAGGATCTGTTAAACCCAGACAATACTCACCACTCCCCACCAACGATGTGCACTAACCCTCAGTCAACATCACAATGATCACCCTACCTTCACCTCATGACAATGTTTCCCCTCTCCCAGCTCATCCCCATCCACACCCTTCACTTATTTCCCCAACAATGCTGACTCTTCAAACATCAGGTGGAGAAGAGTGAAGGTTTCATTCATGCGAATATATTACCCCCAACACCATTTTCCACAGTAGCCTTTGACATTGCATTGTATCAAATTCCTTGAAATCTAAGTACAGTACATTTATCCACTGCACACATTACTTCCTCAAAGAATGCCATTAAGTTGGTTAAACATCACTTCCCTTTCACAAAGCTATGACGATTTTGCCTGATTACCTTGAATTTTTCTAACTGCCTTAAGTAATATTGTTAATAATAACAACTTCTAACATCTTTCTTCTGATAGATGTTAAGCTACTGTCCATAGTTTCCTATTTTCTGTCCCTTTCAAGGGAGGTCATGCCTGACATCATTGCAAAATAACTGCAAGAAACTCTAGCACCATCTTATTTTTGATTTTCTGTAATTATCTCTCTGCCTCGGTTAATCGGATCATAGTCATCCCTTGACTTGCTAGTCAGCTGTTGACACTTTACTCACACCATTTGACACTTTTGATCACCTGCAAAGACTTGTTATTCAGCCTGTCGATGCTCTGCTCACCATTTATACTATCTTTTGACACTCTTAATTACCTGGAATTATCTTGCAATGATCTCTCTGCCTATAAATTCTGCGCTTGTGCACTTCCCTCCACTTCACCTGATGAAGGAGCAGCACTCCCAAAACTTGTGAATTCAAATAAACCTGTTGGATTATAACCTGATGTTGTGTGACTTCTGACTTTGTCTACCCAGTCCAACATCAGCACTTCCACATCATCACAAAGGACAAGGTGCTAGGGAAGCTAAGAGTTATCCACCTTCAGGAATCACCTGGTCCGGATGGACAACGCCTCAAAGTTTCGAAGAAGATTGCAGAGGCATTGGTGATGATCTTTCAGGAACCACTGGAGTCAGGGAGGATCCCAGAGGACTGGAAAATGGCTAATACAACACAGAGGCAGAAGACAGACAACAATAGGCTGGTCAGGCCTGGCCTTGATCATTAGTAAGACCATGGAGTTCATTATGAAGGATGAAATTGCAGAGTACTTGGAAGGGCATGGTACAATTGGACTGAGTCAGCGTAGTTTCATCAAGGGAGGTCATGCCTGACAACTCTGTTAGAATCCTTTGAGGAGATAACGAGCAAGTTAGACAAAGGAGAACCAGCAGATATGATCTGTTTGGATTTCCAAAAGTGCTGCACAGGAGGCTGCTGAATTAGAGCCCATGGTGTTGGGACAAGGTACTGGCATGGACAGAGGATTGGCCGAGTGGCAGAAGGCAGAGATTGGGGATAAAGGGGTCTTTTTCAGGGCATCATCCAATGAATAATGGAGCTCCACAGGGGTTGGCGTTATGACCACAGCTACTCATGTTATACATTAACAATCTGGATGAAGGAATTGAGGACACTACTGCTACGTTTGCAGATGAAACAAAAAGAGGTGGTGTCGGGAAAAGCAGGGAGGTTGAAGAAAGACTTGAACAGGCTAACAGAGCAGCAAAAAACTGGCAGACAGAATAGAATTTTTAAAAAATGGAAGAACAGAGGGGTAGACTATTTTCTAAATGAGAAAAAGCTGCGTAATTCTGAAACACAAAGGGACTTGGGAGTTCTAGTTCAGTATTCTCTTTAGGTTAACATGCAGGTTCAGTTGGCAGCTAGGAAGGCAAATACAATGTTAGCATTCATTTCAAAAGAGCTTTAAACACAAGAGCAGAGATATACTGCTGTGACATTTGGAATATGGAGAGTAGTTTTGAGGGAGATGCGCTGGTCTTAAAAGGGGTCCACAGGAGGTTTACAAGAATGATCTGAGGGAATGAAAGGCTTGTCATATGAGCAGCAGTTCAGGACTTTGGGCTTGTACTTGATGGAAGCAAGAAAGATATGGGGGGAATCTCATTGAAGTTTACAGAATACTGAGCGTGAGATAACTCTATAGTAGCTAATATCCTGTCACCAAGTCACCCTTTATTTACATCTGGTGGAGAGCCCCTGACATTGATCCAGCTTCCTCAGGGCCAGCTCTCAGACTGAACAGAACCTCTGACATTCCTGTTTATACCCGTCAGCCAGGGCTCCCTGATTGAACCAGATTAATTGTGTTCAATTCTGGTCCCCACACTACCAGAAGGATGTGGTGGCTTTGGAGAGGGTACAGAAAAGGTTTACCAGGATGTTGCCTGGTATGGTGGGCATTAGCTATGAGGAGAGGTTGGAGAAACTTGGGTTGTTCTCACTGGAACGGGACAGAGGTCGAGGGGTGACCTGATAGAGGTCTACAAGATTATGAAGGGCATGGACAGACTGGATAGTCAGAAGCTTTTTCCCAGGGTGGAAGAGTCAGTTACCAGGGGCCGTGGGTTTAAGGTGTGAGGGGCAAGGTTTAAAGGTGACGTACGAGGCAAGTTTTTCACACAGAGGGTGGTGGGTGCCTGGAACATGCTGCTGGGGGAGGTAGTGGAAGCAGATACTATAGTGACATTTAAAGGGCGTCTTGAGAAATATATGAATAGGATGGGAATAGAGGGATACGGTCCCCAGAAGGGTAGGGGGTTTTAGATGTGATGGGCAGCATATCGGTGCAGGCTTGGAGAGCCAAAGAGCCTGTTCCTGTTCTGTAATTTTCTTTGTTCTTTTTCTAATAGCCCCATTCAGGGAATTCATATTCTATGAGGTCCACTTGGCTGACCTCATTACAATCACTGTATCCCTTCCTCTCCGAATCTGAGGACATAGGCCAATTCTTTTTCTTGTAGTTCCTCCGAGGGCATTTTAGCACTGGGTCAGGATCCTCCAATTCTGCCTCTATTACGGGAAGCATGTAACACATGCTGGCTTGCCTCTTTCGCCCACAGCGTCTCAGAAGGAATTAATTCTCCTGTTCAGGCGGCAAAGGCATTGAGGCAGCGACATCTGTCGAATCCATCTCAGATTCAGAGGTATCTTCAATGCTTGACGGAGATGGAGAACCCACAGGTTCCAGAACAATCAGAAAGGCAGTCAAAGGGCCGGGCATGGTTTTGCTCCCGTTTGCGAGTTTGCAGCTTTCATGTGGTCCATGTGTTCATTCAGGATTGTTGGTTGAAGTTTATACGTCACTGGACCTGACCTCGCGTCAACCATGCCTCTTACCCATGCAGGGCCGTTCCTGCGGTTCCTACACTAAACTTCCTCCCCAAAGTAAACTGTCTCTCACTCAGTGAAATCTTGTGTCCTGTGTCAGTGCTCCTGATGCCATTTCACTCTCCTCCCCGCCCCCATCCAATGCCAGTCGGAGAACAAATTTAATCTGGTACGGAGTCTTCTCCCCATTAGTAACTCTCCTGGAGCTATCACTGTAGTTGCATTAGTGGTGGTCCTATAATCAAATAGGAACCGGAACAATTTGGTGCCTGGTGAAGCTGTAGATTGTTCCTTTAAGTTTGCCTTCAAAAGGCTGGGCTGCTTTTTCTGCCAGATCATTGGATGATGTATAGTATGGAGGTGTCCTTATATGATGAATACCATTCGACTTTACAAAATTCTCAAATTCCCTGCTGGTAAACGATGGCCCATTGTCTGTGACCAACACTTCCAAGAGTTCGTGTATTGCAAAAGATATGTACAGTTTTTCTATCATCATCTTCGTGTTTGACGAATATACTCCATGCACGTCCAGTCACTTTCAGTGAGTGTCCACAATGACTAAGAACATTGAGCTCATGAAAGAAGCATAGTCAGCAAGCAACCCAGTCCAGAGTTTACCGGCCATTCCCACAAATGTGGGGGGACTGCTGGCAGTAATTTTTGTCCTTGTTGGCACTCTGGGCACTACCCATGCCACCCACTCCCCAAATAGTGCAGCTATGTCTGCATCCAATCCTCGCCAGCAAACATAACCTCTCATCAACACCTTCATTTTGGAAACGCCTGGATGACCCTGGCGGAGTTTGGCCAGTATCTGGTGGCAACCTTTGCTGGGGGCAATCACTCTAGCTCTTCAGAATAATATGCCATCCTCTACTGTGAGCTGGTCTCTCTGGGTCCAAAAGTTTTCATTTCTGGTTGTGATGGTCCTTCGGTTTTCCCCATCTCCATCAGCTGTTTCAGTTTTGCTATGATCAGATCTTTCTGCATCCAAAGTTTGATATTGTTAGATGTGACTGGAAGTGTGTCCAGAAAATTTAAAACCATTATGAACTCTTCCAGTGGCAGTACCGCCTGAGGTGTATCTGCCAGTGGAAGGCTCAGTGCATCCACATTTGCTACTTGGTCTCCCAGGCAGTGTTCCTACTTGTAATTATACGCAAATAGTATAATAGCCCACAGCTAAGTTTGGCCTGAAGCTATGAACAGCACTGCCTTGTCCTCTAAGTAGACACAGCAGGGGTTGTGGTCCATTATAATTACAAATTTACATCATAACAATGGTGGAACTTCCTGACTGCAAAGATGACCATCAAGCATTCCTTCTCTATCTGGGCATATTTACACTCTACATTAGCGAAAGTCCAGGATGCATACATTATTGGGCATTCTTCTCCATTGAGCCACCTATGAGCTAATACTACCTGATACCCGTAAGAGGAGGCATTGCATGCGAATACTAGATCTTGCTTGGGATCACGGTGTGCCAACACCTTACGGGATGATAGCTGTTTCTTCACTTCCCTGAAAGCTATGGTTTGGCCACATGACCTTTCCAAGTCTGACCCTTTTATAAGAATTGATGTAAAGATGCCAGGTTATGTATTGTAATTAAATCAGCCCAAGAACTAAGCTCTGTACAGACATGGGAGTGGGGGCACCTTTGATCATCTTCACTTTATCTTCTAATGGGGGTAACCAGTCTTGTCAACTCTGTAGCATTTTTCCATTCAAAGGCCTGGCTGGGAGAAACATTTAAGGTTTATGGCCAAGTTCTCCTTATTGGTCTTCCCTGTTATTAGCATGTCATCTAGCCAAATGGCCACCTGGGATAGACCTTGCAAAATGTTCCCCACCATCCGCTGAAAAATTTTACAGGTTGACGATACCCCAAATGGCAATCTCATATACTGGTACAAACCCTTATGGGTATTAATTGTAGTATACTTCTGAGAATCCTCATCTAACTGCATCTGCAAGTACACATGGCTCATGTGGACTGGTATGATGATTCCTTTGCTTTCCGGCCTTCTGATTTCTGCCTCTAATTTTGCCCCTAAGGCAAATGGCACTGGGTGGACTTTGCTGATTTGTGGAATTGCTTCCTGGTCAACATGCAACATGGCCTTGGCTCCTTTGACAGTCCCTAGAACTTCCTGAAAAACCTCTAGGTAGTAAATTAGAATATCACTCAGGCAGCCATTTTCTAATCGAGAAACATTGAACCAATTTCACCCCATCAAGCCTTTAATACATTTAATGGTAACTGAACCAGCTGCTTCTCAAAGCACCAGAACTGAAGTTGTCCCCAGTGTAGGTTCTCAATATAGCCGAGGTCTTGCACAAACGTAAAGCAGCAAAGCGAATTTTGTTAAAGACTGATTCTGCAATCACTAAAATGGCCACGTTAAGTATCAACCATGATCAGCGTGGACTAGTCGGACCAAAAGGTCTGTTTCCATGCCGAATTACTCTATGACTTCAGCAAGAACCGGGTGACCATTTAACCAGATGTTTATTCTGATTGGTTCGGATTTGGATGTTGCTAAGCAATTTAACTGTTCCAAATCAAATGTAGGTGAATCTCCCAAGGTGTGCACTCTTCTGGACACCAGCCTATAATTTGTCTTATTCCATTTGGGTCTAGTGATACTCTTTCGCTGTCTCAAGTCCGCATACGAGCAGCAATTACAGTGGCTTGCTGGCCAGATCCTGAAGAAAATTTTAATCGTTTGACTGGGGCTTGCCTTTGTTTTGGGGTTTTGTTGTAGGCTGATCTAGAGTCCCTCTGTTCACAAAATGTCCTGAGTGAGGCTATGAAATTGCCCTCACTCAAGTGGTGCTCCCCAAGCTCAGTCAGACTGGCAACGGTGTCCATTTCCATCCGAATACTCTGCAACGCAAATGCTCCAGTTGCTGTATTTTCCAATGACAAAGCCATTGTACTGCCTGTTTGAGGTCCAGTTGAGCTTCAGCTAGTAGGTGCTTTTATATGGTTATGTCATTAATCCCACATACCAAATGGTCTCTCAGCATCTCATTAAAGGTTAAACAACAGTTACATGCCTCTGCCAGCCATCTTAATCTAGTCAAATATCCTGACACAGATTGCCCTGGTTCTGGAATTGCTCCCAAGTAAAACCAATAGCATCTCCGAATTAGAAGAGGCTTAGAGGGAAAGTTAGGTTCCTAATAACTGATAAAGCTGCAGGTCCATAAACTGTCAGGAGAATTACTCATTGCTTTTTATCTGACCCAATGTCATTTGCCAGGAAAAAAATAACACATCCCTTCCACACACTGGACCCAGTCTTCGATGGGAGGTCGAGTGAGTCAAATTTACTAAATAACAGCACAATGCCAGAAATGCTTACTCCTACTCAAAAGGGTTACTGTGGAGAAGGATATGATAGACTGAGAACGTGGAGAAATAAATAGCAACATTCTTGAAAATCATCCAAGTTACAGAGGTGGTGGTGCTGGATGTCTTAAAATGCATAAAAGTGAATATATCCCCGGACCTGATCAGGTGTACCCTAGAACTCTGTGGGAAGCTGGGGAAGTGATTGCTGGGCCCTTTGCTGACATATTTGCATCATTGATAGCCATACTTGAGGTGCCGGAAGAATGGAGGTTGGCTAACATGGTGCCACCATTTGAGAAAGGTGGCAAGGAAAAGCCGGGGAACCACAGACTAGTACGCCTAACATCAGTGGTAGGCAAGTTGTTGGAAGGTATCCTGAGGAACAGGATGTATTTGAAAACAGATGGTCAACGTGGCTTTGTGCGTGGGAAATTGTGTCTCACTAACTTGATTTTTTGAAGCAGAGATAGTAGGAACTGCAGATGCTGGAGAATCCGAGACAACAAGGTGCAGAGCTGGATGAACACAGCAGGCCAAGCAGCATCATAGGAGCAGAAAGGCTGACGTTTCGGGCCTAGTTTTTTTTGAAGTAGCAAATTGATGAGGACAGAGTGGTGGACGTGATCTATATGGACCTCAGTAAGGCATTCGACAAGGTTCCTCATGATAGACTGGTTAGCAAGGTAGGATCACATGGAATACAGAGAGGACTAGCCATTTGGATACAGAACTGGCTTGAAGGTAGTAGACAGAGGGTGGTGGTGGAGGGTTGCTTTTCAGACTGGAGGCCTGTGACCAGTGGTGTGCCACAAGGATCCATGCTGGGTCCACTGCTTTTTGTCATTTAAATAAATGATTTGGATGTGAACTTAGGAAGTGTGATTAGTAAGTTTGCAGATGACACCAACATTGGAGGTGTAGTGGACAGCAAAGGAGGTTACCTCAAGAGTACAACGGGACCTTGATCAGATGGGCCAGTGGGCTGAGGGGTGGCACATGGAGTTTAATTTAGATCAACGTGAAGTGCTGCAGCTTGGACAGGCAAATCAGGGCAGGATTTATACATTTAATGGTAGGGACCTGGGGAGTGTTGCTGAACAAAGAGACCTTGGAGCCGGTTCATAGTTCCTTAAAAGTGGAGTCACAGGTATTGTAGAGTCCCTACAGTGTGGAAACAGGCCCATCCCCCTATAACTCGCCCAATCTACACATCCCTCAACACCATGGGCAATCTTCCATGGCCAATCCACCTAGCCTGCACATTTTTGGACTGTGGGAGGAAACCGGAGCACCCGGAGGAAACCCACGCAGACACAGGGAGAATGTACAAACTCCACACAGACAGTTGCCCAAGGGTGGAAATCGAACCTGGGTCCCTGGCACTGTCAGGCAGCAGTGCTAGCCACTGAGCCACCATGCCGCCCCAGGTAGACAGGATAGTGAAGACGACATTTGGTATTCTTTCGTTTATTGGTCAATGCACTGAGTATAGGAATTGGGAGGTCATGTAGAGACTGTGCAGGACATTGGACAGACCACTTTTGGAATACTGTGTGCAATTCTGATCTCCCTGATATAGGAAGGATGTTGTGAAACTTGAAAGGGTTTAGAAAAGAATTACAAAGATGTTTCCAGGGTTGGAGGACTTGAGCCAAAGGGAGAGGCTGAATAGGCTGGGACTATTTTCCCTGGAGCATCCAAGGCCAAGGGGTGACTTTATAGAAGTTTATAAAATCATGAAGGGCATGGATGGGGTGAATAGCGTAGGTGGGGGGAGTCCAAAACAGGGGGGGGCATAGGTTTAAAGTGAGAGAGGAAAAATTTTGAAGGAACCTAAGGGGCAATGTTTTCACGCAGATGGTATAGAATGAGCTGCCAGAGGAAGGGGTAGTGGTGGTACAATTGCAACATTTAACAGACATCTGGATAGGTATATGAATAGAAAGGATTGAAAGAGATATGGGCAAATCTGGCAAATGGGACTAGAATAATTTAGAATATCTGGTTGGCAGGGATGAGGTGGACTAAAGGATCTGTTTCCATGCTATACAGCTCTATAATCTATAACTGTTGAGAGTGAATTTCTTCGTCACTGAAATAACTCCACAGAGGCCAGTAACCTGTCAAGTCACCCTTTATTTACATGTGGAGAGTCCTTGACACTGATCCAATTTCCTTAGAGCCAGTTGTCAGAGTGAACAGAACTTCTGACACTCCTGTTTATGTCTGTCAGCCAGGGCTCCCTGATTGGACCAAAATAACAGCCCCAATCAGGAAATTCATATTCTATGAGGATCACTGGCTGAAGTTATTATAATCACTACAGCGAGGCCTGAATATAGCGGGTGTGGAGAAGATATTTCCACTAGGAGAAGAGACTAAGACCCGAGCATATAGCCTCAGTGAATGGACAACCCTTTAGAACGGAGAAGGAAATTTCTTCAGCAAAAAGGTTGTTCATCTATAGAATTCATTGCTGCCGAAGGCTATGGAGGCCAAGTCATTGAGTGTATTTAAAACAGAGATAGATAGATAGATTCTTAATTAGTAAGGGAATCAAGGGTCACAGGGAGAAGTAGGAGAATGGGGTTGAGAAACATATCAGCCATGATGAAATGGCAGAGCAGCTTGAAGGGCTGAATGGCCTAATTCTGCTCCTGTGCCTTATGGTGTTAATATGGAGAAGTGTGAGGTTATCCATTTTGGTCAGAGGAATAGAATGACAATTTATCTAAAACGGACAGTAACTTCAGAGTACTTTGTTACAAAGGATCTATGTGTTCTCATGCATGAATCGCAGAAAACTAGTATGTACATACAGCAAGTAATAAGGAAAGCAAATGGCATTTATTGCTAAAGGAATAGAGTATAATAGTAGGGAAGTATTGCTACAACTGTGCAAAGCATTAATGAGACCGCAGCTGGAATGTTGCTTCCAATTTTGGTCCCCTTAATTGAGGACAGATGTAGTTGTATTGGAGGCAGTTCAAAGAAGATTCACAAGATTGATTCCAGAAATTAAGAGTTTGTCTTATGAACAAAGATTAAGCAATTTAGGCCTATACTTTCTGGAGTTTAGAAGAATGAAAGGAGATCAATTTGAGGTATAGAAGATGCTAAAGGGGATTGACAAAGTAATTGTAGAAAGGATGTGGGGCAATCTAGAATGAAAGGTCATAATTTTAGTTAAGGAGTAGCAGATTGAAAACAGATGGGGAGAAATTACTTCTCTCAAAAGGATCATGAATCTGTGGAATTCACCACCCGAGTGCAGTGTATGCTGGGACATTGAGTAAATGTGAGGAGGAGATGGACAGATTTTTAAATGGGAATAGGTTGAAGGGTTATTGAGAGTAGGCAGGAAAGTGAAGTTGAAGATGAGGTGAGATTGGCTATGATTGTATCATATGATGGAGCAGGTTCAAGGGTTCAATTACCTCCTAGTTCTTATGTTATGATGATATAGATAATATTAAGTTGGAAAATGATAAAAATCAGTCAATAATTAAGATCCCTGAATGGAAAAGGACAGATTTTAGGGGTCTAAAAGTTGAACTGGAGCAAGTTGATTGGAAATGCATTTTGGTGGATAAAACAGTAATGAGAAACGGGATAATTTCAAAAGAGAAATGAATACGGTGCAAGCTAGGTACACAGGCATGTGAAATAAATATGCAATATCTAAAGCCAGAGTAACTGAATGACTAAGGACATTGATGAGAAGAAAAGGAGGCAAATGATACATACCAGAATAATAACAGCAATAGAAATCAGGAAAGCCTCTCCTGCATTGGAGATGCTCAAGGCTGGAATAAGAAATGCTAAGAGGAATATGAAGAAAGGATGGTAGGCTGTGCTAGAACAAATAGTAAAATGTTCTTCAAGCATATTAATAGTAAAAGATTGGTGAAGGATTGAGTGGGGTCCATGTGGAACAAGCAAGGTAGGCCACTCACTGAAGCAAAGGATATGGCAGGGATACGAAATGAATATTTTGCTTCTGTCTTTACCAAATTAGAAAATGCTGACAATGGCCTTACTGAAAATGTGGGTATTGAACATCTGAGCTCAATAGTGATAAAGAGGAGGTGCTAAAATGGCTAGCAGCACTCCGCTTACAGAAGCTGCTAGATATAGGGTGCATTCTGGACAGCTGAAAAGTAAGGCAGTAAATTGCGGAGTTGTTGACAGAAATTTTCCAAGCCATTCTAAACAGAGAATTAGTCCTGTGTGTCTGAAGGATTGCAAATGTGCTACCATTGTTTAAGAAAGGGGCAAAGCATAACCCAGGAAATAACAGAATTGTCAGCTTTTCATCAAGAGGAGAAAAACCGATGGAGACCATAATATGGGGATAAGGTAAATATAGTGTCATAGAATTATACAGCACAGAAACAGACCCTTCAATCCAGCTCGTTTACGCCAACCAGATATCCTAAATAGGTGTAGTCCCATTTGCCAGCATTTGGCCCATATCCCTCCAAACCCTCTTTTTCATGTGTCCATTCAGATGCCTTCTAACCGGCAGTTCACTCCATACACGCACCACCTTCCGTGTGATGAAGTGCCCCTAGGCACTTTCCCCTCTCACCTTGGATCTATGCCCTCTAGTTTTGGACACCTCTACCCTGGGGAAAAAGACCTTGGCTATGCCATGTCCTTCAATCAAGTTTGTGAGACACCATTTCCTATGCACAGAGCCATGCTGATTATCTCTAATCCAGTCCTTTTCTTTCCAAATGCAACTAGATCCTGTCTCTCAGAATCTCTTCCAACAACGTACCCACCACTGACGTCAGGCTTACCGGTCTGTAGTTCCCTGGCTTTTCCTTGCATTCTTTCTTAAATGATGACATAACATTAGCCATCCTCCAGTTGTCTGGCACTTCACCTCCGGCTATTGATGAGAAAATTATCTCTGCTAGGGGCCCCACAATTTCTTCCCTAGCTTCCCACATTGTCCTTGGATACACTTGATCAGTTCCCAGGAAATTTTCTACCTTTATGCATTTTAAGACCTTCAGCATCTCTTCTTCTGTAATGTGGACTCTTTTCAAGACATCACTATTTATTTCCCCAAGTTCCTTAGCTTTCATGTCTTTCTCCACAGTTAATACTGATGAGAAATATTCGTTTAGCGTCTCATCCATCACCTGTGGTTCCACACATAGATGGCCTCGTTGCTCTTTAAGGAACCCTATTCTCTGCCTAGTTACTCTTTTGCCTTTAACATACATATAGAATCTTTCTGGATTCTCCTTAACCTTAAGCGCCAAAACTATCTCATGTCCCTTTTTGCCCTCCTGATTTCCCTCTTAAGCGTACTCCTACACCTCCCTATACTCAAGAAATTCATTTGATCCTAGCTGTCTATACCTGACCTATGCCTCCTTTTTCTTGACCAGAGCCTCAATATCTCTGGTTAACCAGTGTTCCCCACTCCTGCCAACTGTACCCTTCACACTAACAGGAACATGCTGTCCCTGAACACTGGCTCACTTTTGAAAGCCTCCCACTTGCCGGATGTCCCTTTGCCTGCAAACAGCCTCTCCCAACCAACTTTTGAAAGTCCCTGTCTCATATCATCAAAATCGGCCTGCTCCAATCTAGAACTTCAAATTGTGGGCCAGGCCTATCTTTTCCAATACTATTTTAAAACTATATGAGATATCCCCACATATTTTCTCCTCAATTTCCTGCTGACTACTGGGGGGCCTACACTAAATCCCATCAAAGAGATCACTCCTCTCCTTAATTCTCACACAGCTTCACTGGACAATCCCCCAAAAATATCCTCTCTATGCCATGTTTTCCCTACTCAAAAACACTACTCCCCCTTGTCTCTTGCCTTCGCTTCTATCCTTCCTACAGTATCTCTACCCTGAAACATTGAACTGCCAGTCCAGTCCATTCCTCAGCCATGTCTCTGTAATAGCCAAGATATCTCAGTTCCATATACCTATCCATGCCTTGAATTCATCTGCCTTACCTGTCAAGCCTCTTGCATTGAAATAAATGCATTTTAAATCATCAGTCTTCCCTCATTCCCTGCTATGCTCTTGCCTGCTTTGTTTATTTAACTTACTCATTTTAACTTCTGTAGCAGACTCAACCTCCTCTCTTGTCTCGCTACTGTTAACCAGCAAATAGCCATGTAGTATAACAGCTAAACTATCTTCATACCTTGCTCATGCTCTCCATGCCTCCTGCTATCACAATATTGGAGCTGCCCGTCATGATGGCTTGTGTTGCAAGACACACTGCTTTCAGGCCAGAGCCACAAATCATCTGACAACTCCATGCAGGCACCAGATATGGGATTCCCGAACTGACGCTAGCCTGACGAGCAGGATTCTGTCCTTGGCCTACAAAATGGTAGAAGAGATATAGTAGTAATGTTTCATATTATAAAGCATATCATTGTTACTACAAAAAAGAACAAGGGTATGTCTAATCAAAAGACACTGATGTTATTTTTTCTTGTATGTGAGATTTCATTTTGTTGTACAGATTTTAC
Source organism: Rhincodon typus (assembly GCF_021869965.1). Lineage (NCBI taxonomy): Eukaryota > Metazoa > Chordata > Chondrichthyes > Orectolobiformes > Rhincodontidae > Rhincodon > Rhincodon typus. Next base: position 30,613,560 of record NC_063340.1, on the reverse strand, counting down.
TGCTATTTTCCCCATATCTCCCAAAAGGTGTTAACATTTTGCTGGTTCTTCAAGCAGTTGGTTCACATCTATGAGCTTCTTAAATAAAAAAGGGTTCTGTTCTATTATGAGAGGGATCACAGTGGAGCTGGATTCTCACGTTGCTAGTACATTTTATGGTTTAAAAAAAAACTTTGTGGTGATTGTTTCAACACAGCAGGGATGAGTAAAACTTAAGAATGGGAAATAGACTCTGAAAAAAAACTAAAAATATTTGGATCACATATAGAGAACCAGTGGTGCAGGGGATGCTGGTTGTTCAGTGGATATTTTACAGGTGGCAGGTTGTTGTGGGAATGGCACATGGTAAAATGAGGTGGAACACAGCTGATATCACCTGACATTTAGCTAATACCCAGAGCAGCCTATTATCATTGTTACAGTTACATCTTTCATAGGATTGGGAGCTTTTGTTCTTTTGGATACAGACATATAGAAAGCATAGACCAGTTTACTACCCAACCCCTTTACTTACAAATTGATCAGAGATAGCCAGTGATAGAGAAGGGCACATTAGATGTTCCATGGGTTTGTGAGAAGTTTTGCAGGTTATGTTCTTAGTCTTCACTTCAAATTACATACAGATCACAAATCCAAGTTGGCATAAATGCTTCCATCAATTACAGAGTATGTTTCAGGAAAGAAATTGACTATAGCACAGCATCCTACATTTCCGTGTGTCAAGACCTAGACAAGGAGGAGATGCAGTCTTCATTGAAGAGGTGCAAATTTTTCCACAAAAGCAAACTACAACTCTGCTAGAAACTCAATGAACTCAGATGCTCAAAAATATGATGAAGAATGTGCTCAGGACAGGCAGTGCTGTGTCAAGGATGGCCAACATATGTGCCACACTCCCATTCTTAGACAGTACTATGAGCAGATGAGGGATTGGTCATTCCAAGGGCCCTGAGACTGGAAGAAAAGATGTCAAGCTGTATAACTTGTGTTATTCATCAGGAGGGAACAAGAAAATAATGTTCCCTCTAAACTGCGCAGCTGCAGGGAGGAGTTGCGCACAACAATCATAGCAATGCATTGGCTTCCACTTCCGGAAGATGCCACCGTGCAGAGTCCTCAGAGGTCAGCACAGCAGAAAACAAAACTGGAAGGAACATTGCAAAAGGACTATTCATTTCCATGAAGACCATGGGAATATGTTGGGATGTACCTTTTCGAAAAGAAGTAAAATGTTCTTCATAGTGGCAGGCTACTATTGCAGATGGATAGAAGTCAAAAAGGTTGAGGGTTACACGTCCGAAGTAGTCAATCAATATATCACCAATCTTTCCAACAGATGGAGTCCCTTACCTTATCTTCTCAGACCATGGACCACAGTTAGTCTATGAATACTTTAAGGAGCTCACAACAACATCATATGGATTTGTCTGTATTAGCAGCTCATCAACATACAGGAATATCAAGCCAACAGTGAAAATAGTGTGTACACTGAAAGCGTTTAGAGGAACATGCAACTTATACTTCTGAGCCTACTTCTCAACTCTTTACATGCATAAGGTAACGATTTGGGAAAAAAGTGAGGGAATATGAGAACCGTTCCAATCAGATGTGGAACTGTGATATATCCACAAAGTATCATACCCAACAGACCTCGAATTAGGATAGTCTGGATTCAAGGCCAAACTTGTTACTGGCAAGTAGTAGAACAGACATCACATCCACGCCCTACACCATTCAAACTAAAAGATATAATACGAAGCAACAGACGTGCACTAGATTCTACACAGAAGCAACGGTCAAAGCCATTAGAGATGCTGTGTTCATCAACAGATCCAGATGAAGGTCTGATTGCTGAACTGGAGCCACCTGTTGATTCTACTTTTGCCACACAAAAACTGGAATTCCCAATCTCCTCCAAATAAACTGAGAAGATGCTGAGGTTGATTAGTGAAACTGCCACAGCAGTTGTCCCTGTATAGAAAAAAAGGAGGTAACAACTTCGTGGCATTATCACTGGTCTGTTAATGTACAGACCAAAGCAATGTTCTGGGGATAACAAGGTGTAGAGCTGGATGAACACAGCAGGCCAAGCAGCATCACAGGTGCAGGAAAGCTGACGTTTCGGGCCTAGACCCTTCTTCAGAAATCTGGGGACCGCGGTTCAAATCCCTCCACAGCAGATTGCGAAATTTGAATTCAAGAAAACAATCTGGAACTAAAAATCTAATGATGACTATGAACGTCAGGAAAAACCCATCTGGTTTACTATGAAACTGCCAACCTTACCTGGTCTGGCCTGCATGTGACTCCAGGCCCCGAGCAATGTGGTTGACTCTTAACTATCCTCTGGGCAATTAAGGATGAATAATAAATGCTGGCCCAGGCAGTGACACCCTCATTCCATTTAATACAAAATAAATGAAGTCAAAGATTTTTGATCGGGGGGGAAGGAGAAATATAATGAGCAGAATCAGAGTTTTGAGGGGAGATGTGGCATAAGGGGTTAAGTCGGACTATGTGGTCTGCTGATGAGACAGTATTCATCATCACAGGAAGTGATCGATGTCACATGATCTCTCTTGCAGCCTTGCGGCAAGATTAAGCCCCAGTTAGATGTTTTCTCAAAGTGAGTATTTTCCTTGCATTAACAAACCTTGTAAATATTCTTTCACAGCACAACAAGATCAAGAATATTATTGGTGTAGGCCTGAAATCTAAACGTTAATTTCTCTCTAAAGATGCTGCAAACCTATTGAGTATTTCTAGCATCTTCCAATCCCCCTTGAACACGGGGATGGTATCAGAGAATGGAGCATTGTAAATAGAATACCCTGGCTTAAAACTAAAAAAGGGTGGGGGGAGGATAAACACAGTAACTAGCTTCAAGATGGAGAAAGTTTTAAAGACTAAACTCTGGAACAAAATGATTTGGTATTTGTAAAAGCATAGGTTCATAAATGAAGGACAACACATATCTGTTAAAAGCAAATTATATTTGATAAGAGATAGTAGAAACTGCAGATGCTGGAAAATCTGAGATAACAAGGTGTAGAGCTGGATGAACACAGCAGGCCAAGCAGCATCATAGGAGTAGGAAGGCTGACGTTTCGGATGAAGGGTCTAGGCCCGAAACGTCAGCCTTCCTGCTCCTATGATGCTGCTTGGCCTGCTGTGTTCATCCAGCTCTACACCTTGTTATCTTATATTTGATAAACTTGATTGAGTTCTTTGATGAACTCTTGGATATATTTGATAAGGGTAGCATGGTTGATTGTGTGTACACAGGCTTTCATGAAGCATTTGACCAAGTGCCACATAATTGACGTGTCATTAAATTTAAAGTCTAAATGACCAGTGCAAGCACAAATACATGCCAAGGGACAGAAAGCAGAGAATGGTTGATCATACTGGAGGGCAGTATGCATCTAGGTTTATAAAAACATAGAAAACAGGCACAGAAGTAGGCTATTAAACCCTTCGAGCCTGCTCTGCTATTCAATAGGACTATGGGTTATCATCCAATCCAACTCAGTAGCTTGTTCTCGCATTTGTCCTACATCCTTTGATCTGTTCACCCCATCTCCTTTTTGAAAACATTCAACCACTTTCTGTGCAGGGAATTCCATAGGCTCACCACTTTCTGCGTGAAGAATTAGGACTACTGCTCCTTTTGAAATATGTTGCTGACATGCACTTGGATACACAGGGTTTCCACATTCTAAAAAAGAATTGGAAAATTGAAGACAGAACCACCAAAATTTCAAGCCTAATTTGTCTTTGGTACCTTTAATGTATGCTTTCTGAACTCAAAAGGCAATGGCCTAGTGGTATTATTGCTGGACTATTAATCCAGAGACACAGATAATGTTCTGGAGGACACAGGTTTTCAATTAAAAAAAGTCTGGAATTAAGAAACTAATGATGTCATTCAGGGAAGGAAATCTGCCATCCTCACCTGGAAACAACAACAGCAGCAGAAACAGCCCTGTCGACCCTGCAAAAGTCCTCCTGACTAACATCTGGGCGCTGGTGCCAAAATTGGGAGAGCTGTCTCACAGACTAATCAAGCAACAGCCTGACATAGTTATACTCACAGAATCATACCTTACAGACAACGTCCCAGATACCACCATCACCATCCCTGGATGTGTCCTTTCTCACTGGCAGGACGGACCCAGCGGAGGTGGCAGCACAGTGCTTCACAGTCGGGAGGCAGTTGCTCTAGGAGTCCTCAACATTGACTCTGGACCCCATGAAGTCTTGTGGCTTCAGGTTAAACATAGGTAAAGAAACCTCCTGCTGATTACCACATACTGTCCTCCCTCAGCTGATGAATCAGTACTCCTCCACTTGGAGGAAGCACTAAGGATGGCAAAGCACAAAATGTACTCTTGGTGGGGGTTGGGATTTCAATGTCCACCACCAACAATGGCTCAGCAGCAGCACCACTGATCGAGCTGGTCGGGTCCTAAATGACATAGTTGCTAGACAGGATTTGTGGCACCTGGTAAGGGAACCAACAAGAGGGAAAAACATACTTGACCTCATCCCTATCAATCTGCCATTTGCAGATGCATCTGCCCATGACAGTATCTGTAAGAGTGGCCACCACACAGTCCTTGTGGAGACAAAGTCCCGCCTTCACATTGAGAATAACCTCCATCGTGTTGTGTGGCACAGGCTTTGAACAGATTTAGCGATTTAGCAATTTAGCAATAGGGCATCCATGAGGTGCTGTGGGCTATCAACAGCAGCAGAATAGAGTAGGCGATGGCTTAGTAGTATTATCGCTGGACTATTAATCCAGAGACTCAGGTGATGTTCTGGGAACCTGGGTTCAAATCCCAAATGTGGAATTTAAATTCAATAATAATCTAGAATTAAGAGTCTAAATGATGACCATTAAACCATTGCCAATTCTCAGGAAAAACCCATCTGATTCACTAATGTCCTTTAGGGGAGGAAATCTGCCATCCTTACCTGGTCTGGCCTACATCAGATTCCAGACCCACCGCAATGTGGTTGACTCTGAACTGCCCTATGGGCAATTGGGAACGGGCAATAAATGTTGGTCCAGCCAGCAATGCCCATATCCCATGAATGAATGAAAAAATTTTATACTCTAGCGCAATCTGTAACCTCATGGCCTGGCATATCCCCCACTCAACCATTACCATCAAGCCAGGGGATCAACCCTGGTTCAGTGGAGACTGCAGGATGGCATGTCAGGAGCAGGCATACCTGAAGATGAGGCGTCAACCTGATGAAGCCACCAAACAGGACTACTTGCATGCCAAACAACATAAGCAGCAAGTGATAAACGGAGGTAAGCAATCCCACATCCAACAGATCAGATCTAAGCTCTGCAGTGCTACCACATCCCACTGTGAATGGTGGTGAACAATTAAACAACTCACTGGAGTAGGAGGTTCCACAAATCTCCCCATCCTCAATGATGGAAGAGCCCAGCACATCAGTGCAAAAGATAAGGCTGAAGCTTTTGCAGCAACCTGCAGCCAGAATTGCCGAGCAGATGATCCATGTCGGCTTCCTTCAGTGGTCCCCAGCATTACAGATACCAGTCTTCAGCCAATTCTATTCACTCCAGGTGATATCAGAAACCGTTGGAGGGAATGGATACTGCAAAGGCTACAGGCCCTGACCACATTCCAGCAACAGTTCTGAAGACTTGTGCTGCAGAACTTGCCACTCCCCTAGCCAGGCTGTTCCAGTACAGTTACAACATTGATGTTGAGGTGACACACGACATCAGGCTATAGTCCAACAGGTTTATTTGAAACCACAAGCTTTCAGAGCGCAGTCCCTTCGTCAGGTGAAATGGGACAGAAGAGCACACAGACACAGAAATTCATAGGCAGACAGATCTCTGCACTTATCTGTGTGTGCTCTTCTCTCACACTTCACCTGACGAAGGGGCTGTGCTCTGAAAGCTTGTGATTTCAAGTAAACCTGTTGGATTATAACCTGGTGGTGAGCTACAACACCAGCACCTACCTGATAATGTGGAAAATTGCCCAGTATGTCCTGTACATAAAAAGCAGGACAAATCCAACCCAGCGAATTACCACCCCATCAGTCTACTGTTGATCTTCAGCACGGAGATGGAAAGTGTCATCAACACTGCTGCCAAGTGACACCCAGTTTGGGTTCCACCAGGGCCACCCAGCTCCAGACCTCATTACAGCCTTGGTTCAAACATGGACAAACCAGCTGAATTCCACAGGCAAGGAGAGAGTGACAGCCCTTGACATCAAGGCTGCATTCAACTGTGGTATCATAGAACCCTAGCAAAACTGAAATCAATTAGTATCGGGGGCAAACTCTCCAGTGGTTACAGTCGTACCTGACACAAAAGGAAGATAGTCGCAGTTGTTGAAGGTAGTCATCGCAGTCCAGGACGTCTCTGCAGGAGTTCCTCAGGGTAGTGTCCTCGGCCCAACCGTCTTCAGCTGCTTCATCAATGACCGTCCCTCCACCATAAAGGTCAGAAGTGGGGGTGTTCATCAGTGATTGCACAATGTTAAGTACCACTCGCGACTGCTCAGACCCTGAAGCAATCTGTGTCCAAATGCAACAAGATCTGGACAATATCCAGGCTTGGGCTGAGAAGTGGTAAGTAACATTTGTATCACACAAATGCCAGGCTATGACCATCACCAACAAGAGACAATCTAACCACCACCCCTTGACATTCAATGGTGTTACCATCACTGAATCCCCCACTATCAACATCCTGGGAGTTATCATTGATCAGAAACTCAACTGGACTCACCATATAAATGCAATAGCTACAAGAGCAGGTCAGGCACTGTGGCAAGTAATTCATCTCCTGACTCCCCAAAGCCTGTCCACCATCTACGAGGCACAAGTCAGGTGTGTGATAGAATACTCCCCATTTGCTTGGATGAGTCCAGCCTCAGCACTCCAGAAGCTTGACACCATCCAGGACAAAGCACCCCGCTTAACTGGCACCACATCCACAAGCATCCTATCCTCCAACACCAACCCTCGGTAGCAGCAGTCTGTACTATCTACAAGACACACTGCAAGAAGTCACCAAAGATTCTCAGACAGCACCTTCCAAAGCCACAACCACTTCCACCTAGAACGACAAGGGCAGCTGATGTATGGGAACACAGCCACCTTCAAGTTCCCCTCCAAGCCACTCACCATTCCTGGCTTGGAAATATATCACCATTCCTTCACTGTCACTGGGTCAAAAGTCTGCAATTCCCTCCCTCATGGCATTATGGGTCAACCAACAGCAGGTGGACTGCAGCGGTTATAGAAGGCAGCAACTTCAAGGGCAACTAGGTACAGGCAATAAATGCTGGCCAGCCAGCGCATCCATATGCTGCAAAAAAATGAATAAAGAAAACGAGACCAAAACTGCACACAATATTCCAGGTGTGACCTCACCATTACCCTGTATAATTGTAGCAAGGCATCCTTGTTCCTGTACTGGAATCCTCTTGCTATGAAGACCAACATACAGTTTTACTGTCTTTACGGTCTGCTCCACCTGTGTACTTGCTTTCAGCAACAGGTGCATAAGGACACCCAGGTCTCACTGAATGTTTAGATCTCAAAATTTACAGCCGTTCAAATAATAACCTGCCTTCCTATTTTTACTTCTAAAATGGATTACCTCGCCTTTATCCATATTAAACTGCAGTTGCCATGCATTTACCCACTCACTCAGCCTATCCAAATCACATTGTAAAATCTCTGCATCCTCCTCACAGCCCACTTTTCCATCCAGCTTTGTGACAACTGCAAATTTTGAGCTATTACATTTAGTTCCTCTTAAAGTTTTTGAGAAGATTTGTAGCTCGGGTTGTGGATGAGGTTGTAGACTTGCTCGCCAAACCGTTTGATTGCAGACATTTTGTCACCCTGCTAGGTAACATCGTCAATGCGCCTCCGGTGAAGCATTGGTGTTCTGTCCCACTTGTTATTTATTTATATGTCTCGGTTTGCTGGGGTGGTTGGCATCACTTCTAGTTCTGTTTTTCAGTGGTTTGCATATAGGGTCCAGTTCAATGTGTTTGTTGATGGAATCCCGGTTGGAATGCCAGGCCTCCAAGAATTCTCTGGCATGTTTCAGTTTGTGGGCGCCTTATCTCGGTAGCCACATGCAATAAATCTTAAATAATTGCTTCAGTATTTGATAGTCTGAGAGATTTCTTTATAAGTAGCTGAATTAAAGGTAGGTATGGTAACTTACCTACAACACCCACTAGTCACTGCCTGCCATTCAGAAAAAGGCCCATTTAATTCCTACTCCCCATTTCCTATCTGGGAACCAATTTTCTGTCCACCTCAACATACTACCCCCCCAATCCCACATGCTTTCATTTTACACATTGATCTCTTACGTAGGATTTTGTCAAAAGCCTTCTGAAAGTCCAAATAAACTGCATCCACTGGCTCCCCTCATCAACTGTACCAGTTACATCCTTGAAGAATTCCAGCAGGTTTGTCAAGCATGATTTCCCTGTCTAGTGACTGTCCACTATTGTAACTAAATTACAAAATAATGCTTATTGTGTCTCAATGTTTCTTGCAGCCCACATCTAGTTTTAATGTACACAGTCACAGAGTCATATAGCGCATAAAAGGCCCTTCCACCTGTTGAGTCTACACTGTCAATGGCTGTCACTAAATGGACGTAAACCCAATTTCCTGCACTTCACCATATCCATGAATGTTATGATATTTCAAGTGCCCACCCAAATACTTTTTAAAGGTTATACAATTTCTGGCCTGTAATAACCCTCCATGCAGCGCATTCCAGATTCCCGTCACTTCTGAATGAAAAAGTTTTTTTCTCAAATCCTCTGTGAATCTCCTGGCCTTACCCCAAAACTATGTCCCGTCTTGACTGACCCTTCAACCTAGGGAAACAGCTGCTCCCAATTCACTCTAACCATACCTTCAATCTTATACACCTCAGTCATGTCCCTGCTTAGCCTTCGCTGCTCTAAAGAAAACAATCCAAGCCTGTCTAGTGTCTCCTTATAGCTCAATTGCTCCATCCCACGCAACATCCTCCTGAATCTTCTTTGTCCCCATCTAGTGCTATCACATCCTTCCTGTAGGGAGGTGATCAGAACTGCACTCAGCACTCTAGCTATGGTATAACCAATGCTCTATACAACTTCAACATTACCTCCTTGTTCTTACTCTATGCCACAACTGATGAAAGGACATGTCCCAAATACCTTTACTATCCTATTCAGATGCTCTGCTGACTGCATGGATCTGTGAATATTTCCCCTAAGATCCCGCTGTTCCTCTGAGCTACCCATTGTCCTGCACTATTAATACTCCCTCGCCTTGTTTCTTCTAGCAAAGTGCTTGCACTTGTCATGTTTAAATACCATCTGCCACTTCTCTGCCATCTGACCAACACATCTATATCTTCCTGTAACCTACAACCATCTTCACTATTAACCACCCTACCAATCTTGGTACTATCTGCAAACTCGCTTAACATTCCCCCCACATTTTTATCTGTATCATTTTATGTAATGACAACAATAAGGATCCCGCTTCTAATCCTTGTGGTACTGATCCTTGTGGTCCTGGACACCAGTCTCCAGTCACTCAAAGAGCCTTCCATCACTGCCCTTAGTGACCTATTACCAAGTCAGTTTCTGATCCATCTTGCCACGCTTCCCTTGTGGTACCTTGTCAAAAGCTTTCCTAAAATCCACATAAACTACATCAACTGAATTTCTTCATCCACACATTTGATCACATTTTCAAAAAATTCCAACAAGTTTGTTAGGCATGACCTCCCTCTCACAAAGTCACGCTGACCATCCCTAATTAACCCATGCTTTTCCGAGTGGACATTAATTCTCTCCTTCAGAATTTTCTCCAAGAGTTTCCCTACCACTGACGTGAGGCTCATCGGTCTGTAATTTCCTGGTTCATCTCTACCACCTTTCTTGATAAATGGAACCACATTAGCTATGCTCTAGTGGCCAGAAAGGAGTTAAAACTTTGTGTCAGAGCCCCTGCAATCTCCTACCTCGCCTCCCACAGCATCCAGGGACGCAATTCATCCAGGCCAGGGATTTGTCCGTTTTAAGCCTGTCAGAGCCTCCAATACTTCCCCATTTCCTATGTCAAACTGTGCAAGTTACTCACAGTAGCCTTTTCCTGAAGTCTGTACCTACATTCTCCTTTTCCTGAATGAAGATCTAAAAGTAGTATTCATACAACACCCTTCCAATGTCCTACAGCTTTACAGACTGTAAAGCTCCACACAGATTAGCTCCACACAGTAGTTTAACCTGACAGTCACCACACCCCAGGCAAAGGGCAAGGTTGAGAAGTTGGGACTATCATAGTCATCTCAGTTGGTATGGGAATTGAACCCATGTTGTTGCCATCACTCAGAACTGCAAACCAGCTGTTCAACCAACTATGAGCCAACCAACCCAACTGAGGGAGTTCTGCCTTACAGATGATACTTAAGCTCTGTCTGCCTTGAGGCTGTAGACTTGCTCGCCGAGCCGGTGTATTCGATTGCGGCTGTTTCGTCACCATGCTAATTAACATAGTCAGTGTGCCTCCGGTGAAGCATTGGTATTCTGTCCCGCTTGTTATTTACATGCCTCGGTTTGCTGGGGTGGTTGGCATCACTTCCGGTTTGGTTTTTCAGTGGTTTGTATATCAGGACCAGTTCCGGTTGGAATGCCAGGCCTCCAGGAATTAAAACCAAAGTTGCTGGAAAAGCTCAGCAGGTCTGGCAGCATCTGTGAAGGAGAAAATAGAGTTAACGTCTCGGGTCCGGTGACCCTTCCTCAGAACTCCACGAATTTCCTGGTATGTCTCTGTTTGGCTTGTGCTATTATGGATGTGTTGGCCCAGTCAAATTCGTGTCCTTCTTTGTCCGTGTGTATTGAGACCAGTGAGAATTGGTCGTGTCTCTTGGTGACTAGTTGGTGTTTGTGTATTCTTATTGTCAGTTTTCTTCCAGTTTGGCCTACGTAATGTTTCTCAGTCCTTGCATCGTGTTTTGTCCCACTCAAACTCCTAGATATCAGAGTAGCCCACAAACCACCAACCACTCTGCGACAGCTACTGACGAACGTAAAGGATCCCATACCCACAACCAGTAAAACGAACGTAATGTAGGCCACAACAAAAAAAACTGCATCCAGTTCTGGTCACCCCACCCAACAAAAGATCTCTATTCCTGCATGGAAAATGAGCATTACTAGCAAGATTACCATTTATCATGCATTTTTATTTGCCATTAAACTGAATGGTTTGCACAGCCATTTCAGAGGGCAATTTAGAGTCAACCACATTGCTAGAGGTCTGGAGTTACACATAGGCCAGATGACGCAAGGATGGCATATTTATTTCTGCTGATGTCATCAGTGAACCAAATGGGATTCTGCAACAACCAATGACAGTTTCAATGGCAACATTACAGAGACCGGCTTTCAATTCCAGATGTACAGATACAGATGAATTTAAATTCTTAACTCACGTCTCCAGAGCATTAGACTGGGACTCTGGTTTACAAATCCAATGACATTTCCACTAACTCACTGCCTTCCTTGAGTTTTTGAGAGCTTGCAGAGGCGACTTACAAGATTGAGGGAATTTAACTAATTTAGGTTGGAGAACGACCTTGTTTTCCTAAAAGCAGAGAAGTTCGAGGGGAGATTTGATTGAGGTGCTGATACACAGATTTTGATAAAGTAAACACAAAAGCTTTCATTACCTGATGGTGCAAGAGCTAAAAGGGGGTCTGATTTATGAGCAAAAAATATACTGGAAATGTGAATAGTTTTTTTACAGTGCAAGTACCTGAAACACGCTGTCTGTGAGGGTGGAAGAAGCGAAGACGATTAACGGTTTCCAAAAGGAAACTGGATGGGAAGATGGGATTGAGGGAAATAAACTTGCAGGCTATTGGGATAGTGCACAGGAATGTACATGATTAGCTTACAAATAGTAAATACACTTCAAAAGTACTCAATTAGATATTAAGTGCTTTGTTATGTCCTAAGCACATGACAGGGTCAGTATAAATGGAAATAATTATCTTCTTTCTTTCTTTGCATACAACCTTCACGTTATTTGCCACCCAATTACCACACATACCTGCGGTCAAAACCTGACCTAAAATTACTTCAGACACATCCTCTGGTTTGATGTTTCCTCTCTTCAGGACTTCTTTTATCACCACCGAAGCTAGTTGATGTGCAGCCAGGCCAGATAAACTGCCATTGAAGGAACCTACATAGACAAGTAAATTATACCAATATTTACTAAAATGCCACAAGTTATATAATGCAGAAACATTAATTAATTTGCAGTTCATTAATTTGTTGTTTCATGTTTGTTCGAATAATAACTTTCCAGAGGTTCGCAGGAGTCAAAATCAGCCAGAGAAATTGGAAAAGACGTGACTGTTCTCTTTCAGACCAAAGTGGATTGAAGGGAGATTTGATAGGAAGATAGAAGGTTATGACAGATTTGGATAAGTAGACATGGAAAAATTGGACTCATAGTACAAAGATCAGGGACCACAGATTTATGGTTATGGACAAGAGATGCAGTGATAATATGAGGAAAAAAAACTTGTTTGTACAGTAAGTGGTAATGAATTAGAACTCTTTGCCATGTGTGTGGTGAAAGTGGAAATAATGTTTTCAAAAGGAAATTAGATAGATGGAAATTAGAAGGTATTACATAGAGTCATAGAATCATACAGCACACACCCTGCTGTCCAACCGTTCCATGCCAAACATAATCCTAAACTAAACTAGTCCCACTTGCCTGCTCTTGGCCCATATCCCTGCAAACCTTTCCTTTTCATGTACTTATCCAAAAGTCTTTTAAAATGGTGTAACTGTGCTCACATCCACCAGTTCCTCAGGAAGTTCATTCTACGTGCGAACCACCCTGGGTAAAAAATTTGCTCCTTGTATCTTTTTTTTTTAAATCTCTCTACTCTCACCTTAAAAATATGTACCCTGGACTTGAAATCCCCCATCCTGGGGAAAAGACACCTACCATTAACCACATCTATACCCCTCATGATTTTATAAACCTCAAGGTCACCTCTCAACCTCCTACGCTCTAGTGAAAAAAGTCCCCAGCCTATGCAGGAGTATGAGGATTGATTTTTTAATTGTAAAAATATACCTCATTCAAAAAAAAATCCACAAGTACAAACAAAAAGGTCCTCTCATTCTGTTCTGTATAATCTTGCCAATGAGGAAAAAGAAACATGAATGCTACATTAGAATTTTACATCACACAGAGCTACTGTCCAGTTGCGAATAACAAGGACGTTTTAACTCATGCAGAAAGAAAGTACTTACATTTTGAGGCAAGGGGTCTGACACCTGAACTGACTCCCATTATACATTGGCAGAAAGATCTTAGATGATGGTCTTTTCCCACTGCATCTTGGCAGCAGCTGCCCCAAGCTTTACTGCGTCCCTCAGCACGTGATCCTGGACCTTGGAGTCTGCAACATTCAGTTGAGGACAAGTCTTTACACTGGAAGGTCAACTAGTTTAAGGAACACCAAAGGAGCATCTTTCACCGAGTTGTTGGTTTTCCAGGCACTATCAATGTTTGTCTTGGTATGCGTCCCAGGAAACAGTCCATAGAGTACAAAGTCCTGTGTCACAGAGCTGCTTGAAATCAAAGCCAACACATCTCTCTTCAGAGATAGCAAGAACTGCAGATGCTGGAGTCAGAGATAACAAAACGTGGAGCTGGAGGAACACGGAAAGCCAGACAGCATCAGAGGAACAGGAATGCTGACGTTTCGGGTCGGGACACTTCGTTCTCCAGACCTTCTTTGCAAAGGTCTGAATTACAGAATGTGGTGCATGACAGTTTCCACCCTCCACCTGCAGCCGCCTCAAGGGCAACGTGAAGTAGCAGACAGAGTTCGGGCATACATGAAGGATTTGATGGGTACTGCCCTTCTCACCACCAAGCAAACTGTGCCTTGGTGCTTGTGGGAAAGTTCTGGCAATGAGGTGTTCTGCCACATGACCTTGACAGTCTGTTGAGGAAACTACTTGACAGAATTAACCCTCTCCTTTTCCTGCAGGGTCACAAGGACACTGCCTGATAGACTCGTGGTCAAAGGCGTTTTCTTTTCAAATTTCTCTACGAGGGAGCGGTTGTAATGCAACAGTCTGGCCACTTGGAGCATTCTGCAGCAAGAGAGCCAAGCCCACCCTGGTCCTCGGGGACAGGTAGAACCTCAGTACATCGTGACACTTGACTTTTGCGGCAAAGATGGCAGCAGAGTAAGATGCTCCAGTCGGAGCTCCTCTGCTCACCAGTTACTTCTCTTTTCTCTTTATTTTTTCCCTTTGCAGCAGTTTTTCTTCCCACCTCCCTGTCCCACCAACTTCTCAAACTACCTTACCCTACCTGGAGAATGGAGGTGAGATGAAGGAAGAAGAGTTGCAGCTGGAGCCCAGGTGGGAGCAGAGCTTGTGGGTCGAGTCCTGGAGCAGGTTGAAGAGCAAGTCACGGCTGAAGCCTGGGCCAAGTCCCAGGGCGACAGCAGAGTGAGCAAGGGCCGACTCACGGCCAAGTCCTGGAGCAGGAAGAGAGCGAGCATGGGCCAAGTCGCGGCTGAGTCCTGAAGCGGAAGCAGAACGAGTCCTGGACGGAGGCCAGCACGTAGAGGCAGCATGGCCTACCTGAAACCCAGCAGGCACGGGCTCATGTTGGAAAACGACTATGAGGACTATAACTCGAGTACTTTATAGACACTACTTCTTCTCATTCTGGACGTTTAAACTCTGTATTCCTACACTAATCTATTTTTTATTATTTCAATTCTGTGAAATACTTAAAGTACCCTGTACCTCAGCTGGTGCCGAGAGGCGACATTACAAACTTTTCATTGCGCTCATTTGAGTGCACCTGACAATAAAGGCTATTCCATTCCTTGCATATGAGGATCTGTTTGATGCAGCCACACAAGGAGGTGGCTCTCAGGATAAGGGTGGTTTTGGGTACATTCCACATCCCCGCCACCCTTATCCAGAGCTTTGTACATTGAGTCCCTGCAGACACAGTCCACCTTTGACCTCTTATTGAAGTGGAAAATAGCTTGAGTGAATGCAGTGGCACAAGCTCAAGGAAAGGGCCAGACCTGCGCCACACACAGCAATGCAGAGTACTTCACACCTGATGAATAGGTTTTTACCCAATGGAGATGGAGTGACGCTCCCTCTGCCCTGTTTCTGCCTCACCTTGGCAATACGCTTCTCCCACGTTTTAGATTTGCAAATGCCACCTCCCAGAAAAGTGTACAGTCACACATCTTTAGCAGATCCTGACCAATCAAATCCCACAGAGCTGAATACAACTTGGCCAATAAGCCGTTACTTCCGGGAGCTTTACTCTTTTCAAAGGACCATCATCTCCAACATGCTGTTGCCTAAGACCTCCATTACAAAGGACAGTAACGGCTGGACGCCGCACTGTCTGTGGGCTTCGTGTCATAGAGTCTGGCAAATATGGATTCGCTGATCCTCAAAATGTCAGACTGAGATAATGTTACCGAGCCATCTTCATCTTTCAGGTTGCTGATACAGAGTTCTTCCTCTGCACCTTGTTGAAGAAGAAATGCAAGAAACTCCTCCTGGAGATCCTTCTTCACATTCCCTCCACACCCTTCCACCTCCATCATCTACAGCAGGAGTAGGTTATGCATGCTTTGCTGGAATTTGGCCAGTTTTCCCTGTCTCTTTCACAGCTTTTCAACACCTTTGAGGATGAAGAAGAACCTCTTGACGTTTCTCTTGACTGTTTCCCACCAGTCTGCTGGAGACTCAAAAGAGGGGTTTCACGGTTCTCCAACCTATGTAATTCCCTTCTGAGTTCCTCAATGTGTTCTGGGGTCAACAGTGGATTGCTCTAAGAAGCGTTGGCATGGACATGGTGCACCAAGTGACCTCCTTCTGTGTAAAACTGACTCCATGACTCAATGCATAAATTTCTTTATGAGGTGACAATATGCCAATTCTTTGGGACAATGTATACAGTTAATAGGAGTCAAAATGAGTTCTGAAGAAGTACAGATGTCTAAGATGGAAGTTCCAAGAGACAAGAAGGAGCTGAGAAGTTCACTTTGCTTGATCCAGTACATGAGTTCTCTCATAATTCTTATCAAAACACAGAAAACATCCATTTCGTACCAATGGTCAGGGTCACAGAAGAGAAATTACAGTAAACTCAAAGTAGCAGGATGCAAAGTAGCACTAGGCTGTTACATCACAACAGAAGGAAACCTGTCAGTGTAAAAGTTGATACTTCTTGGCTGCAAGTGGCTCTGACACAAGAAGGTAAAATCATAGAATCCCTACAGCATGGAAACAGGCCATTCGGCCCAACAAGTCCACACCACCCCTCCGAAGAGCATCCCACCCAGACCCATTCCCCTACCCCTGATTTCCCTATGTCTAACCCACCTAACCTAAACATCCCTGAACACTATGGGCAATTTAGCATGGCCAATCCACCTAGCCTGCACATATTTGGACTGTGGGAGGAAAGTGCAGCACCTGGAGGAAACCCATGCAGACACGGAGAGAATGTGCAAACTCCACACAGACAGTCGCCCGAGGCTGGAATCGAACCTAGGTCCCTGATGCTGTGAGGCAGCAGTGCTAATCACTGAGCCACCGTGCCACCCAAATCAATATGCAGTATTTGCTGACACTGGAACTGCAGATAACTGCGTATGGTTGCTTACTCTGAAACGCGCAGGAACACAGTTACAAAACCTGAATGCTATTGCGTCTTGTGCAAAGTCTGTGCTGCACATGTGCAAAACAGGTGCAACACTGAAACTAGAATAAAACAAAGAACTGCAGATGCTTGAGATCTGAATTAAAAACAGAAATTGGTGGAGAAACTCAGAAGGTCTGGCTGCATCTGTGGGAAGTAAACAAGACTTAATGTTTCAAGTCCGGTGACCCTTCATCAGAATTAAAACAGGAATAGGATAGAGATCAGGCCAAAGCAGAATGGATGGGCTGAGGATGGGGAGCAGAATGGGAGGGCTGGGGAGGTGGGAAGAGAGGAGAACGAATGGGGCTGGTGGGGGTGTGAAGAGGTGAACAGGTGGGGCTACTGGCGTGGGAAGAGAACGGGCAAGGCTGGGGATGCGAAGGGGAGAACAGTCGGGGTGGTGGGCTTAGATAAAATGGATGTTTTCTCCCCCCTACTCCGACCATCCTAACGGATGGACAGCCCAATATCCCCATCTCCACCCTGACCCAATCACCTTCTCAGCACGATCTCCTCCCCTTACTGCCCTGACCTCTTTCCCTGCCCCACCACCACGATTGCTCCTTCCTCCCCTTGGTGCATCTCCAATGCTCTCCCCTTTCATGGCTGCCTCTGTTAATATGCAAATGTGTATTCACCGGGGACTAGCTCACATGTTCTGTGGTGTCATCAAACGCAGCCAAATCAATAGCTGATGTTAGATCCTCAAATTAGAAATCCAAACAGAAATAACAACATGGGAGAAATTTTGGGTCATTTATGCATTATAGAAATTCTATACATATCTACGTTGGAGACTATTGAAAGTGAAGAGTGATCATTGACCACTACAGCAAATTAATGTGACAATGATAAATTTCCCCAGCAATTTCGGTTTTTGTTTCAGATCTTCAGCATGCACAGGTCTTTGCTTTGTCTTGTTTACTTTTCACTCAGTAGACAGGACCTGTTCTTTCCCTTTGACACCTTAATTTACACCCATTTTACACTCCCCTTCCTTTTCACCACCATTAACAACTTCTTTGTCTTTGATACTCTGCGCCTACAGCATCTGTTCTCTTTGTCCCTCCTCTGCCTCTGTCAAAAGTTTAAACAAAGATTTTCCAAT
Organism: Rhincodon typus; assembly: GCF_021869965.1. Classification (NCBI taxonomy): domain Eukaryota; kingdom Metazoa; phylum Chordata; class Chondrichthyes; order Orectolobiformes; family Rhincodontidae; genus Rhincodon; species Rhincodon typus. The sequence goes on along the minus strand of NC_063340.1, from coordinate 30,595,622 downwards.
ATCTTTCATACAGAAAAAGTCATGCTTCATTAAACATTACCTGTTACTCTCTCTGCAGATGTTGCCAAAACTGTTGAGTTTTTCCAACATTCGCAGTGCTTGTGATAGACTCCCAGCATCCGCAGTGTGTTGTTTTAATTATAAAAGCTGACAGTTATTCTTCTTTAAATTTAAATGTGATACAAAAAAGTTAATAATTGGAACAGGTTAGGGAAACCCACGACTGAAGGTGACACAAGATAGCTGCCCATGGATTTTTTGCTGACATAAGATGATCAAAAAGGAATTAGCAGCCACACAGAGCAAACTTTCACACCCAGACATGTGGCCTCCATATAGGGTTACTAGATAAGATAATGAAAGGTTACAGTGAGAGAAGACAATGGAGTGTAGTCAGGGAGGGACAGATGAAAACTTTTTTAACAAACTAATTGTAAAAGTTCCCATTTAATGTAGAGTAGAAGGGGAGATTTGACCCACCTAGTTAAAACATTTTCAGGTAGTTGCAAATAGCATAAACAAGTACACGTTCGTATACAATAGTGACAGCTTTAGTTTTAGTATATTAGACATCGTGGAATTTAATTATATTTCTGAGACAGGCAGCTCTAAGCACATAAGCATTTTTGATCAGGAGCATCCTTGAAAAACCTAGACAAGAGACACCTGGGCGCAACCAAAGTCCCAAGCTTGTTACATAGTAAAGTATAAAAAGAAACATCCGGTCCCACTGTATTCTGAACTTATTAGGTAATTGTAAATTAAAATACAACCTACAAACTAATATGAAGGGATTTAGCTGAATTCCTATGAGCAGTCAACCTCAGACAGCAAAGAGAGGCTCAATTCATTAGCAGAGAAGCAAATGGTGTAAACTGATAGCCTCTAAGAAAGCACTAAGAGACAGTTAGGATGGTAAGGTCTATAAAGAGGTTAGTGTGGCTTTGGAAAGATAAGCAATTGCAGCTTCACAGCTCAGCAAATGCAAAGCTGTGAAAGTGATTGAATTTCTTCCTTATCATTGGAATTTGAATATGTGCGATCTTGTTTGGTGGAGAAAACTAGTGTGAAAGCTTTTTGAAGTAAAGAGAGTGGGGCCCAACCAAGGATCATACCTCTGTTTTGAATCAACTTGCAGCTGCAAGAAAGACTGTGTTTGTTTGATCTCCAAAGGTTGAGAGAGAGAAGCTGCTCCCCAGTTTGTCAGCTTTGTCAAAGGATTATAACATTAAATGTAACTGTAAAACTTCACGTAACCAACTTTACATTGGAACTGATATTACACATTTGATAGCAATTGGTAGAAATTAGCATCCTTTAATATCTCCGATAATAAGGTCAGTAGTGAATATAAATTGTTTAACAGAACCAACTTATTGGCAATTAAGTGATGCAGCTGGCAAAATCTGGGAAGGAGTATAACTGTCAGTATTGGAATGTGATTGAATGAGAAGCATTGGATAAAGGTGCCTGGTGAACATCATTAGATCATGAGAGGACCTACGGACGTCCACAGACATGTTCATCATCAATTGTGTTTATAGGACTGGATGTGTGGATTAAGGGGATGTGGCTAACAATGACATAATTGTACCACAGAATGTATAAAAATGCTGTACTTGGCTGAGAGAACCAGAATGCCATGAAGAAACTGCTTCCAAGGACCTCTCCCACATTGCATTGGTAAAGAGCTCTGAATAAAGATCAAATGGTGCTGCTAGACACAGGACACAAGTCTCCCCTTTGACATCTCTCCCCAACAAAACAGTTATATTTAGAGGGTTTTCTTTAAAAAGTATGATTTTATAGTTTGTAAGTCATATTGGTATTGTATATATTCATATGTGTGTAGTATCCAAGTGCCACAACATTCACTATTGCACTACAGTTGGACTCAGAGACAATGCATTAACCTGCAGCACATGGTGAACTCTATTAAATACACTCAAAATATCTCCAGCATGTGTGTCTGGACCAGTGGGCAAAATTTTTCAAATGGCACTCTGAGTATTAACTGGCCAGAGATGACAATCTTCCCCTCAGGCAGATGCTATCCAATCAGGCTAACTGGCAACTCTGTAGTACCAGCAAAGCAGCTCCTGCAGTAGCTAGGTCTGAGGTCACAAACAATCCCCAAATTCTAAGGGGAAAATTCTAACAGTTCCTGTAGGACAGTTTGCAGGCTTGGACGGGCCTATAAATATTCCCAAATGGCCTTCCAGCTGCCCTACCCCTGTCTCCCATTTGTCCAGCATTTCACATGGGGCACACAAGGTCTAGGGCAATCCAACTGTCCTTACCTCAGTTGAGGCCCCTAAGTGACTATTTAAGGGCCTCTTACTTCGCAGCCTCAAATTTGAATCTGGCAACAGAAGCACAGGGGCAGAGAGGAAGCTGGGTACTATGCCCTACTCAGGCCTGGGGTGGGGAAGCACGTCCTAGGTTCTATACTTCCACAGGTGTTCCCTTCCCCAAACCCTCACTCCCATTACCCACCACCACGAGAGTTCTTCTCTTTACCTTCTGGACTCTGGGATTTAGACTCAGACTTTAGTCAGAAGAACTTAGGAGCAATCTAAAAATTGGCAGGAGTGAAATAATTCTGGGAATTCATCTGGTCCCAATTTCTGTTTGCAGTAGAGAGCTCAACCCCCTATACTTCTGACCTATGGCTCCTTTACAGGAGTTGAAATCTCTAAGTTCCCCATAATATTTCTACAGTCAGACTAGCTTTTCCATGACTGTTGGTTTATGAATCTCAGTGGAACTATAGTCTGGATTTGGGAAAGTGTATTACTCAAGATCCCTCCGTCCAATGGAACTCATTAACCTCCCTATACTGAGATAACAAGGTGTAGAGCTGGATGAACACAGCAGGCCAAGCAGC
>NC_063340.1:30562974-30592335 GCF_021869965.1 Rhincodon typus | reverse complement strand
AAGGCTTCCTGCTCCTCTGATGCTGCTTGGCCTGCTGTGTTCATCCAGCTCTACATTTTGTTATCTCAGATTCTCCAGCATCTGCAGTTCCTACAATCTCTGAAACAACCTCCCTATACTGACTGCCACAGTTCCTTATGACCACTCAGCGCTGCCTGGAGGCTGGGACTGGCTACCTCCAATTCCGGGCCATCCCCTGGGAGTACCGGGCAGAGTCGGTCCAGCAATTCTGCTCTGCACTTGAAAGACAGTGGGCTAATACTAGGGAACCATAGAGAGTGTACCAGTCGATGAATGGGGAATTGGAAGTGAAGGTTACAAGTGAGATAGGGCAAAGGCGTCACAACAAGTTCCTTTTGATTCCTGAATAAAGCAAAGGATTCTCTCTGCTGACGCCCAAACTCCATTCTTTTCACTGTTTGTGGTGAGGGATATGATGTGGGCACCATGCACACCAGGATGATACTAGGCTACTCCATCTCCCTACTACCAGCCTGCTGGGATGACTGACTGGTCTCCTCCTGTTTTTGGGTAACAGGATGGAGGGGCTGAATGGCATCCCCTTGCTCCTGTGTAACAAGACAAGGGAATATTCAGTGAATGGTAGGACACCAGGAAACTTAGAGGAACCGAGGGATCCTGGGGGGTCTTGTCCACAGATCCCTGAAGGGAAAGGGAAAGGTTACTAGGAATTTAAGAATCCATGACTATTTCCATCTGGAAGGACTAGGGCAGCAGATATATGACCAGACATGTGGAACATCTAGTCAAGAGGAAGAAGGAAGCTTACTTAAGATTGAGGAAGCAAGGATCAGATAGGGCTCTACAGGGTTACAATGTAGCCAGGAAGGAACTGAAGAACTGAGGAGAGCTAGGAGGGGGTATGAAAACGCCTTGGCGGGTAGAATTAAGGAAAACCCCAAGGCGTTCTATACTTCTGTGAGGAACAAGAGGATGGCCAGAGTGAGGGTAAGGCCGATCAGGAATAGTGGATGGAACTTGTGCATGCAGTCAGAGAAGGTAGTGGAGGTCCTTAATGAATATTTTGCTTCAGTATTCACCAGTGAGAGGGACCTTGTAGTTTGTATCGACATCGTGAAACAGGCTGATATGCTCAAACAGGATTAGGAAGGAGGATGTGCTATAAAATTTTGAAAAAGATGAGGATGGATAAGTCCCCTGGGCCAGATGGGATATACTCAAGGTTGCTACGGGAAGCAAGGGAAGAGATTGCTGCGCCTTTGGCAATGATCTTTGTGTCCTCACTGTCCACTGGAGTAGTACCAGATGATTGGAGGATGGAAAATGTTATTCCCTTGTTCAAGAAATGGAATAGGGATAATCCTGGGAATTACAGACTCGTCAGCCTTAGTTCTGTGATGGGCAAATTATCAGAGAGGATTCCGAGAGGTAGTATTTATGATAATTTGGAAAAGCACAGTGTGATTAGAAATAGTCAGCATGACTTTGAGAGGGGCAGGTCATGCCTCACATTATTGAATTCTCATAGAATAGAATCCCGACAATGTGGAAACAGGCCCTTTGGCCCATGTCCACACCAACACTTGGAGCAGCCCACCCAGACTCATCCCCCTATAACCCACCCAAGGTGCACATCACTGAACACTACAGCCAATTTAGCATGGCAAATCTACCTAACCTGCCCATCTTTGGACTGTTGGGGGAAACCTGAGTACCCAGAGGAAACCCACACAGACATGGGGAGAACGTGCAAACTCCACACAGACAGCCACCTGAGGGTGGAATCGAACCCGGGTCCCTGGTGCTGTGAGGCAGCAGTGCTAACCACTGAGCCACCATGCTGCGAACATGGTGGACAATGGGGAACCTGTGAATGTGGTGTATCTGGATTTCCAGAAGGCATTTGACAAGGTGCCACACCAAAGGCTGCTACACAAGATAAAGTTGCATGGTATTACAGGTAATGTATTGGCATGGATAGAGGATTGGTTGACCAGTAGAAAGCGAAGAGTAAGGGTAAATGGATGTTTTTCTAGTTGGCGGTCAGTGGCTAGTGGTGTGCCTCAGGGATCAGTGTTGGGACCGCAATTGTTTACAATTTACATAGATGATTTGGAGTTGGGGACTAAGTGTGGTGTGTCAAAATTTGCAGATGACACTAAGGTGAGTGGTAGAGCAAAGTGTAAAGAAGACACTGAAAGTCTGCAGAGGGATATAGATAGTCTAAGTGAGTGGGCAAAGGTCTGGCAGATGGAGTACAATGATGAAAAGTGTGAGGTCATCCATTTTGGTAGGAATAACAGCAAAATGGACTAGGTTTTAAATGGTAAAAAATTGCAGCACACTGCTGTGCAGAGGGACTTGGGTGTCCTTGTGCATGAATCACTAAAAGTAGGATTGCAGGTGCAGCAAGTAATTAAAAAGGCAAATGGAATTTTGTCTGCCATTGCTAGAGGGATGGAGTTTAACAACAAGGAGGCTATGCTGCAGCTGTATAGGGTCCTGGTGAGGCCACACCTGGAGTACTGTGCACAGTTTTGGTCTCCTTACTTGAGAAGAGATATACTAGCACTGGAGGGGGTGCAGAGGAGATTCACTCGGTTGATTCCAGAGTTGAAAGGGTTGGATTATGAGGACAGACTGAGTACACTGGGATTATACTCATTGGAATTCAGAAGAATGAGGGGAGATCTTATAGAAACAAAGAAGATTATGAAGGGAATAGATAAGGTAGAGGCAGGGAGGTTGTTTCCGCTAGCAGGTGAAACTAGAACAAGAAGGCATAGCCTCAAAATAAAGGGAAGCAGATGTAGGACTGAGGTCAGGAGGAATTTCTTCACCCAAAGGGTGATGAATCTGTGGAATTCCCTGCCCAGTGAAGCGGTTGAAGCTACCTTGCTGAATGTTTTTAAGGCAAGGCTAGATAAACTTTTGAACAGTAAAGGAATTAAGGGTTATGGTAAGTGGGCAGGTAAGTGGAGCTGAGTCTCAAAAAGATCAGCCATGATCGTATTAAGTGGCGGGGCAGGCTCGAGGGGCCAGATGGCCTACTCCTGCTCCTAGTTCTTATGTTCTTATGTTATGATTTTAATCTTCCAAACTGATAAGCCTCATAACACACATTGAGCATTATAGGAAACTGAAATTCTGCTGTGATCACACTGAACTGACATGATTAACATATATTCCTGGAAAAGTTTTCAATATATTAATATACAAATCTGCTGGATTCATCCAAGTATTCTAAATAAACTTAAATACTCTCTACGTTGTATTCCGGGAATATAAACCCGGTATTACCAAAGAACCCCTACAAATATGGAAACAGGCCATTCGGCCCAAAGGGTCCTCGGCGACCAAGCCTCTGAACAGTAGCCCACTCAGACCCATCCCCCTACCCTATCCCTGCATTTCCCATGGCTAATCCACATAGCCTGCACATCGCTGAACACTAGGGCAATTTAGCATGGCTAATCCATCTAACCTGCACACCTTTGGACTGTGGGAGGAAAGCGGAGCACCCAGAGGAAACCCACGCAGACACGGGGAGAATGTGCAAATTCCACACAGACACTCGTCCGAGGGTGGAACTGAACCCGGGTCCTTCGCAGCATTGCTAACCAATGAGCCACCGTGCCGCCCTCGATTTGGTATTTTTTTCGTAAATTAAGGTAAAGTCGCCATAGTTCCAGAGAAGTACAAAGCTGCCCTTTTAACATTAAAGGACTACTTTATTTGTCGAAAAGAACTGCAGTATTTAGGTTCAGTTTAAAATGTTTGGTTGCCATACCTCGCTAACTTCACTCCACGGAAAAGAATGGCTGTAGGGACATTGCCTATCCGCTGCTGAGTTAAAAGACAATGATAGGGAGCGTGCGATTGGTTGCCAGCCGGCTCCTGATCGGCGGCTGGTCCAACAAGAGGCCACGGCTGGGCCAAAAGGTTTGCACACGGATTCCGACTTTCCGCGCAATTCGAATGGAGGGCAGGGAAAGAGTCCGTCTATTATTGTTTCACTATTTTACAGCATATGCGCGGACCCGACTTGTTCGCTCCATTCCCTTACCAATCCGAATGTTCTTACCGATCGGGGTTCTGGCAGCACATACGATGACCACATCCTCCTCTTGACTCATGATGCCAGCAATGGATGCGAGTGTTCGGGGAGGAGCTACTGCAAATACGGGTCAGACATCACAGCTCGTGGGGCGGAGACAAGATCATAGATAGTGACTGCACAAAAGCGTACTGCTCAGTTGTGTCATAGTGACTGTACAAGAGCTACCTAAATATTCCCTTCTATACATTGTTATTGGGCAATGCTGCATTTTTCCTTTCACATGATTTTTCAATATTCTTTTGAAGGCCGCGGAAATCTTTTTTCAACATCCTCCCAGATCCTAACCAGACACTGTGTAGCTCTTTGAATCAGAGATAGTAGGAACTGCAGATGCTGGAGAATCCGAGGCAATAAGGTGCAGGGCTGGATGAACACAGCAGGCCAAGCAGCATCATAGGAGCAGAGAGGCTGACGTTTCGGGCCTAGACCCTTCATCAGAAAAAGGGGAGGGGAAGGGGGTTCTGAAATAAATAGGGAGAGAGTGGGAGGCGGATAGAAGATGGATAAGTGGAGAGGAAACAAACAGGTCGAAGAGGCGGGGATGGAGCCAGTAAAGGTGAGTGTAGGTGGGGAGTTAGGAAGGGGACACGTCAGTCCAGGGAGGACGGACAGGTCAAGGGGGCGGGATGAGGTTGGTCGGTAGGAGATGGAGGTGCGGCTTGAGGTGGGAGGAGGGGATAGGTGGGAGGAAGAACAGGTTAGGGAGGCAGGGACGAGCTGGACTGGTTTTGGGATGCGGTAGGGGGAGGGGAGATTTTGAAACTTGTGAAATCCACATTGATACCATTGGGCTGCAGGGTTCCCAAGTGGAATATGAGTTGCTGTTCCTGCAACCTTCAGGTGGCATCGTTGTGGCACTGCAGGAGGCCCAGGATGGACATGTCGTCTGAGGAATGGGAGGGGGAGTTGAAATGGTTCGCGACTGGGAGGTGTGGTTGTTTATTGCGAACCGAGCGTAGGTGTTCTGCAAAGCGGTCCCCGAGCCTCCGCTTGGTTTCCCCGATGTAGAGGAAGCCACACTGGGTACAGCGGATGCAGTATACCACATTGGCAGATGTGCAGGTGAACATCTGCTTGATGTGGAAAGTCTTCTTGGGGCCTGGGACGGGGGTGAGGGAGGAGGTATGGGGGTAGGTGTAGCACTTCCTGCGGTTGCAGGGAAAAGTGCCGGGTGTGGTGGAGCTGGAGGGGAGTGTGGAGCGGACAAGGGAGTCACGGAGAGAGTGGTCCCTCCGGAAAGCAGATAAGGGTGGGGAGGGAAAGATGTCTTTGGTGGTGGGGTTGGATTGCAGATGGCGGAAGTGTCGGAGGATGATGCGTTGGATCCGGAGGTTGGTGGGGTGGTACGTGAGGACGAGGGGGATTCTTTTTTGGTTCTTATTGCGTGGACGGGGTGTGAGGGATGAGGTGCGGGAGATGTGGGAGACACGGTTGAGGGCGTTCTCGACCACCGAGGGGGGGAAGTTACGGTCCTTGAAAAACGAGGACAACTGAGATGTACGGGAGTGGAATGCCTCATCCTGGGAGCAGATGCGGCGGAGGCGAAGGACTTGGGAATAGGGGATAGCATTTTTGCAGGAAGGTGGGTGGAGTATTCTAGGTAGCTGTGGGCTTGAAATGAATATCAGTTTCTAGGTGGTTGCCCGATATGGAGACAGAGAGGTCCAGGAAGGGGAGAGAGGTGTTAGAGATGGTCCAGGTAAACTTAAGGTTGGGGTGGAAGGTGTTAGTGAAGTGAAGTACCATAAAACCCGCGGACAAGCGAGGCGCAGTTGTAGTATGGCGCACTGACCTCTACATCGCTGAGGCCAGACGCCAACTCTTCGACACCTCCTCCTACCGCCCCCTTGATCACGACCCCACCCCTGAGCACCAAACCATCATCTCCCAAACCATCCACAACCTCATCACCTCAGGTGACCTCCCACCCACGGCCTCCAACCTCATCGTTCCCCAACCTCGCACTGCCCGCTTCTATCTCCTTCCCAAAATCCACAAACCTGAATGCCCTGGTCGACCCATTGTCTCTGCCTGCTCCTGCCCCACCGAACTTATCTCCAACTATCTAGACTCCATTTTCTCCCCCTTGGTCCAGGAACTCCCTACCTATGTCCATGATACCACCCACGCCCTCCACCTCCTCCAGAACTTCCAATTCCCCGGTCCCCAACACCTCATCTTTACCATGGACGTCCAGTCCCTCTACACCTGCATTCCCCATGCAGATGGCCTTAAGGCCCTCCGCTTCTTCCTGTCCCGCAGGCCCGACCAGTCCCCCTCCACTGATACCCTCATCCGCTTAGCCGAACTCGTCCTCACACTCAACAACTTCTCTTTCAATTCATCCCACTTCCTACAGACAAAGGGGGTAGCCATGGGTACCCGCATGGGCCCAAGCTACGCCTGCTTCTTTGTAGGTTACGTGGAACAATCCCTCTTCAGTACCTACACCGGCCCTAAACCCCACCTCTTCCTCCGTTACATTGATGACTGTATCGGCGCCGCCTCGTGCTCCCACGAGGAGCTCGAACAGTTCATCCACTTCACTAACACCTTCCACCCCAACCTTAAGTTTACCTGGACCATCTCTAACACCTCTCTCCCCTTCCTGGACCTCTCTGTCTCCATATCGGGCAACCACCTATAAACCGATATTCATTTCAAGCCCACCGACTCCCACAGCTACCTAGAATACTCCTCCTCCCACCCACCTTCCTGCAAAAATGCTATCCCCTATTCCCAATTCCTTCGCCTCCGCCGCATCTGGTCCCAGGATGAGCATTCCACTCCCGTACATCTCAGTTGTCCTCGTTTTTCAAGGACCATAACTTCCCCCCCTCGGTGGTCGAGAACGCCCTCAACCGTGTCTCCCACATCTCCCACACCTCATCCCTCACACCCCGTCCACGCAATAAGAACCAAAAAAGAATCCCCCTCGTCCTCACGTACCACCCCACCAACCTCCGGATCCAATGCATCATCCTCCGACACTTCCACCATTTGCAATCCGGCCCCACCACCAAAGACGTCTTTCTCTCCCCACCCCTATCTGCTTTCCGTAAGGGACTGCTCTCTCCGCGACTCTCGTCCGCTCCACACTCCCCACTAGGCCCACCACCTTTCCCTGTAACCGCAGGAAGTGCTACACTTGCCCCTACATCTCCCCCCTCACATCCAAGGAACCAAAAAAACCTTCCACATCAGACAGAGATTCACCTGCACATCCGCTGCTCCCAATTTGGCCTCCTCCACATTGGTGATATTCAAGCAGAGGCTTGGAGACCGCTTTTGTAGAGCACCTGTGCTCTGTTCGCAACAAACGAGAACACCTTCCAGTCGGGAATCACTTCAACTCCCCCTCCCACTCCCTGGACGACATGTCCATCCTGGGCCTTCTCCAGTGTCACAATGACGCCACACAGAAACTGGAGGAGCAGCACCTCATATTCCGCCTTGTGAGCCTACAACCCAATGCTCTCAATGTGAACGTTACTGGTTTCAAAATCTCCCCACCCCGGCCTCATCCCGTGACCAACCCTCCCTCTCATCCCCACCTCCTTGACCTGACACAACCTGTCCGTCTTCTCCCCCACCTATCTGCTCATCCCAGCTCACTGACCAATCCCCACCGCTGCCTACCTGCACTCACCTATCACCATCCCGCCTCTCCTCTATTTATTTGAGCTCCTTTCCCCCTCCCCCATTTCAAGAAGAGTCCTGACCCGAAATGTCAGCTTTCCTGCTACTCTGATGCTGCCTGGCATACTGTGTTCCTACCAGCTCCACACTGTGTTATCCCTGTATAACTGCAGTAAGACAACCCAAAAACTGGAAACAGTAAAATTCCAAATTGGCCTAGGGTCCAGTTAGAAAGGTCTTTAAAATATCAAAAATAGGTCTTCTTAATATTCTTTTACAGGATATGGGTGACACTAGCTAGGCTAACATTTATTGTCCATCACTATTTGCCCAGAGGGCAGTTAAGAATCAACTACTTTGCTGTGGCTCTGGAGTCACATGTAGGCCAGACCAAGTAAGGATGGCAGTTTCCTTCCCTAAATGACATTAGTCAACCAGATGGGTTTTTCCTGACAATTGACAACGGATTCATGGTCATTGTTCAACTCTTAATTTCAGATTTTAATTGAATTCAAATTCCACTATTTGCCTCAGAAAGCAAAAGTAGGCAAACAGTAATAAATGTGCTGCTTCTTTGCGTGTGCCATTTTCCCACTCTTTTATATTAGATTCCATTGCATACACAGCACAAAGCAAGACATTTCATTTATCCGAACCAGTCCTTGCCAGTTCTTTTGTTCTGGATCAGTGTCCTCCTGTCTTTTGTCATCTATTAATTCTGTATTTGTATATTTTTGTCCTCTTTGTATGCCTCTCCTTAAACACATCAGTACTGTTTGTTTCGACCATCCCCTGTGATAACAACTTTAACATTCTCAAACTCTGGGTAAAGAAGTTTCATCTGAATTCTCTATTGGATTATTCAGTGACTGCCTCAGAGTAATGTCTTTCATTTGGGAGGAAACATTCGGTGTCTTGTCATGACTCACTGGGATAGCATGCTGGAAATCAAGCCCTGCTATCCCCAACATTGTCCAAAAGTCAAAGATATTAAAATGCATAGATTCCAGCCTTGAGTGACTGCCAGCATGGAGTTTGCATATTCTTCCCATGTCTGCTTGGGTTTCCACCAGGTGCTCTGGTTTACTCCCACAGGCCAAAGATACGCATCTTAGGTAGATTGGCCATGCTAAATTACCTGGCCGTGACTAAGGATGTGTCGGCTAGTTGGATTAGCCACAGAAAATGCGAGGTTAAGGGGATAGGGTAGACAGGGTCTGGGTGTGGGTGGGATGCTCTTCAGAGGGTCAGTGCAGATTCAAAGGGCTGAATGGCCTCTTTTTCCATTGTAGGGATTCTATGATTCTCATACAAAATACCCAACTTACTTAATGTTCAGTTCCAGGTTGAAAAGAAACCAGGTCTGTGCTTTAAGTTAAGAATTACTATTTATTACAAATAAATAGATTCTAGGTACAAGTAAGCAGTAATAAACCATTACAAACTAAACTTATGATCAAGAACCATTCAACGTTTCTTCTTGGCCTTCTGTTTCCAAATGTTTTCACAGGTTTGCAAAAAGCACACAGGATGGTTGGTTCACTTATAGAAGGTCTCTGACTTATCAATTTAAAAACTACAACTTACAGCAACTGGAGGAGGAAGGATAAACTGGTTTTCTTCGGATTTAAAGTGGGCTTTGACTCCAGATGACAGCTGCATCATATTCTCCTTGCTGTTGTATTCAGTGCCTTGACTAATAAAGCCAAATGTCGCATATGCTGCCTTAACCACATTTTGCTCTTGTCCTACTACCTTCATGGATTTATAGACCAGCATTAAGATCCCTTTGATTCTGTAATTCCTAGGGTCCTATCATTGAATGTGTATTCCCTTGCCTTGTTAGTTTTCCCAAAATGCATCATCTCATACTTTTCAGGATTAAGTTCCACTTTTGTTCAGCCCATCTGATTAGCCTAATGTATATCATTCTGTAGTCTAAGGCTTTCCTCATTACTTGCCACACCACGAATTTTGATGTCATCTATTTTGTTCCAGCTCCAAGTTGTTCAGTTAGTTGAAAACTAATCACACAGTTGGCAGGCAAAAAGCCCCAGTCATCGGTAACTAGTCACTAGTCCATAGACTAATCAACTTCTTGATACCAACCATGATTCTACATTCAATATGAATTCTTTGGCTCCAGTTCGACTGCAACCACTTCAACTACTATTTGTTCAAACAGCCATACAAAACAATGTAGGCTGAGTTTCAGGTTGCTTCCTCTTCAAAACAGACAGCAATCATGCAAAGCACTGGTTTTAAAACAATTCTCATTTCAGTCCATAATTTTAAAAAACATGATAATAGAAAGATAATGTGTTTACACTATACCCCCTTTATTCAAATCTTCATCTTCAAGATCAAGACTAGTTCATTCCTGTCTCCAATCCCCTCAACTCTCCACCCCTCTCCTCCAAGAGACCCAGCCTTTCAATGCTTTCATAGGTCTACCCATGCATCTCTGGTATCATCTGTGCAAGCCTTCTTCACTGCCTGTGCAGTGCTCTATCCAACTAAAACTGCACTCAGTACTCTAATCAAGCTTCAGTACAGGTTTAGCATAACTTGCCAACTTTTCAATTTTACCCCTCAAAGTAAAATCTGTGCTTGATTGCTAGTCCCCCTAATTTGGACTATTCCCAAAATTGGAAGTCATTTGCAAATTTAAAAATTGTGGTTTTGATTTCAAGGTCCAACATGGTCTCCAGACCCCAGCAATGCAATTGACTCTGAACTGCCCTCTGGGCAATAAGGGCTGGCCTAGCCAGTGACGCCCTCCTCCCATGAATGAATTAAACAAACATATTGAGGCAACAAGTGGGTTGTGCCCCATAGATGAGAGATGCAAAATAGGATGGGACAAGGAGACCCTTAGTGGACAGTAGGGTTGGAGGCCGCGCTATCATTTTCATTTGGGACATTGGGGGATTCCACGCTACCTTGAATATATTTATTGTAAACAGTGGTCTTACGGGACATTTTCAAATAGGACAAGTAACTAGTCCTTTAAATATACAAAAAGGAGGTAAAGATGATGCATCCAATAGTAAATAAAATTTCTGGCAAATCAAGAACATATCCTGGGATATGATTACATGGCCAGAGCAGGACAGTGCTGTGATCCACTGAACTGTGCAATATGCCAGGAATGTGAGCAGTTTTTTTTTTTGCTGAAATCCCTCTCGGACAGTATAAGGAGAGAATGTGTATAGTGGGAGAAATGTAGCTCTGTCCCACCGACAGAATGAGGACCTAATAGTACTTGGAATTATTGGACAAAACCAGGCAGGTGTTTGCCAAACATAAGCGTAACTGTGGACACATGCAAGGGGACGTTGCATACCGCAAGCAGGCTGAAGATAATATAGAAAAGGTAGTGCAAAATAGTACAATTAGCCTATTTGGCTGGTAAAGAAACTGGACAGGAGTTGGCAACCGACTATTGATTAGAGAACTAAATAAGGTAACACCCTTAACGACATCCAAATGGCTACTAGATTAAACAGGATCAATCTGCACAGTGGTTTACATTGCTAGATACTCCCAACTACAGGAGGATACGAGTATATTCTGGTAATAGTAGATAACTTCACCAAATGGGCAGGGGTGTTTCCCACTTGAACTAATACCACTAAAATCAGGGCAAAGGTCCTGTTAGAAAAGATTTTTACTGGTAAGGAGTAATGAATCAGATCAAGGGACACAATTTACAGGCCAAGTAATGTAGAATGTCACAACACTGTTAGGGATAAAACAAAAGTTCCATATATCCGGTAGGCCCCAATCCAGTGGGATAGTCGAAAGAAAGAATCAAAATTTGAATATGCTGATCAAAATGGTGCAGCAGCACCAGGCCACTCGCTTCCTTATGTCTTGATGATAATAAGGAGCACTGTAGCTTCCTCTACAGGATTTAGCCCTTATAGTTTGATGACATGCAGAGAGATTTGTGGCTTGGAGCCACTGCTAGAATTAGACCTATTCAAACCAGAAGTAGATGGAATAGTGAAAGATAAATAGATACAACAGCTGGTTGAAAATGTAAAAGAAGCAAATTATGGGGTCGCAAATTAGAGAAGGAAGAAACAACAAAGCAAGGCTCACTTTGACTCCAAGACAAAGCCAATGAAGCTGTCGGTTGAGCAACAGGTACAAACATCATCCTTCCTGGACCCTGGATTTGTAGGACCATATGAAGTGATAGACAAAACAAGTCCATCAGTATAAAAGATGCTAATAGTCCCGAACAAGAGTAGCTGGTATCATTATTAACTAGTTATAATGATTCAGAAGGAGGCAGGAAATTATCCCATTTACGCAATGTTGGAAGAATGTGATGCCCCAGAATTAGGAAGCTTAAGAGTGGGACAGGTTTTTGTACCCAGACCAGGGGATCGCAGGACAAGAACAATCTGAGCAAAATGCAGATCCAGCAGGTGCACCATTATCTCCCAACGCCTTAGGTTTCAGATGGACTCCTCAGACTCACCAATGGAAACAAAAACAAAGGAAAAGGGGAACACAATGGATGAAACATCCACACTTTAACAAAAAAATGGATGAGGGGAAGGGATCAAAGGTAAACCAGCCCTTGACTGAGGAATATCATAAAAGGTAAAGAATAAACTGTAAATAAGAGCAGAAACTATACTAAGACAATGTGATAAAATAGAGGAAGATACAAACCAAAAGACTGGTCATAGTCCTCCTTGGAATTGCGATTGGTGTAAATCATGGGATCTTGGTACGGG
Source organism: Rhincodon typus (assembly GCF_021869965.1). Classification (NCBI taxonomy): domain Eukaryota; kingdom Metazoa; phylum Chordata; class Chondrichthyes; order Orectolobiformes; family Rhincodontidae; genus Rhincodon; species Rhincodon typus. The sequence continues at coordinate 30,579,840 of NC_063340.1, read as the reverse complement.
CAACCGACAGACTTTTATCATAGAGGGAAGGGGATGATAATAAATTGAGCACGAATGTAAAACCTTAAGTATTTGTTATATTGATATTTAATAGCATGTTGGGTTGAGATGTGGGTCTTTTTGGGATCCAGCCCTTCCTTCAGGCAACGGCTCAGTCAATCAAAAAGATGATGATACCTTTTACGTGGTCTGAGGAAAGAATAAGCCTTGAGGATTGGAGACCTATAGAATTTGACAGCTCAATCGAGTGGATGAGCGTATAGTCCCATGCTTACCACAGTGCCAAACATACCCAGGGAGAATGGAGACAATTTGGATAGATGCCACAGGCTGGGACCTTTCATATTGTACAGATATGGCCCACCAACTACCACCATCACGACCCCTGGAACCACCTCAGAGCCACACTGTCGCAAATTTCAGAGATACAAGGGGAGAAGGGTGAGTTTTAAAAGAAATGGAACACAGTTACTCCAGTACCAGGATATAGACACATACAGGTAGTGTTTAATCTGATGGACATATAGGTGCCACCCTGGTGCGATAGCACAACCTGGCAGCTCTTTGACCATCTATTCTGCTGACAACTTAGTCATAGCGAATTTGCATCAGAAATAAAGGAGGAAGACATGGTTGACAGAGTTAGTGAGAGCAGGCTATGCATCAGGCAACTGTTAACACCCTTGACATAGCTGAATTGGAGGCCCAGTTAATTTGCCTCCAGGGAAAGATGAGGATAATAGGAGGCCGGGAATACTAGGATCAAGAAAACACACGTAGGAGGGCAAGCGGTACAGGTAGCCCTTAGCATGAAAAGCACCCTAAACCCTCAGAATATTATCAACGGGATTATAGACAGGCAACCCATAATAATAGTGCTATTTTGTTCAACATATATTGTGTCCTGTCTATATTTAGCACAAATATGTTGAAACTAGATGCTCATACAGTACCGAACTGGGTGTCAGGTGAGCAGCTAGGACATGAATGGGGGAGAAAACACCCATATGACACCTCAGAAGTCTCATTCTCACCAACCAGGTCTTGAGCACCTATAATGATAATAAAGGTTGGCTTTACATTGGTGCAGTGCTTCATATACTCAAACATGGGGACAATCTCACACAACCCCTAACGCAAGTTCATAACGCAGGTAAATGCCGTGAAGGAATTTCAATATCGTTAAGTAACCCATTATCTTGTTATAGTACTGTAGGGATCTAAAAAGGAGGTAAGATTTGTCCCAATACCATCAAGGGGTAAACCACTGGGCTTGGCCAGAAGAAATTATCAAAGAAGGGCTCGGTCATTGTGACCTTTATGACAGCTGCTCATTGTCTACTGTGCCAGTGAATAACCAAACTTTTAAGTATGCCTTAGTAAGAGACGCCTATTTCACCACAGCAGCCTCAGGATACCACAAAAAGGAAGGACATGGTGCACCCAGAATGGACAGAATGTGGCTATCAGCAATATCTCTACTAACTTAACCACTACCCCCCAAATTCTGTTTAAGCCAGAACTAGATGAGAAACCGCATATAACTGTATCCATCCACCCAAATGATACAAAGATTTACAGCAGTCGATAGCTTGGAACTTCCATCTATTCCACATTTCACTGCAGACTGGGTGAAGATCATTCTTGTGGCAAAGGAAGTTATCCATAACTGAACTATACGTGAGAAGGAGGTTAAAACACGAACAGAAGGGCTGTCCCCCTTCTGGGTCTTGCAGGCTCCAAGTTTCTGGAGTAAAATTTGGAATTGGTGGCCGAATACCCAGGTCCTTCTGTGGATCAGAAGGGTCTCACGATTGTTGTACTGCAATTTGTTAGTTATTGTTGTAAGAGTCTTGTTTTGTTTGTTTACACAGAAAAATTTTAAAAATGGAAGGGACTGACAAAAGGGATTGGCATCAGATACCAAAAGATAGCTCATATGGAAGAGGGTTTGTAACGGTTGCTTACTATAGGGTAGGAATATTCTAGACATAGCTGGTTCATAGCATTTCTTACTATTCATTCATTTGCATCAATATTATGTGTATCTTACAAGATGTGGAAAGCGTATAACAATGTACGTGCCACGAAACAGAAGGAAAGTGAGTAAGATATTGTAAACTGATCTGTAGCTTTGTTTACATTTATGACTGTACTTATCAAAACAATGATCTAAATGGCATTTCAAATAATGAAGTAATGCTTTCCTGAGAATACATCACTATAAGTAATGTTCACCACCGTCTGGAGGCAAATACTAAATAAAAACCAAAAGAATGGCGGATGCTGTAAATCAGGAACAAAAACAGAAGTTTCTGGAAAAGCTCAGCAGGTCTGGCAGCATCTGTGAACAAAAAAACAAATCAGACTTAACGTTTCGGGTCCAGTGACCCTTCCTCAGTTTTTAATGATGTCCATGTTCCTTCATGGTATTTACCCACGTTATGAACTCGCGTTAGGGGGTGTGTCAGTTTGTTACGGTCTGGAGGCACCCTGGAGGATGTAGCAAACTCAATAGGGATGATCCCTAATATTGGGAAAGTAGGACCAATCTGAAATGAGGAATTAAAAGGGCTAAAAGGGGTCATGAAATATCTTTAGCAAACAGGGTTAAGGAAAATCCCAAAGCCTTTTATTCGTACATAAGGAGCAAGAGGGTAACGAGAGAAAGGGTTGGCCCACTCAAGGACAAAGGAAGGAAGGAAGTTATGCGAGGAGTCAGAGAAAATGAGTGAGATTCTTAAATGAGTACTTTGCGTCAGTATTCACCGAGGAGAGGGACATGACGGATGTTGAGGTTAGGGATAGATGTTTGATTACTCTAGGTCAAGTTGGCAGGAGGGGAGAAATGTTGGGTATTCTAAAAAGGCATTAGGGTGGACAAGTCCCCAGGTCACTGAGGGAAGTGAGAGAGAAAATAGCTGGGGCCTTAACAGATATCTTTGCAGCATCCTTGAGCACGGGTGAAGTCTCAGAGGACTGGAAAATTGCTAATGTTGTCCCCTTGTTTAACGAGGCTAGCAAGGATAATCCAGGTAATTATAGACCGGTGAGCCTGACGTCAGTGGTGGGGAAGCTGCTGGAGAAGATACTGAGGGATAGGATCTATTTACATTTGGAAGAAAATGGGCTTGTTAGTGATAGGCAGCATAGTTTTGTGCAGGGAAGGTCATGTCTTACCAACTTGATAGAATTCTTCGAGGAAGTGACAAAGTTGATAGATGAGGGAAGGGCTGTAGATGTCATATACATGGACTTCAGTAAGGCGTTTGATAAGGTTCCTCATGGTAGGCTGATGGAGAAAGTGAAATTGCATGGGGTCCAGGGTGTACTAGCTAGACGGATAGACAACTGGCTGGGCAACAGGAGACAGAGTTGTAGTGGAAGGGAGTTTCTCAAAATGGAGAACTGTGACCAGTGGTGTTCCATAGGGATCCGTGTTGGGACCACTGTTGTTTGTGATATACATAAATGATCTGGACGAAGGTATAGACGGTCTGATTAGCAAGTTTGCAGATGACACTAAGATTGGTGGAGTAGCAGATAGTGAAGGGGACTGTCGGAGAATGCAGCAGAATATAGATAGATTGGAGAGTTGGGCGGAGAAATGGCAAATGGATTTCAATCCAGGCAAATGTGAGGTGATGCATTTTGGAAGATCCAATTCAAGAGCAAACTATACGGTAAATGGAAAAGCCCTGGGGAAAACTGATGCACAGAGAGATCTGGGTGTTCAGGTCCACTGTACCCTGAAGGTGGCAACGCAGGTCGATAGAGTGGTCAAGGAGGCATACGGCATGCTTTCATTCATCGGACGGGGTATTGAGTACAAGAGTTGGCAGGTCACGTTACAGTTGTCTAGGACTTTGGTTCGATTACATTTGGAATACTGCGTACAGTTCTGGTCGCCACATTACCAAAAGGATGTGGATGCTTTGGAGAGGGTGCAGAGGAGGTTCACCAGGATGTTGCCTGGTATGAAGGGCGCTAGCTATGAAGAGAGGTTGAGTAGATTAGGATTATTTACATTAGAAAGACAGAGGTTGAGGGGGGTCCTGATTGAGGTCTACAAAATCATGAGAGGTATAGACAGGGTGGATAACAAGAAGCTTTTTCCCCCCCGAGTGGGGGACTCAATTACTAGGGGTCACGATTTCAAGGTGAGGGGGGAAAAGTTTAAGGGAGATATGTGTGCAAAGTTCTTTATGCAGAGGGTGATAGGAGCCTGGAACGCGTTGCCAGCAGAGGTGGTAGAGGCGGGCACGATAGCGTCATTTAAGATGTATCTAGACAGATACATGAATGGGCAGGGAGCAGAGGGATACAGATCCTTGGAAAGTAGGCGAAAGTTTAGATAGAGGATCTGGATCAGCGCAGGCTCGGAGGGCCAAAGGGCCTGTTCCTGTGCTGTAATTTTCTTTGTTTGTTCTTTGATCCAAAGATTAATCTGAGGACCATCGTGGGGTGGGGGGTGGGGAAGAGAGAGAATGTTGTGGAAGGCTGAAGGAAGAGGCTTTACAAAAGGCTGTTATGAGAGTGGAATTATGCAGAGTCACTCAACTCTGATAAGATTGCAAGAAATTCGTAACTGCTGTCTCTACCTACTAAGGATGAAACATTCGGGATTGGTCACATGCTCAGATAATTTCAAATAAGGCATACACCTGGCACACAGACTTGTGTATAAAGCAGCCCAGAAAATCCTTGCAAAACAACTCAGCAACGTCAGGAGACATGAAAATGTCAAGATGAGTTCCAGCCTGGCCAGCTGCCAATTATCCCCCAGGTAATGATGTTTGGCATTAGTTTAAGAACCTTGGGTAGTGAAAGACAATGATTGAGATACCTCTAGTAGTTAAAAGCATGTTATTCATTTAAGTACTGAATAATGTTGCAAAGTTGGGCAGAGTAATTGTGAAGTGGAAGGCAGGAAGCTAAAACACGTGGTTCCTATAAAAGATTTGTCTGGAGTTAGAACTTTTTAAAAAAAGTTATGTCTGTCAGCAGCAGTGAAGTTGCCAGTACAGAAAGCCTCAAAAACTGAAACATGTGTATTGAAGAAACCTTGCAGATGGCAGGCAAAACAGCAGTCTTGTTCTGATGTTGTGACAAGCTTGAATTCGGCCAATTAATTTAAACAAAGCACCTAGGTACAGAAAAACCAATTAAATTTAAATCTGATTGTGTTGACAACCTGAAAACAACCATATTACAAGAATTTGATTATGTCATTACGGGTATATAAGATGAGGACATCTGGAAAAATCGGAGAAAGCCAACTGCCATCTGAGAAAGAGAGACAACTGCCACCTGCTAGAGTTAGCATTATTCAGCTCTCAGAGAAGAACATCCAAGTAAACAAAAGGTACCATGGTATTTCAGCTAAAAGTCCTCATTGACAAAATTATAGAGATAAAACTTCCCTAACAGCAAAATTAACAGAAGAAAGGAGTTTGTGAAGACAGCGGAGACGACAGAGGATTCCAGAAGACAGTCTGTGCAAATTTGGAGATTAAGTTGTAATTTATTGCTTCTTATTAATTGGGTTTATACTTCTCCTTACTTAAATACCATTTCAGTAGAATTTAGACTAGTTAGGGAGTAGTTAATAATCTAAGGGGAACTGTCAGTTTGTTAGTAATTTTGTTAATTTGTTCATTGTTGGGTTAAACAAATTGTTTCTTGTTACTTGTAAAGTGGAGATCAGGGATTTCCTTTCTTTTAATAGATTATGAAGGTGAAAGACTAGCTTCTCTAGGTTTTTGGGGGAACCCTTACTCCCGTCATAACAGACTGGGGCTTGTGTTTTAGTTTTAACAATCAGAGGGGTTCGGCCATTCCCTGTTGTATCAATGAATGATTAGAGCTCTAAAATGTCTCTGCAATATCTTCATCTATTTATATACTGTTATCTCACAAAGATGGGTAACAGCTTATCACTATGCCAGTTTGCACATTGGATAATACTCCAGAAATTACAACTCAAGATTCTGTTCTATAATTTAGCTCTGCAGATTATATGCATATTATCTTTTTCTTTCTCGATATTAACTTGCACTAAGCAATGGAATACTGCCAGAGTCTTACACCAGCAACCACAAGCATTGGAGCCAAAAACAAAATCAGCACCCCTTCCCTTCAGCATCAAATTGCCAACATTTCCATTCTGTTCACAATGAACTCACTATACACCAATATTCACTTTGAACCACACCTTTTTAAATGTGCAATCAATTTACTGCTCTCAGGAATTATCCATTCACATAACCAGTTGCAACTGATTGACAGTTAACAGAAACCACCCATTAGTAACAGTTAATTGCTGTATAGCTTGTACATTCTAGCAGTTTTTAAAAATTAAGTTAAATTCAAAAAGTTAAACTGTAATTTTGTTAGATAGTACTTACAAGTGAGTTCCATTTGTACAAAAATCCCAGCTATTGCAGCTTTATGATCACATGCTCAACTGGAACCACTCAAGGCAGAAGATTTTGTTGCAAGACTAACCTTTTGTTTAAAAAAATTAAGCATTGTAGATTTAGCATCATTCAATAACAGTTCCAGCAATTAGTCATAACCACAACAATGACATCAACTTCCTCCTTCTCATTACTGGTTATAAGGCTGATGAACATTTTGATAGGAAGAACTAACATTTTCTGTAATAGATACTCATACGTAATGGCCAAAACTTCTCAGTAGTGATGAATGTAACCTCAACTTCCAAGGCATCTTAGGAAATAATATATACTTGTCCAAACCAGCAACACCTTGACTTATATTTCCATAATAAATAACTCGCTGAAAGTAAAATACAAAATATTGGATATTAAAAGACTTTATTAGGTTTGGTCAGTACAGGTGAGGGATTTCTGGAAATCATCACAGAATATGCATTACAGAGGAAACAACTCTTGCCTAGAAACTGGGTAACAATATACACTAATTCTTTAACACAATCTTGTCACTGGGGAAAATGTACGCGTATGCATGGTGGAAAAAATAGTAGTTAACAAACTACACAGAATCTGCAAACCTGAATATAGCAAGTAAAACATCCAAACTCCCTTTGGAGAAATCACAACTGCTACTGCCAAGTTTACATAATCATCACACATACTTGATACAACCTTCTCTTGCTGCAGGTCTGTACAACAGTTGTGAAAAAATGCCAATAGCTTTTCACGAGATATCTGATGTACACAAGGCCCCAGTTTTACACAACTTTTCTCCCCAATATTTAAGTTGTAGTAATACATTTTATTCAGATTAAATCATATAAAAATAGCTGAGGTCTACATGTATCAACATCCTTTCAATAACAGCCAATGCAATATGATGCTTTAAAAAATTTAAACAGGAGCAACAATTTTACAAGAAAGCAAAAACACAAAAGCTGAATTTTAAACAAAATTACACAATAGCTTCAACAGTCACTGAACAGCCATCAGCCAAATAAAAAGATACTATATAAAAAAAGACTGCAAACAATGTCTGTTAAATGTTACAAAACTGACCCCTGTGTGCTGACCGAGTCCAACCCATTCTGAATGTGGCGGGAACCCATAGTTCTGGTACCTTTCACAACAAATGGCTTATCTTCCTGAGGGTCATTGATGGAGTCTGTGTCATTTGAGTGCTGAGTAAGAGAGTTCTCGCTACCAGTGGGGGAGTCTACACTCTCATATCCAGCACCTAGCTGATACACGTTACTGCTGCCTGCTTGGTCCAACCTTTCTTCGCTGTGGTTTGACAGTTTATTCCCACTGCCCGGAGATGACGGAAAATCATCCTCTGTGCTACTTAACTCTCTGTAAAGGTTGGGTTGGTCTTGAAAGGCAGCTGCAGCTCTCCCTTGTGGGGATGAATCTCCATTAGTTGGTCCATTCACAAGTCGGCTGCAGTCTTTAGTAATGCTTTCCCGCTGTGCAGAAGGCTCAGACGCTGGAGTCCTACTAGTTCCAGACAGTAACACCTGATGATGCTGCTGTCCTTGAAGTTGAGCCAACTGCTGGCGTGCCTCCTTCAGCTGTTGCTGCAGAACCATGATAGTGCTTTGCATCCCTTCCACCTCCTCATCAAGTTGGATAATGAAATCATTCAGCTCTACACAGAAAGATATAAAAATGATCACTAAGTGGGAGCTGGGAACCTTTTGAAAATATATTAAAACATGTGTATCAGAGCAAATACTTACTACAGAAAACTTTGAAACATTCATGCAATGCATGAAGAAAACTCAAGTAAAACTACCTTTAAAGAAATGTTAACATTGAATAATCTAAAAAAAAGTTACTTTAAGTCCAATTAAAATATCAGTGACTTCATCACAATGCAAAGGTTTGATGAGTAAATATATCAAAGTTTGGATCTTCCTAAAATAATTTTTATTTTCAGAAGGTCTGAATTAACATTTGTTTAAAAATTGCATTTGCCAAGACTATTAAATAACTTCCCTACATATTCCAGCTATTTATTACATTAGCGTTTAACCATCTATCCCTCCATCACAAGTGGGTATGTTCACTGATGAGTGCACCACTCATAACTACTAAGTCACTAAAGCAAGTCAGTGTCCAATGCAGCAAGACCTGGCCAGCATTCAGGTGTGGGCTGACAAATGACAAGAAACATTTACCACACATTCTGATTATCATCAAATGCCTTCTATGACGAGAAACATTTGTTATAGAAGGCATTAGATAAGCAGAATCTGTGGCACGCAAGTGGCAGGCAATGACTATCTCTGATAACCATCACCACTTGATACTCAACGGCATTACTACTGCTGAATCTTCCACTAACACCACTTTGGAGCTATTGACAAGAAACCAACCGGACCAGCCATAAAAGTACTGTGCCTACAAAATTTGGAGAGGGGCTAGGAATTTTGAGGGAATTCAACTTTTGTCTCCCCGATTCCTGTCCACCATCTAAGAAACACAAATTAGGAACGTGTTGCAATACTCATTACTTGTCTAGATGGGTGCAGCTCCAACATCACACTATCCAGAGCAAAGCAGCCCACTCAACTCCCATCACATGGTATTGACCATCCACAAGAAGGAACGCAGTAACTCACCAAGCCTCTTTTGACAATATCTTCCAAAACCGCAACCTCTATTACCCAGAGGGACAAGGACAACAGACATGTGAGAACATTTATACTTACAGGATTAATGAGACCTTCATTTTGGTTTTGTTTTTCTCATTTTTGGTTTGGAATCGAGAGTTGAACATTGATGGTTTTGAGCAGCAACATGTTTTGGAGAGGGAGAAAGAATGTCCAAGCTGATGTTTGTTTACAGGAACTGGCCTGGAGAAATAACTGCAGGTTCATTACTGCTCCTGGACCACCATATATTTCAGCACTGAGATGTGCAGCTTAAGGACCAGCAGCTGGTTGGATGTTGAATAGATCAATCAAGGATAGACTAGTGCTGCCAATCAAAAACAGAATGTTGAAAAAAAAGAGAAAAAACATTGCTTAAACTGGTTTATCCTGGGGTTTTGGGCAGAAGGCAGAGTTTGTGGAAGCTACTAGACTGGACGCTGAATTACTCAAGTTTTATTAGCCAGTTAAAGAACTGTTGAAGATTTTGAGGGGAAAAAAAAGCCCACTCTGTAAGACGCAAGTAAAAGTCTCCAGCAGTCTACAGAAGTTGTCTGCATAAATCAGTGACTGAAATTCAAGTAAGATGTGTACGCTTGGAATACAACATGGTTCAAGGATTTCTGAAGGCCTACTATCTATCATGAAGCCATTGAACTAGCAAATTCTTCATTTTTCTTTTCATTAATCCCTTAAGCTGTATAAAATTATGAGGTGCACATTTGGGGTAGACAGGAAATAACTTTCCCTTGGTGAAGGGATCACTGACAGCAGGCACAGATTTAAGGTAAGGGACAGGAGGTTTAAAAGTGTGGTTCCAGGATTTTGAAAACTGAAGAAAGGCGATATAGTTCAAAGTTGGATGGCTTGGAAGGGGAAATCTCAGGTCCATATGTCAGCTGCCTTGTAGGTACTAAATAGCAGACATCCAAGGCTTGGAAGATGATGTTAAAAATAGGCTTAACTGTTGCAGTGCATGTATATATTGTACCCTGCTGTCACTGTTCATGGGCCATACAGGGACTGAATGGTTAAGATAATGGATGAAGTACCAATCAAGCTGGTTTCATTCTGGATGTTGAGCTTCTCTAATGTTAATGGACTGACTTACATTCAACAAAATGCTGAGTATTCCATCAGATTCCAGACTCAAGCCCTTTCAATATTGGGACAGGCTTTTGGGCAAAAAACGAGAACTCACTGCAGACTTTTCTGACTGATCTACTCTTGTCGGAACAGTAATTAGATGACTGAACAGGTTTAGTTTCTCATTAATGGTAATCCCCAGATGTTGACAGCAAGGATTCAGTGAGGGTTCTGCCATTGAATGCCAAGCATGGATGATTAGATTCTCTCTTGTTGGAGATGCTCTCGAGTGGGCTCGTGTGGCACAAATGTTACTAACACAAGCCTGAATAATGTGCAAGTATCACTGCATAACTTCAGTCTAATTTAATCAAACATCCCCACTTCCGACCTCATCATGGAAGGACAATCACTGACAAAGCAGAGATGGTTGGGTCTGGGAACTATCCTGAGGAACATTCTCAACAGTTGATTAAAACCACACGTACCCTGAGAAACAAGGGCTCTTGTGGGCACAGTGACAGCATCCCTGCTTCTGAGCCAGAAGACCTGGGTTCAAAGTCCCATCTGCTCCAGAGGTGTATAATATCTCTGAACAGGTTGATTAGAAAATATCTACCCTGAAGAACACAGATTCTGAGCATAACCCATGTACCTCTCCATCCTGACACAACTTGTAAGATTTTTGAATTTCTTTGGCAGCAGGTCCATTGTATTACTTGTCTCTACTTCCTTTGCCTAAGCCAAGCTTCCTTCCAGCTTTTAACACCCCTCTCTCTAGTTTCTTTCCCATCTCCCCTCCAGTCTTCTTCAAATTCATCTCATTTGAAATCCAGTCTTTTCTCTTGAACCAATTCTCATTGAACAGCTGATTACCCTACTACTCTTCCCGACAATCACATTGTGACATTGTAAAAAAAAAAGTTAGTGTGCCTTCCACCAAGACTAAATGGTGCTAACTAAAGTCCAGAATGGCATTCCCCATGATTGACCATGGTGCACTTGCCCACTTCAGCCACTCTGCAACCTTTAATCCTTCTGCAGCAACTTTCCTATATTTAGCAGTTTCATGGGACTGCCCTTGTTTTGTTCCATTTTTGCATGTCCAATCATACCAACAGCTTGTTCAGCAATGACTGCTCTTCTCACCCCTACATTCTGGTCCTTCTGATAGCGTACAGCACTTAGAGAGAGAATCTGCAACTGCTAGCCACTACTGGACATGCAACCTTACAATTGTACATGAAGGAGGAAGTAATTATGTTCCCCGAGCCTGCTCTGCATTTAATAAGATGATAGCTAATCTGACTGTAATCCACTTTCATACCTTTCTTCAAAACCCTTCAATTCCTCTGTTGGTCAAGAATCTACCTCCTTCTGCTTTAAAAATATTCAATGAGAACACTTTCACCACTCAGATTACAGTATGAAAGATATGACCCTCAAAATTCTCATCTTCATCCCAAATAATTGATTCCATATTTTAAACTATGTTCCCTATTCTTATCTAATACAGGGAAAGCATCCTGTCAACATTAACCCTCTCAGGACTCTTCAAGACCTTCAGTTTCTTATCATGTCTCATTCTTCTAAAGGTCTTAGCAACCAAGTTGGTCAAACTGCAAAAGAGAACAGCAGGAACATAGAAAATAAGAGCAGGAGTAGGCCATTTGGCCCATTGAGCCTGCATCACCATTCAATATGATCATGGCTCATCACACAATCTCAGTATTCCATTCCCGCTTTCTCTCCATACCCATTGATCCCTTTAGCTGCAAGGGCCACATAAAGCTCCCTCCTGAATATACCTAATGAACTGGTCTCAGCAGCTTCACAACTCTTAGTGAAGAAATTCCTCCTCATCTCAGTCCTGAATTGTCTTGACTCCTTATTCGTAGGCTGTAACCCCTAGTTCTGGGCTTCCCCAACATTGGGAACATTCTTCCTGCATCTAGCGATATTCCACCATGACACTCAGGTCACGTTGCACCTCAACTTTTCCTAAACTGCCACCATTCAGATAATAATCTGCCTTCCTGTATTTGCAATTAAAGTGGATAACCTCACACTGCAAATACAATATATTGTGGGTAAAAGTATTTGCCCACACAGCCAGTCTCTCCAAGTCACCCTACAGCCTCTTAGCATCCTCCTCACAGCATACACTGGCATCCAGTTTAGTGTCATCTGCAAATTTGGAGATATTGCATTCAATTCCTTCATCCAAATCATTAAAGTATATTGTGAACAGCTGAGGTCACAGTACTGAACCCTGCAGCACCCCACTCATTTCTGCCTGCCACTCTGAAAAAGGACCTGTTTATTCCAACTCTGCTTCCTATCTACCAACCGGCTCTCCATCCATGTCAATACACCTCCGATTCCATCGGATGCATGTTAGCACTCGAAAATGGGCAGCAGCCAACATGAACCAGAAGTTGGAAAGAAAATAGAAAAGATGAAACTTCATGATCCAAAAAAAAAAAAAAAACAAAAAAAAAAATAGAATTCTGCCAAACTGCAGACATTTCTCATTGACAGCAGGCAAGTCAACTCAAGGTTATCCTGCAACTTTGTAATTTGTAAACTTAATGATATACCTTCCATGCTTTTCCTCATTATGCTATACCTGTATAAGTGGCAAAGAGATTCCAGCTGAGAACCCAGAGCATACCAGCACGCACATTTCTTCACTGTTCAAAACAGTCATATTTAACTTCAAACGTTAACTCGGCTTCTCTCTCCACAGAGGTGGTCAGACAGTGTCGCCAGCATTTATTTTTACTTCAGGTTTCCAGATTCTAGTCTTTTAGTTTCCAATTTTACTGTTTTCTAATCCAAAGTCATCTCCACATTTCTGCAGCTGCAGTGTCTTTGATGATGTAGACTTTGGTAACAAACCTTTCTGTGATGCTTTAAAAGAGGCGATGACCTAATGGTATTATTGCTAGACCTAGGAGACCGAGTAAATATTCTGAGGCCTTAAATTCAATAAAAGTTCTGGAATCAAGATGATTACAAAACCATCAATTGTTGGAAAAACCCATCTAGTTCACTAATGTCTTTTAGGGAAGGAAACTGCTGCCTCTACCTGGTCTTGCCTAGATGTGACTCCAGACCCACAGCAATGTGGTCGACTCTTAACTGTCCTCAGACAATTAAGGATGGGCAATAAATGCTGATCTAGCCAGTAACAAATTAATTTTTAAAAAATCCAAATGAATAAAAAAAGGTCTTTTGAAAATTTATTTGTATCATTTTCCTTTTTCTAACCAACATTAATCAAAAAAAGTTAAGGATGATCCGGCCAATATAAACCCAGGCTTTCCCTAATTAAATGTGGCTGTAAGTTCTTTTCTGCTGAGCTTCAGCCATAGTAAGAGATCAGAAAACCCCTCAAAAGCATACCAATGGCAGGAAAAAGGGTTTATGAAAAGAGACTATAAGACTTCCGCCATCCTTGGTGAATCATTTTGGCAGAACACAGCAAGCAAATTTCCTTACAAGACTGAAATATTGGATTTAAAATACACCAATTGTAATAAGCCTTTTTAAAATAGATTTTCTTGCATTATTTTAGGATAATGAAAGATATTATTTGAAAAAACCCTCATTTCTGAGCTACGTAGCATTTTCTGCCAGGTTCAATAGGATATAATCTACTCCCAGAAATAGTAAGAACCGCCGGTGCTGGAGTCAGAGATAACACAGTGTGGAGCTGGAGGAACACAGCAGGCCAAGCAGCATCAGAGGGGCAGGACTGATGTTTTGGAACCCTTCTTCAGAAATGGGGGAGGGGAAAGGGAGCTGTGAAATAAAGAGAAAGAGGAGGGGTAGGAATGGGGAAGGTAGGTGGGATGGTGATAGGTGAGTGCAGGTAGGCAGTCGTGGGGGTTGGTCAGTGAGGTGGGAGGAGCAGATAGGTGGGAGGGAAAGATGCTGGGGCTATTCGGGAGTGTGGCGCGGATGAGGGAGCCACGGAGAGAGTGGTCCCTATGGAAGGCAGATAGGGATGTGGAGGGAAATATATCCTTAGTTGTGGGGTCAGATTGCAGGTGGCGGAGAATGAAACAAACCCCACTAACCTCCGGCCTCTCGTGTTTCCCACACCTTTGCCCTCACATCGCCTCCCCGCCCCCGCAACAAAAACACAATCCTCTTGTACCCACTAACCTCTGGATTCAATGTATCATTTTCCGCCACCTGCAATCTGACCCTACAGCCAAGGATGTAGTTCCCTCCCCAACCCCCCTATCTGCCTTTTGTAGGGACCGCTCTCTGTGACTCCCTTGTCCGCTCCACACTCCCCACTTGCCCCATCACATTTCCCTGCAACCACAGGAAGTGCTACACCTGCCCTTACACCTCCATCCAAGGACCTAAAATAAAACTTCCACATCAGACAGATGTTCACCTGCACATCTGCTGATGTAGTCTATTGCATCCTCTGCTCCCGACGTGGCCTCCTCTACATCGGTGAGACCAAACGGAGGCTTGGAGACTGCTTTGTAGAGCACCTGTGCTCTGTTCGCAACAAACGAGAACACATTCCAGTCGCAAACCACTTCAACTCCCCGGATGAAGTGTCCATCCTAGGCCTCCTCCAGTGTCACAACGATGCCACCCGGAAACTGGGGGAACAGCACTTCACATTCCACGTCGGGAGCCTACAACCCAACGATCTCAATGTGAACTTTACAAGTTTCAAGATCCTCCCACCCCTGGCCTCATCCCATGACCAACCCTCCCTCTTATCCCTGCCTCCTTGACCTGTCCATCTACTCTCCCACCTATCCACTCCTCCCACCTCACTGACCAATCCCCACCACTGCCTACCTGCATTCACCTATCACCATCCCACTTACCTTCCCCAGCCCCACCCTTTCTCTCTCTATTTATTTCAGAGCTCCCTTCCCCCTCCCCCATTTCTGAAGAAGGGTCCTGACCCGAAATGTCAGCTTTCCTGCCCCTCTGATGCTGCTTGGTCTGCTGTGTTCCTTCTGCTCCACACTGGTGTTATAATCTATTCCCAGTTCTGTGAAAATGCTGACCCTCAGTTGAATAAATCTTCAGGATCAAAAACTTACTACGCACGCAAATTATGTTCTAACATTACTTCATGCACCTTCATTCAATATCAGTTTAATATTTATTACTTACTTTGGTTATATTTCTTAGTCTAAAAATACAATGATTTTGTTCCAAGTTCTGCAAACAGCAACTGGTTGAAGTAGATGACAGAGAAATATTGACTAGGACAGAACTACTTATGCTTCTGAACAGCACATGATCTTTCACTCTAACTTAACGGTTAGAGGCTGTCAACACACCACTGAAAAAAGTGATCTTCTGGTAATGCAGCATTTTGCAGTACAGGTTAGGGCGCTTAAGTCTGAACCTCAGTCAGAAACGCATGTCCAAATTAGACAAGCTGACATTTCTTTAATTGATGTGAGCAAAACATTGGTAGAATTCATAGCTTGGGATGCTCTGAGGGTCGGTGTGGACTCGTTGGGCTGAAGGGCCTGTTTCCACACACTAGGGATTCTATGATTTTATGAGAACAAAATGGAACTAAATTTCAAACAACAAATTATATTTATACAGCACCTTTAAGATATAAAACATTCTAAGGCACTTCAAAGAATAAGCATTAAACAAAATATACCACCAAGCCATATAAAGCAAGTATCAGGTCAGATGAAGAGAGGCCAATTTAAGGGGATGGGAAAGAGGGTAGAAAAAGAAACACAGGGAAGGGGTCAGAATTTAGGGTTTATTCTTCAACTAAAAGCACTAGCCATAATGAATGGAGGAAGTGACTAAATCAAACTCAAGGCATTCAGAATAAGAGGAACACAGCTGGTGTAGATTTGTGGGGTAAGAACAGGTTGCAAAGGAGTGTATCATAGAGGTCTACAGTAAGCAGAAAGGTCCTTCAGACCATAGCGTCCATGCTAGTCAAAAACAACCACTTAACTATTATAATACCATTTTCCAGCACTTGGCCCACCGTCTTGTATGTCATGGCATTACAAGTACATACCTAATTACTTCTTAAATGTGGAAGGTTCCTGCCGCTACCACTCTTAAAGGTGGTGAGTTCCAGACTGCCAGCATCCTAGGCACAGTGGTTATCACTGCTGCCTCACAGTGCCAGGGAGCTGAGTTCGACTCCAGCTCAGTTGACCACACAAGCTCCGTACACATTCTCAGTGTCTGTGTGGGTTTCCTCCCACAGTCCAAAGATATGCAGATTAGGTGGATTGGCCACGCTAAATTGCCCGTAGTGTCCAGGGATGTGTAGGCTAGGTGGATTAGCCATGGGAAATGCAGGGTTACAGGTGAGAGTGGGTTGAACACTTTGGTCTGAAGGACATTTCTCCTGCTGTTCTATGACACCCTCCTTTGGTGACCTCTTCTAACCCCACAAATCAAACAGCATCCCCTGGTATGGACACAACGAGCTGAATAGCCGGATTCCACGAATCTCTGAATCAAAACATTTTTCCTCACATCTCCCTAAACCTCTTGCCCATTACTGGAAAATAACTCCAGTTTAATCAAGGATAGTAGGAACTGCAGATGCTGGAGAATCTGAGATAACAAGGTGTAGAGCTGAATGAACACAGCAGGCCAAGCAGCATCAGAGGAGCAGGAAGGCTGAC
>NC_063340.1:30517418-30562574 GCF_021869965.1 Rhincodon typus | reverse complement strand
AGGCCAAGCAGCATCAGAGGAGCAGGAAAGCTGACATTTTGGGAAATATCTTGTTTCCTCCAGGAACGTCCCCAGTTTCTCCAACTTAGCCACATAACTGAAGTTTACCATCCATGGAGAAGGAGGGTCTAGGCCCGAAACGTTAGCTTTCCTGCTCCTCTGATGCTGCTTGGCCTGCTGTGTTCATCCAGCTCTACACCTTGTTATTCCAGTTTAATCAATCTCTTCATACATAAAACTCTCCAACCCAAGCAACTATCTGGTCAATTTCATCTGTGCCCTCTCCAGTGCAATCATATCCCTCCTATGCAGATTCCAGAACTGCGCACACTATTCCAGCTGTGGCCTAGCCATTTTTCAACAGTTCCAGCATAGCCTCCATGCACTTAAACTCTATGCCTCGGCTAATAAAGACAAGCATTCCGCCTGACTTAACTACTTGTCCTACTACCCTATGAAACCAGTGGACATGCACACCAAGGTCCCCTGATCCTGGGTGCTCCCTGCTTCCTAATGCTCATCATGCCTTGTCTCATTTTTCCTGCCCAAGTGCATCACCTCTCATTTATCCAAACTGAATTCCATCTGCAACTGATCAATCCATCTGACCAGCCCATCCATATCCTCCTGTAATGCAAGGCCATCCTCCTCAATATTTACCCCCCACCAATTCTTGTATCATCCATAAACTTACTGAGCAACCCTCCTATATTCAACTCTAAATCATTTATATACACCACAGATCAGTCTCAACTTAGATCGCTGCCGAACCCCTTTGGACACAGTCCAATCACAAAAATACCCCTTAACCAACATTCTCTGCTTCCTGCCACTCACCCAATTCTGGAAATTAGCCAAATCCTTTCAGACCCCATGACCTCTTCCTTTTGTCATCAGTGTCTCATGTAGGGCCTGAAGTCCAAGTAAACTACATCAAATGTATTGCCCTCATTTATTCACTTGAATTTTTTTTTTTTTCCCAAAGAGGTGACCAATCTAGTTGGTTAGACATGACCTCCCCTTAACAGAACCGTGTTGAGTGTTCTTGAGTAATCCCTGCCTGTCTAAGTACAGATTAGTTGTGTCTCAATTGTTTCCAACAGTTTCCCTGCCAGTGAGGTTAGAGTGACTGGCCTGCAATTTCCAGGTTTATTTCTTGCTCCTTCCTTGAGGAGCGTATCACATTGGCTGTCCTCCAGTCCTCTCGCATTTCTCCTGCCGTCAGGGGGGAAAATTGACAATTGTCAGCACCTCTACTATATTCTCCCTTGAAGAGAAGGGATTTGAAAACAAAGGATAAGAATTTTAAAATTAAGCCAGTCAAGCAGTGCTATCAATATACATCAATCGTGGGTTGATTGTGAAGTCACAGGCGGCAGCGCTTTGGATAACTTCAAGTTTATGAAGGGTGGAATATGGGAGACTAGCCAAAGGTGCATTGGAATAGTCTCATCTGGAGGTGATGAAGGCATAAACGATTTCTGGAACAGATGAGTGGAGACAGACAAAATAAGACCTTGTTGCAGAGATGGTAACAAGCAGTCTTAGTGATGATGCAAATCAGATGATAAGCTCATCTTTGGGTCAAATGTGAGAAAGGCTTAGGGAAAGATACGAAGCTCAAACCAGTTGTCAGGAAGAGGAACAAAAACAAAGTTGCTGGAAAAGCTCAGCAGGTCTGGCAACTTCTGTGAAGGAAAAAACAGAGTTAACATTGCGGGTCCGGTGACCCTTCCTCAGAACAAGGTACAGGATCCCTAGGGTATCTAGGTGGACACCTCTGGAACAGAGTTTAGAAGTGAAGACCCAAAAACCAACTGCTTTAATATTCCTTTTTAAATTGAATAGATTTTGTTCATCCAGTCCTGGATGTTGGTTCAGCAGTCTAAAAGTTCAACAACAGTTGCGTCAAGAAATGTAGGAAAGATGAAGTTGGGTCCTCAGTACAAAAAAAAAACACACCTTGTCTTTACCCATTAAAAATGGCAAGTGATGCCCATACATGTTACAGAAAGTGCTACTCTGAAAGAATGTATTTTCTTTCATCATATGCAATCAAGAACTCAGTACTGAATTCCACTCACCATCCTGACTGCTTTTGAGCTCTTCACTGTACTTCTTCTGTAAAGCTAATTCAGCCTCCAGTTGTGCAATACGTCCCTGGGACAGCTGTCTTCCTAGTTCCTGGTTTTCCTGAATTAACATCCGACATTTGGCCATCAACTTTTTCCCCGTTTGGCTGTAAAGACAGACACTTACCATCACAGAGGGAAATGACAGTTCTTCATAAAGTGGAGATCACCATACATGCTTTTAAAGCCCAAACATTTCTAGCCCAATGTATTTCAGCCACATGGACTTGGGTTCTTCCATCTTAAATACATAATTTTTTTTCATACCCCCTGTTAAAACCTTGCTACTTAATATGTTTTGCATAAAGCCTTTGTCTTTTTTTTAAAAAAGGACAGAAGTGATGCTCTGGAAGCAAATGTCAGCCACCTCCAGCAGAAGATTTGATTGCAGCACTGAACTTATACCAAATTTAATACATCCAGAGTTCTCATGCATAATGGTATGAACTCAATTTGATTAAACATATGGCCAGTTAAACAAAAAGCACAAGTTTATACACATGAAACTCTGACCTCAAGGGAGGGAAATAAAAAAGGCATCGACACGATAAAGTACAACGGTCTCAACTCAATTAATAATTATTCGAAGTTCTCAGATACTCTGTGGTAGGAACATATTCAAGTCACCATCCAACGTTTGATCCCAGGGCTGTAATGATCTAGCTGATCTTGGCCAGGGTGACTACACATTACTAAAATTTGGCCAACAGCCAATTTTGAGGGAACCCTGTAAAGAAGGGATAAATCAGATTGAAGCACCCATTCCTGATTATACAGAATCTTGTGATGAAATGGGCCTGTATATACACCGGATGAGGACAGCAACAGGTTTCAACTTGGTCATGAAGCCAATAATGATCAATGGGAAACCATCACTCAAATTTCAACCCAAAGTAGACGGAACGCTATTGGTGCCTTAGAATGTACCACAAACAACTGTTATGCAACTTAAAATGAAGAGAAGCAGAAAACAATAAATTGTTCAGATGGCCCAATATATAGTTCATATTTTAAGCTCGTCATGTTTCTGCAGTGGAATTAAAACAGAAAAGAGGGCACCAAAACTAATAAAGAGCCAAGAATAGTGACAAAATGTCTAAAGTTTGTTGAACAGGTTGACAGAGATTCTCTCAATTAGCACACAATTAAAAATGGTGGTAATGGTCTTTAAGACTTTTAAAATCTATTAAGTCCATGCAAGTACACTTGAAAACAATAAAAGGCACCAAATAGCTGAGTGCTGACAATTTTTGAAGCATAGAACTGGGCTCCTATTAACCAAATGGTGCAGAAACATACATTTTATGGGTAGATGGTCAGTGCAAAATAATAAAATTCTGTTATTTCCTTTCTCCGTACCTCCAAGCAAAAAAAAAAGCACAACCATACCCTCAAATGATGGCATCACTGGTGCAGAAATGTACAATATATAGGCAGAACGGAAGATAGTCAATGCACAATAATGCAATTCTGTTGTCTCCTTCCCCTGCACCTCCAAGGAAAATAAAAGCGCAACCATACTTTCAAATGATGGACCAAAAGCAATACACCGGCCTGAGTAGTTTAAATGTTAAATTAGGATTTGTACGAACCATACCGGTATGAGGTCATGCTATGTTGTAAGCCTATTCCTACAGGACTTAAAAATAAGAATCAAATAAAACAGTTGAAGCTGTAACTGAATTGCCGATGAAATATGTGCTTCTATCCCTCTTCGTAAAAGCAATTTTTGAGAAACTGACATTGTTGAAATAACATCCATCACCACCTTTAACAGTCTTTCCGAAATGCTTTGGTACAAAAACATTTGTTGTGGCCTGAACTTCGTCTCAGACCAGCTGTCATGCTGTCTGTAAACAGTTTCTCTTCTACATTTAGAAACAGTATGTACTATTAACAATTGATGCATAATAACAAACAACCACACGTAACTACACAATTCTTATTTTACACAACACATCTAAACTGCGACATAAGACATGATTAAACAAAAAAAATCAATGAAAATTTTACAAATTCACAGAACTTGAAACACTATTTTATGCACAAAATTTAAGACACACCCATTCCTGCAAGGCCCAGGTAAGGCTTCCCACACTGTTAATAATCAGATATCATTTGAAAGCGGGGATCAAATGTGAACAAATGGTATGGCCCTGGGAATGCGCATTAAAGCAATTGTGAGCATATTTCTGTGGAAAAGGAGCATGGCGTAACCAACGGAGGCTCAAAGAAAAACCAAAAAGCGCTATTTTGTGATAACCTTGTTTAAAATATACATTCCACTGACTTCAATAAACTTCTACCAGTTTGATCTTCCAACTTCACTGGTACAGACTGATGCAACACAAACATTTCACAGAGCAAGAAATTTAGTTTTGCAGTTTTAAAAGTATGTGAAATTTCCTTTTTACTGAAACAGGTCATTTTGCAATATTAAAAATATACAAAATACTGAACAATGAAATTGAATACGTCCCACAATATGAAAATAGGGTAATAGGGTTAGATTTTTACCAGCAAAAATTCCACTCAGAGCTTTACAATGAGCACTTGGAAAAACATCATAATACAAAAAAAAACTACAATGTTTTCCTCCCTGAGTTGGTGACCAGAAAAGTTAGAATTTCACAGTATTAAAGTTTCTCAGTCATCACAACATCTCAACACCTCAAGCTACATCAAAATTCTTAAAATACACATTTTTAAGAAAATGCAATCTCAATATTGTTTCTGACACAAATATTCAAACTAGTGTAGTTGAGGTATTTTGTTTATGGAACTGGGAGCTCTAAGGCGGCTTCAGAAAAATAAGTAAAAATGGTGTGGTGCACCTACTTAGCACTTCGTTTTCATAAAAATAGAATTCCAAAAGTTTGTGTTTTTAGTTGAGAAGTTAAAGTTTGATTTAGTGCACAACTGCTATCACATTGTTCAAGAGACTAAATCTAATTTTCACATTGTGTCCAAGCAAGTGATTTCGAAATAGCACTACATAAAGAAACAACATAATTTATATATGAAATTGGAACCTACTTGTAATACTGATTTCAGCTACATACCAGGCAGATTTTCTGAATTGTATATGAAGAATGTCGATTAGATAAATTGTCTCATTCAATTGGAAGGGAACAATACCACCTTTCAGCTTCAGATGTGTTTAAATATTCCTCCACCAATGACAAAAAAAAATAGAAAAATCAAAATTCCCCAAAGTGATATTTTATCTGGTGCAACCTTCAGATATACAATAATCACTTGCAGTTCCCAGAATAAAACTGAATTTCAGTACACTTAGGTTCTACAACTGAACAAATGTGTTTCCAGATAAGTCACTGATGGAGTTAATTCACCTCAGAAATCAAAACCCAGTACAAAAAAAGTTACGTTTTGAAAAAAAAAGCAGTATCGCCAGTGGAAGGGGATTAAATTTCACTGACAAAAAAACTAACCAAACAGTTAGCTTTCCACTTTCCCGCTTACATTTATAAGGCTACTCACAGTCTGGTACATACAAGTTGGTTAGTTAATCAAGTTAAAGAAACCATAATCACGAGAGAGGGAAGGTTGCTTCAGAATGAATCAGTGTGAAATATGGATTATAAATTCAACTCAAGAGTTGATGGCCAGTTCAAAAAATTGAAACCTTTGACTGCGCTCTAAAGTCACTTCAATGTTTTTTTTCAACTCTTGAAAGTTCACCGTGATACAAGCAGGAAGTCTTCAGTCTTACACCAAACTGACTTCCACTGGTCACTAGCAACGTTTGGAGTGCAGGGCATTCCACTACTTTAAAACGTATTTACACGAAAACTCAATTCAGGCCCAGTGTCTGAGATGAGAAAAGCTACGTTCTCTCCTCCAAACTCAGACTGCAAACACAGCCACCAGAAACAGTGTACAGCAGACTTTACATTCCCTTTTTTGCAGAAAAGTGACTTCTTTTCCTCCCTTTATTTTCTTCTATAAAAAACAAATTTCAAGTGTCTAAACTGGGCAAGAATTTTTTTGGTTGGATGCAGGCCCATTCTTTGGAAGAGTCCGACTCCTTCAGGCCTCTGAAGTAGAAGGGGCAAAAAGCTGAAACAGAATGTTCATCTGACAATGTTTTACATTAAGTATAACAAGCTGAGTAGTAAATGAATCTGGATTTTTTTTTTTTTTTTTTTGCTCAAAGGCTGAGGCTGTCTTGCTCTTAAGAGAGTACTTGGCCATCCCACCATACATTCTTGCAGTGGGATTGTCAGGGAGGTCTTGACTGGGGAGTATTTTGTTTGTTTACCTATCAGGTGTAAACTTCCAGGCACTCAGTTCATTTTGGGCTTGTTCCAGTTTGTCTTTAGTCTGTTCCAGTTCAGTCTTCATTTTAAGGAAAAACAAGTTAATAGCAGGGTCAACCAAGGTGGATCGGAGTTGAGCTGCACTGGGCAGTTGAACTTGCTTGAGGTACTGGATCTGGTTCTGTTGAAAACAAAAAAAAAAAGTTATGGTCACCAAAACAGGATTCACCTTATTGCAAATTCAACTATTTTGATCCATCAACTAACAACATCTCAAAACCACTCTTATCTCTCCAATGGCCTCTCACATAAACTGCAGGTGTGCCTTCTACACCAGAAAAAAATGCTCATCCTTTTCTCTGCAGCAACAAGCCAAGTTTCAACGTATCAAGCTTCAGAAGTCAATGCTTTGCTACAGTAGCCATGTTTTACCATCCGACAATGGGCTATTTGAACATTTAGTCATAAATTGAAAAGGAACAAGAATAGCAGCAACCAATTCAGCCTAGTCTTGCGTTACCCACATATATGCATTTCTCCATGGGTTCTAATCTGTAAAGTACATCATATTTCATATTTATCTATCATGAACACCCAAAACTTTTGATGTGTTAACAGTCTAAGATAATGTACTACATGTACGTTTTGTAGAATCATAGCATCCGTACAGTGCAGATAGAGGCCATTCAGCCCATCAAGTCTGCACTGACCTTCCAAAGAGCATCCCACTGTATCCTCTAACCCCATTTTTACATTAATTTAGCATAGCCAATCCACCTAACCTGCACATCTATGGATCGTGGGAGGTAACTGGAGCATCCAGAGGAAAAGCATGCAGACACGGGGAGAACATGCAAACCTCTACACAGACAGACAATCGCTCAAGGCTGGAATCAAACCCGGGTCCCCTGGTGCTGTGATGCAACAGCACTAAAGTACAATGAAGATAAATTTGAGGTGGACTGCAAGAGGTCCTATCAGTTTGAAAACAAGTTAACCAGAAAGTGAGGCAGATTATGTAAGATACATATACATTTCTTGGCCATGACCATTTGATACAGATATTTATTAATTGAGTTTATAGACACAAGTCTGAATAGAGCAACAATATTAAGCAGAGAAAAATGTTCATTTGACAGAAGGACAGATTTCAAACAATCGGACCCTTTCATCATGTAGAAGAGATATGGTCATAAATCACACTTTTGCCAACAACTGCAAGACTGAAAATCTACCTATCATTAAGGAAAACCAGTTGATTTTTTAAAATTTTTGGAAGGCCAATACCAATCTTTTAGTTGCTTTCTGTGTTTAGAACCTCTCCATGCAGAAACCAGTGAATATAATAGACCACAAAATCAGTTATTTAGTTTCACATTTCTAATTGCCTTTCATGAACTTGGCAGTAGCTTACTGAGCCTAGGCTAATATTAAATAAACAGTACAAGTGGATTATTAAAAATACATAGGAATACATTAGGTTCTGTCCTTTAATTCATACTAGCTTTAATCCTTAAATACCAAAATATTAATCTCAGATTACGCATAGTTCAAATTCACAAAATGTCCACCAATTTCTATTTAGTTTAACTTTACAGCAAAAGAAATAAGGGATACCCATATCTGCTTCTTCATCTCAGTGGTCATCTTCTGTAAAATATAACTTTATACTCACTTCTCAACAAAATTGCATGGTGTTGTTTTAAACAATATCTCCTTAAATCAACAGAGTAGTCTTTTATTTCAGAAACAGGATTCTTCAGTTCAGCCATCTTAGTCAAATTTAATGTCGAATTTCAAAATAGATTTACATCTGATCTTGCCACTACAAAACACTTCCTTATCAATAAAGACAAAGTAGCTGAACTGAACTAAACATACCTGTCGCATGTATTTTGTTTTTAGGGGAATCCTACCAGAAATCAAGGCAGTGAGGTATGGGATATACAACATGAATGGTATCTGAGCATTTTGTTGGTTTGTCCACATCCCATTTCAAAAGTGCAGTGGCGACCTTTGAACTGTGCCTCCAAGACAACATTGTTAACCACTGTACTGCATGAAAAAAACGTGTTTTCTTGGTTATGATCAAGCAAATTAGCCGCAAGACAGATTTTTAATCAGGAAGGGAGTCCACAGTAATAGGAAAAGACAGAAAAAAGTGGAGTATCAAATCAACCATGATCTCATTGACTGACGGAGCAAATTTGATGAGCTGACTGGCCTAACTTCTGTTCCTGTGTCTTATGGTCTATCAACATGAAACACCAGATAATTCTAGTGTAGGTCAAAAATTCAAAGTAAATAAATATCATATTTGCTCCTTTATGTCAGTTAGACATGACTAATATGATAGAAAGGTATTGTGCAGATAAACATAACATTTCTCCAACTTGTTATTTTATTGCGTATTGTTACTAACTAGGTTAGCAAGTTCCAGATGGCATAGAACATGTGTTCAATTAATATCTAAAATTATGAGTGCTTTGCACACAAAGGACAAACTTGATAGTTTGACTTACTTCCTAACTTAGTCCATTAAACCATCTAACTGCACTTTATACATTCAGTTTCAAGTGGTTATTCATGACCTCTTATAGTGTGTTGAGAGTTGAGAAGAGCAATGACTGTTTTTATTCAATATAGTTAGTTTAAAGGCAAAGTTGCTGGAAAAACTCAGCAGGTCAGGCAGCATCTGTGAAGGAAGAAACAGAGTTAACATTTTGGGTCCGGTGACCCTTCCTCAGAACTGATGGTGGCTGGAAAAATGTCAGTTTATATGTAGAAAAGAGGGGAAGGGAGGTAGGGAGTAAACAATAGGATATTTTTTATTCATTTGTGGGATGTGGGCATTGCTAGCTGGCCAGCAATACTTGCCCATCCCGTTGCCCTTGAGAAGGTAGTGGTGAGCTGCCTTTTTGAACTGCTGCAGTCCTCCTGCTGTGGGTTGACCCACAATGCTATTAGGGAGGGAATTCCAGGATTTTGACCCAGCGACAGTGAAGGAACGGCGATGTATTTCCAAGTCAGGATGGTGAGTGACTTGGAGAGGAACTTGGAGGTGATGGTGTTCCCGTATATCTGCTGCCCTTGTCATTCTAGATGGAAGTGGTCATGGGTTTGGAAGGTGCTGTCTGAGGATCTTTGGTGAATTTCTGCTGTGCATCTTGTAGATAGTACGCACTGAGCATCGGTGGTGGAGGGAGTGAATGCTTGTAGATGTAGTGCCAATCATGCAGGCTGCTGTGTCCTGGATGGTGTCAAGTTTGAGTGTTGTTGGGGCTGCACTCATCCAGGCAAGTGGGGAGTATTCCGTCACAGTCTTGACTTGTGACTTGTAGATGGTGGACAGGCTTTGAGAAGTCAGGAGATGAGTTACTCGCCTCAGGATTCCCAGCTTCAGGCCTGCTGTTGTAGCCACTGTGTTAATTTGGTGAGTCCAGCTGAGTTTCTGGTCAATGGTAACCCCCAAGATGTTGATAGTGGGGGATTCGGTGATGGTAACACCATTGAATGTCAAGGGGCGGTGGTTAGATTGTGTCTTATTGGTGATGGTCATAGCCTAGCATTCGTTTGGCACGAATTTCACTTGCCACTTATCGATCCAAGCCTGGATATTGTCTAGATCTTGTTGCATGTGAACATGGACTGTTTCAGTATCTGAGGAGTCATGAATGGTGCTGAACATTGTGCAATCATCAGCGAACATTCCCAATTCTGACCTTATGATGGAGGGAAGGTCATTGATGAAGCAGCTGAAGATGGTTGGGCCTAAACATAGAGCCTAAAGAGAGAGAAGAGCAGTTGGATAGACAAAGAGTTGATAAGGTGGGAAGGTGAAGAGTTGTTAATGGGGACTATTAGTGACGAACAACAGGTAGTTGTAATGGTAGGCTATGTTGTAACAAGGCCTGGTGTGTGGGGTAGGGGGCTGGGACATGGGAAGAGTTTAGGCCCTAAAATTATTGAACTCAATAATGGAGTCCGGAAGGCTGCAGGGTCCCCAAGCAAAAAAATGAGGTGTTATTCTTCCAGCTTGCGTTGAGGTTCGCTGGAACACTGCAGCAAGCCAGAGACAGAGATGTTGGCCAGGGAACAGGGTGGTGCATTAAAGTGCAGGCAATAGGTAGTTCAGGGTCTTTTTTGCAAGCAGAATGTAGATTTTCTGCGAAGCAGTCACCCGGTCTATGCTTCCTTTCCCCAATGTAGAGGAGACCACATCGTGAGCAGCAAATGCAGTAGACTAGATTCTGGGAAGTGCAGGTGAAGTGTTGCTTCATCTGGAAGGTATGTTTGGGCCCTTAGATTAGAGGGAGGAGATAAATGGACAAGTGTTGCACCTTGCCGGTTACAGGGGAAGGTGCCGTGGGGCTGTGGGGGGTGAAGGAAGCGTGGACCAGGGTGTCCCAGAGGGAATGGTCCTTGAGGAAGGTGGACAAGAGAGGGGAGGGGAATAGGTGTCTGGCGGTGGCATCTTGCTGGAGGTGGCCGAAATGGCGTCTGATGATCTTGCGGATGTGGATGCTGGTGGGATGGTAGGTAAGGACAAGGGGAATCCTATCGCTGTAGCAGGAGAGAAGAGAAGAGGTGAGGGCGGAAGTCCAGGAGATGGGTCGAACCTGGTTGAGGGCCCTGTTGACAACGGAGCTGGGTAATCCTTGGTTGAGGAAGAAGGTGGTTCAGAGGCTCCCTTGTCGAAGATGGCCTCATCTGAACATTTACGATGGAGACGGACGAACTGAGAGAATGAGATGGAGTCTTTACAAGGAGTGGGGTGTCAGGATGTATTGTCCAGGTAGCTGTGGGAGTCAGTGGGTTTGTAGTGGATATTAGTGGCCAGTCTATCCCCCAAAATGGAAACAGAAATGTCAAGGAAGGGAAGGGAGGAGTCAGAGATAGACCAGGTGAAAGGTGAGGGCAGGGTGGAAATTGGAGGCGAAATTGATGAAGTTTTCCGATTCCGGATGAGAGAGGGAAGCAGCACTGACGATATCATCGACGTATTGGAGAAAGAGTTGTGGGTGGGGGCCGGAATAGGACCGGAACAAGGAACGTTCCATGTACCCATGAAGAGACAGGCATAACTACAGCACATGCAGGCCACCCCTCTTACCTGAAAATGAACAATGAAAATGAACAAACGAATGCAGTGTTCCCAAAATATAAATTATTTCATAAAACATCAGACAACATTGGATGAGCTTCATATTTGTACTGATATCAATTTCTAGACCTAAGTATCACCATTTTTGGTGAAGCACTTTATATCCAAATTCCTGCATGGTTTCCTCATTGTACCTCTATTGAGTTAGAGATGTGAAAAAAAAAGTTTTATTTTGAAAAGTTAGGCAATAATTAAAGTTTATTTATTATGATTAAATCACCAGTGTTAAACCGTTACTTACAACAGGGCTCATGGTTTGATATGGTTGTGAAGTTAACAAGACATTTAAAACGTTATATCAAGTCCACAGGCCAAGAACTAACACTAACACTAACACATTAAATTTTTAAGTGTTTAAATCGTTATTAGAACAGAAGTTTCATCAACATCCAGATCTATCCACATCACGCTTCAAATTATTTAGTTGCTAATTTGTTGTTTGCCAAATTAACCTCTTTGTAGATTTGTACTAAACATCCTAAGATTAGTTCAAAAAAAAAATCAGAATTCAATAAAAAGGGATATTATCACATCCAAACATTGCAAGAAACCAAGCCAATTATTTAAGTTTTGCAAGTTTCACAAGGAGAAACTCCACTCCAACAATGAACGTATAACCGAAGGAATAAGCGCTGCAGGAAATACTTAGCCGGCTTCGCTGCTTCCAAAGAGCAAAAACAGAGGTAACATTTCAGGTCAATGATCCAGTTAAAAATGGTTAATGCTTGAGACCTTTCAAATAACTGTTTCCTCTACAAATGATGCCAAATGTGGAGTCATTTTCATCATTTTCTGTTCCTATTCCAGATAGCTAGGATCTATTTGACACATTAATATAAAGCATAAATGACATGTCAATCAATGACTACTGCTTGGAGGAAATAAACTTGTAGGAATTCATTCAGAGCAAGGAAATGAACGCACGTGGCCGAGTAACGTCTATACTGCAATGACTCCATGTGTAAATGGTTAGTAAAATTGCCACTTGAACAGCAGGCCATTGAAGGAGTGACATAAAACAAGACCTTCTAGATACACGAAAGCATGTTGTTGCCACTATGTCCAAAGTGTGTTGAGAAATGGCTTTCAAAAAGAGGTAATGCACAGGACTACACAGAAAATGATTCCATCTCTTTTCTATTCATATGAAAAGAGCACATATGATGCACAGCCACTGGAAATTGTGATACTATGCAATTTGTCAAACAGAGTTAACTTACCTTGTGGTGAATGCTGGGAACTATGAAAAGCAGATAGAAGGATTAACAGATGCACACCTCCAGTTCGTGGTTGCTATCAAATAACCACATCTACAATCTGGATGTGATCAAGGGCAGAAATACCTTCCGTAGTCTATTATTCAATATTCAATGCCCAATGTCCCATGCTGCATAGGCAAATTACCACAGAACCGTGGTCTTGAACTCAAAAAAGAACTGTGTGCACAGCAGGTATTTGTTGGTTGTTTGGAAGTTTTTGCACTCTCTCTGACACATCAAGTTTGGCTCTACATGTTGCTGACAAAGTCTTTACATTAATTACCACTTTTAAAACAGGAATATTGGGGAAAAAGGTGCACTTTATACAGTCCCTTTTTAAATTGTGCTGGCTTCAATTCTGATGAACAACCACACACTCACATGGACATTACCCAGTATGCACGAGCTGAAAACCAATAAGCATGCAGTAAACTTTAGCATACATCAATAAGATGAGAAATGAAAGTGACTGCTGGCAGTGTGTGGTGAAGACAGGTCGATGGTTTTGTGGTGCACATCTGACCCTAGTGCGAGTGCATGCCTCTCTCAAAGAACGCTCATTTTCAAACACTGCTTTCATTAATTTACTTTCATGAGTTCACGAAATTCATGCAACACAGTAACTCAATAAAAAGGATGGTAACGTCATCAGGACGTCACACTCCCATTGCAGAAATATCATGACAGCTTAACACCTGTCATTGGCAAAATGCTAGAATCTATTCTAGTTATAGTTGAGAACTTTGAAAATCTCAATTTAATCAGTGGAGTCAACAGAGGTTGATAAAAAGGAAGTCAGTTTTGAATAATTTAATGGAGCTCTTTAAGTAACAATGTGGATAAAGGGGAACTTGTCAATGTAATACATTTAGATTTTCAGAAGGCATTTGACAAGGTGCCAGATAAAACATTGCTATGTAAAGCGTGAGCTCATGACAGAAGGGTGAACATATCAGCATGGATACTGGATTAATTACTTAATAGTAGGCATAAATAGGTCTTCTTCAGGTTGGCAAGATGCGGCAAGCAAAATGCAACAGTGATCAGGTCTGGTACCCAAATTTGCTGATGACACAAAGATAGATAGGAAACTAACTTATGAATAGAGTCTGTCTAGGGATAAGTCAAATGAGTGGGCAGAAGTTTGGCTGATACAGTATAATTTGCACAAATGTGAATTTATCCACTTTAGCGGTAAGGACAGAAAAGTAGAATGTTATTTAAATAGGGACAGACTGCAGAAGTCTGATGTACAGAAAGATGTGTGTTTTGACACACAGATCACAGGAAGTTAGTATGCGTATAGCAAGTGTAAGGCAAATGGAATGTTGTCATTTATTGCAAGGGAAATTTTATATTAAATCGAGGGTGATTTGCTACAGTTGTACGGAGTACTGGGAGACCACGTGGAGTATTCTATGAAACTTGACTGATATCCGGGATGAGTTTGAGGAACCTAACGAGAAAAGGTTAGAAAAAGGCTGGGCCTGTATTCATTGTAACTGAGGAATGAGAGGTGCTTATTGAAAATTTGCAAGATGCTGAGGGAAGTTTGATTAAGTGGAAGGCTCAACAGATGTTTCCCATTGAGCAGTAGTTGAGAGATGGACAGTTTAAAAATAAAGTGTTTCCCATTTAAGGAAGAAATGATATTATTTTATCTCAGAGGCTAATGAGTAATGGGAGGATAATGACAGGGCAAAGAAACCCTTTACCAATTAGCAGTGGGGGCAAGGTCACATACTTTTAAGACAAGAGCTACATTTTTGACTAGCAAGGGCATCAAAGGTTATCAGGTATAAATGAGAATGTGGAGTTGAGAACAGAATAAGATCAGCCACGATCTTACTGAATGCCCAAGCCTGCTTTGCCAATAAAAGGACCTACTCCAATTCCAAATTCATACGCTCATTAGGTACATCTCCTCAGAGTACAATGTAAACAATAAAACAGATTTGTTGATCAAAGTAACAAACTCAGTTTAAAATTAAAATGTCCAATCAGAAGAATCAAATCTCATGGATTTTAGAATTCTTGAAATCAGTATGCAAACCCCATAAAGAACAGATCATTAGCAACTTAGCGTGATCAGCATTACCAGTCATCCTCAGACTATGAATTTCATCCAAGGTTCAATAAGCCATGAACACCAAAATACCAATCAAGAAATAAAGGAAAACCGAAAGAACTGTGGATGCTGTAAATGAGGAACAAAAACAAAAGTTGCTGGAAAAGCTCAGCAGGTCTGGCAGCATCTGTGAAGGAAAAAAACAGAGTTAACGTTTCGGGTCCGGTGACCCCTCCTCAGAACTGTAGAAGAGACTAAAAGCCATGATGTGTTGAACTAGATATGGTAATTTGTCAATCTGAAGCATGGTCTGCACTTAAAGCAGGCGAATTGTGGGCTCGTGACAGTGGCAGAGTCCCTTCTGAGTATACACATTCCAAAAGTTTCAGACGGTGTACAATAACATCACCAAAAAGGTTGATTAGAAAGCATCCAGTAGGTAAATTGCTATTACCCCAAATCACCTGCAATAAACATGAAATATATTTAAACTGATGTTAGTAGATGATTTCGGAAAGACAGATAATTAAATTTCATCTGTGTGTCAATTTTATGAAATAGTGCAGGGAAACATTTGGGACTAAAAATGAAATGCAATGTAAATCAAATCTTGACATTAAGAAGGGGTATAGGAGCAAAGACACATGAGAAATCATATACAAAAATATCTGCAGTTGGTACATACTTGAGAGGAACGTTTTTAAAAAGTTTGTAAGTGCTAGAAAAATTCAGTGTGTGGTTGATAGAGTTTTGTTTGCGTGATCAATGGACTAGTTTGGTGGACAGAAAAAAGAGGCACTTTGAATTCAATCAGGAAATGTGTCGTTATGCACATTGGAGGAACAAAACAGGCAAGTCACAGACAATAAATGGCAGGAAATTGAGAAGTGTGGAGGAACAAAAGGACATCATTGCATATGCTTTTTTTTAAAAATAAGGGATAAAAGGATAACAGCAGGAAGGTCTTGATTGAACTGAATGACCACAGCTAGAGGGCACCACATAAGGGAATGATCTCAAGGACAAGAGTGATTTAGAGGATGTTGCTAGGAACTGAAAATTTTGTGCTGGAGGAAATTATTTTATAGGTTGGGGTTACTTTCTCTAGAAAAAGAAACTGGGCACAAACTTAAATGAAATCTACAAAATTGAGCAGCCTAAATAGGATGAATAGAAAGACCTATTTTCCTTGATAGAGGGATCAATAATGAAGGGCACAGATTTGAAATTAATTGGCAGAAGGATTTAGATGGGGCATGTGAAGAAATGTTTTCATCTGGTTTGGAACTCAATGACAGAAAGGGAAATGCTCATTGGATTCATATTAAAAAAAGACCACTTAGATTGCAACTGCTGGAACTTACAAGGATACAGAACAAGAGTTGGAAAGTTGACTTAGGTTGCTTGACTTCTTTTGCCAACTCAAAGTGCCAGTAACCTACTTTCATCCCACAACATCCACATTTCAAAGTCGATAGCATTGTCTTAAAAATGGACAGAATCCATTACTTTATAAAAAGATGTATAGTGCACCAGCAAGGGTTATGATATGTCTTTATAAACAATTCAGACGTCATCAGGATAATTTCAGGTGATAAGGTGTTGGAGGCTGAAGAAAACTTACTTCAATAGCATTAGAGTTGAGGGAATTTAGTTGTGGAGAAGTTGGATAAACTTGGGATTAAGCTGACATTACAACAGAGAAAAGCCATGATGCAAATAGATAAAGATGTTCAAAAAAATTTTTTGTTTTATTCACTCAGAATGTGGATGTTGCTAGCTGGGCCGCTATTTATTGCTCCTCCCCAGTTGTCCTCGAGAAGATGGTGGTGTGCTGCCTTCTTCAACTACCGAAGTCCATTTGGTGTCGGTACACCCAAAACGCTATTAGAGTCAGAATTCCAGGATTATGTCCCAGTGAGACTGAAGGAATGGTGACATTTTTCCAAGTCTGGAAGTGGCTTGGAGGGGAACTTGCAGGTGGTAGCGTCCCACTTATCTGCTGTTTTTATCCTTCTAACTGGTGGTGATCATGAGTTTGGAAGGTGGCAAGGACCTTTTGTGGTGAATTGCTGCAATGCATCTTGTAGATGGTACATACTGCTGCTGAGCTTTGAGGGGGGGGAAGTGAATGTTTGTGAATGTTGTGCCAATCAAGCAGGCTACTGTGTCTCAAATGGTGTTATGTTTCTTGAATGTTTTTGAAGTGCACTTATCAAAGCAAGTGGAGCAGGTACTTTCAACTGCTGTTTGATAAAGGTTCCAAGATTTGGGTCTAGCAATAGGATAAGAAGGGCAGCATATTTTGATGTCAACATCAAGTGACTTGAATTTGTCGATCTTGGTCTTCTAGTTTGTTTCAGCCATCTAAGTGCAACTTGCTAAGTTTCTGCAGTGCATGATTAAATTGTACATGTGACAGCCATCTAAAGTAAGCTGACATTTAAGATACAGGATAGGGTGCCATCAAATGGGCTACCTTACCTTATATGGCATCAAACTTGAGGGCTGCACTCACTCTGCTAAGTGGAGAGTAGTCTGTAACACTACCATCTACATGTTAGAGTCAGAAGACAGGTTTTGTAACCCAGGGATGTTAGTGAGTCTATTACTCCAAAACGTTAGTCGAGACGGGAGAACAAGAACACATGCAATTCAAATGTAAAATGCTATATCGGAAACTATAATTTTAAGACAGGCAATGATGATGCCTTGAGGTAACAGTTAATTGCTAATAAAATTTATTCCTCTTTGAGACTGTTTTCTTATCACAGGTCAGCATGGCGCGAGAATGAAAGAAGGAGCTGCAGAAAGAAAAAAACTGGACAGAACAGAGGGACTTTTTGGAGGAACAAATGAAAGAGGCTCATGAACGATTTTAATGCAGGGGACTAAAAAAAAATCATATGTAAGAATATTAAGGGTCCAGGAGTAAAACATGCCTAATGAGCTGAGTTAACGATTCCTGTTTGTATGAGTGATTGACTAAAATCAGGCCATTGATTACAAGTAAAACAAAAATTAAATGATTCTCCAGATCGTGGTCTTTTAAAAAGATAACAAAGTTCTGAAATGTGGGAGTGAAAGAATAATTGTAGTTGTCATTATTGGCAGAATTCTTTTACTAGTAATTCACAATACTTCACACCAGTGTCCTCATGTTAACAGACAATAAGTTAGAAAGGGTCCAAAACTTACAGTACACTCCTGCATTTCCTGTTCCTTGGTAGCTAGCCTCATAACAAGGATGTTCTCCCTTCGAGCAGACTCATGTTGCTGCTGCTTCAGCTTCTCTTCAGACTCTCTTAACCCGCTCACATCATTTGCTGTCATAACATGGAAGCGCAAACAAATAATACGTTAACAAGCGTTTGCTTATGGAATAGTTTCTTATAGGAGTCGTACCAATTAGCATGGTTACGTATTTGGCATTTTGCTTTGCAACTAGATAACACATCAACACAGGCACAAATATTCACAGGCTCACTATCCAACTCACTATTCTATACTGTCAAGATATTAAACTGACATGAGCTTAGCCAAAACAAAAACAGAAACTCAGTGGGTCTGGAAGCAACTTTCTTTTTTCTGCCTATAGATAACAGTTCAGGTGCAGTGACCCTTCTTCAGAAATTCAAGCATTAATTGTTTTGTCTCCACAGATGCTGCCAGACCTGCTGTGTTTCTCCAGCAACTTTTTTATTTTGCTTCAGATTAACAGTATCCGTAGTTCTTTGTTTTATGAGCTTAGCCAACATGCCTGGTTTGTTTTGATCCTAGATTTAAAGGTCAGGTTCAAGTGCAGAACCTCATAGTACCACATCTTGTAGATTTCTTTTACCATTAAAGCAATCTTACACATTTAATCACATTTCTATGACCTACAAATCTAAAGCATGGTTTTTGATTTCAATTATTCAACACCGACATAGTTGGCCATATGAATGCATCAAGGCTGATACTACAATTGCTTGCCCTCAAAACTGTTCCCTACCACTAATGCAAAAGAGCAAACCATCTGCAAACTACAAAGGAGCTAGACCATCAAACAAATGGAATATGAAGATCAGAACTTCCTTCAAATTGTGGTCTCAAAATACAGGTATAACATAACTTCAGTTCTGATGAAGAGTCATCATGATCTGAAGTGTTCAATCTTTCCTTCCTCAGATTGTGACAAGGACAAGGAACAATAGAAATCCTTACCTAAAGGAGTGATAATGAATTGAGAAGTAATCTGACTAGGTCATCTAGACTGCCAGACAGAAATATAATGGAAGAGCACGCAGTCTTTAAAGTGAAAAATGGTATGGGTACAGTCAGTACATTCCCAAGCAGGGAAAAGGATGGGCAAACAGAGCCAGAGCTCCCTGGACAATAAAAGAATTAGATATTTGGTTAAAGGCACATGGTAGAGGTCCACTTAATATAAGGAAACATCAAGTTCAATATTTTGAAGTGCAGAGAAGTGAGAAAGAACAATAAGAGGCAAAGGGCCAGTAAGAGAATAAACTGAATCCAATAAAAAAGGGAACTACAAGATCTGCTTTAGTGACATTAACAGCAAAAGACTCATGAGTAGTGTGGCCAATTAAGGATCAAGTATAAAATCAGTATTCTGCTTTCTTGTTTGGCAAGAAACAGGAGGTTCTTATAAAGGCTGACAGTACTTAACACTGGATAAGTCATTTGGAACGCAACCCAGATTGAAGAGGGAAGCAAGGGCAGCAATTACAGAAGTGCTTGCCATAATCATCCAATCCTCCTCAGATATGGAGGTGGTGCCAAAAGGACAGGTGGATTGCAAAAAGTGGAAAAAGATAAACCTGGCAATTATAGGTGAGTGAGCTTAACATCGATATTAGGGAAACTTTTGGAAGCAATAAAGTTAGAAGAAAATTAAGAGCTATTTAGCCTACCTTGGACCAATAAAGAGCAGCCAGCACAGATCTGTCAAGTGCAAACAGTATTTGACTAACTTTATTGAGCTTTGAAATGTGGCAAAGGGTGAATGAGTGCAGTACAGCTACCAAGCTGGGTGTTTGAACATTCAGAAATCATTTGATAAAGCATGACATAGTAAGTTTGTTAGCAAAACAGAAATTTGTGGGATAAATGGTGAAGTAGTAATTGATACAAAAATGGCTAAGGGATTTAAAAAAATAAGAGCTATAGTGATTTTTCAGATTGAAGAAGGCTATACATTCAAGATTCACTTGTTCTGGACATATATAAATGACAAAGCACATTTTGAAACTTGCATTAACATGAAACCTGGAATTACAGAGGGGATGACAGCAAAAAAGCTTAGAGAATAGAGACAAATTTGGCAGAATGAAATTCAATGCATAAGTCTGTCATGCGCTATTCTGGATAAGAAGAATTGAGAGTCAATTCATGCCAAATGATTTTAAAAGGGGGTGCAAGAAATGAGACACAAATGTGGCACATCAGGTTACCGAAGCAGTTCATCAAGTACTTGCCTCTTGGGCTTTAGTAAAAAGGCTTGAACTACAAAATCAAGGAGGTATGTCAAGTCTAGATAAAACATTAGCTGAATCTCAGCTAGATAATGTTTACAGTTCTGAACAGCTTGCTTTGAGGGAGTGTGAAGGATTTGGAGAAGATACAGACAAGATTATTAGAATGATTCCAAGGATGAGTTAATACAGTTACGTGACTGGAGAAGCTAAGGTTGCTCACCTTGCAGGAGAAGGTAGGGATTGACAGAAGTGCTTATAGTTACGAAAGTTCTACACACACTAAAAGGGAAAGAATTTCAAATAGCCAAAAAGTTGATAATCTTATCTTAAATCGGTGCCCTCAAGTTAACAAGAAGGAGCACAAGGAATGTTTGTAACATAAGTGGTTATGACTTAGAAGGTTTACACATATTTAAAAGTAGATTTCAACAAGAAACAGCACAAATGTTACAACTCAGCTAGGCAGTGAAGGATGAAACACTGCAGTCTTCAAACACTTTCAAGATTTTACTTACAAAGGCGTGCATTGCACATCATGTGCCTCCAACGAAAACTCATTCCCAACCCACTCCCATTTTTAAAAATTTCATTTACAGGATGTGAGATTTGCTGGCTGGGTCAGTATTTATTGCCCATCTATAAATGTTGAGAAGACATTGGTGAGCTGCCTTCTTCAGCCAATCAAGTCCACTTGGTGCAAAAACACCTATAATACCATAAGGCTGAGAGTTACAGGATTCTGACCCAGTGACAATGAAGGAACAGTGATATATTTCCAGGTCTGAATGGTAAGTGTATTGGAAGAGAGCAAATGGGTAATGTATCTGCTTGTAGGTGTGGAAGGTGCTGTCTAAGGAGCCTTATTAGTTTCTGCAGTACATTGTATAGATGGCATACTGCTGCCATGCGTAGGTGATGAAGGAGTGAATGTTTGTGGATGTGGTGCCAATGTAGTGGGCCGTTTTGTCCTGGAAAGTGTAAATTTCTTGAGTGTTGTTGGAGCTGCACTCACCCAGACAAGTATAACCCATCACACTTTTCACCTGTGCTTTGCAGATGGTGGACAGGCACTGGGAAGCCAGGGTGAGAATTAATTGCTGCAAGATTCCCAGCCTCAGTCCTGCTCTTGTAAATGATATTATTTACATGGCTAGTCCAGTTCATCTCCATCTTATCTTGGTAAGCCCCAGAATGTTGATAGTCGGGGAATACTATTGAATGTCAAGGGGCAATGGTTAGAGAAAGCAACTGTCATCCTAGCCTACATGTTACTCTACACCCACAGTAATGTGGTTGATTCTTAAGTGCCCTCTGGCAATTAGTGACAGGCAATAAATGCTGGCCTAATTAAGATGCCCACATCTGTGAATGAATTAAAAAAATTCTCTTGTTGAGAGTCATTGCCTTATACTTGCATACACATATATTGTAACGTGGCAGCCCAAGCCTGGATATAGTCCAGTTTTGTGGCATTTGGTCTTACACTATTTCAGGACCAGAGTCATAAATGGCACTAAACATTGCAAAATTATCCGTGCACATCTCACTTCTGACATGATGAAATGGCTGATGATGGTTGGCCTAGGACACGGCCCCAAGGGGAATTTCTGCAGTGACTGAAAAACTGACTAACTTGACTCATCGTGGAAGAACGGTTAGCTCCAAATGTTACTTACTGTAGTCTTTCCATGCCTCCTTCCTCCTCTAACCAACGAGGCAAGGTTCAGAGAGGAGACGAGACAGAACATTGAGAGAGGAAGGTCAGCACCAAGAGTTCCAGTGGGTAAAGGAGCATGAACCTAAACAGCTTCTGGTTGTTGGTGAGTAACAGGAGAAATTTTGAGAAATTGTTATTGAACAGAGAGCATCCGAGTTAATTAATCCTAAAAGGGGTAAGACATGGCAGGAGAGCTCCAAATCGTAGTCTGCTCCTCTTGCTCAATGTGGGAAGCCGAGCACATATCCAGTCTGTGCAAGTGCCTCCAGCTGCAACTCTTGGAAGCCAGAGTTTCACAGGCAAGGAAGTGAATGGGTGACCACCAGGCAGAGCAGGACGGCTAAGCAGGCAGTGCAGGACTCTCCTGTGTCATTCCCCTGAAAAACAGATGTTTTGTATGCTGTTGAGGGGACTGGCCTCTCAGGGTATAACAACAGCAGCCAAATTCATGGCATCATGGTTGGCTCTGCTGAAAAGAGAGCGAGAAAGAGGGATAGAAATGTTACAAGTTACAGGGGATTCAATCGTAAGGGGAATAGATAGGCGTTTCTGTGGCTGCAAACAACAGTTCAGGATCATGTGCTGCCTCCCTGGTGCTAGGGCCATGGATATCTCGGAGCGACTACAGTGCATTCTAGAGGGGCAGGGCAAACAACCAGTGGTCGCAGTACATGTTGTAACTAATGACATGGGTTAAAAAAAAAAAGAGATGAGGTCCTAAAAGCAGAATATACAGAACTAGGAAGAAAGTTGAAATATTGGACCTCAAAAGCTAGTTATCTCAGGATTACTAGTGCCATGAGCTCCTCAGAGTACAAACAGCAGGATATATAGGATGAACACGTGGCTGAAGAGATAGTGCGAAGGGGAGCGTTTCAGATTCGCAGGGAATTGGGACCAGTTCCGGGGGGCGTGTGACCTGTACAAACTGGACGGGTTACACCTGGGCAGGACCGGGACTGATGTCCTTGGGGGTAACTTAGTAGAGCGGTTGGGGAGCGTTTAAACTAGTGTGGTAGGAGTTGGGAGCCAGAGGAGTAGGGCAGTAGATGTGGAAATTAAGGGAGAGGTAGAAACCAAGACAAACATGACTAAGAACAAGAACAGGCAGAGAAACTCTGCTGAAAAGAGCAGGGGAGTTGATCTGAAACGCGCGTGTTTCAATGCAAGTAGTATAATAGGCAAAGTAGATGAATTCAGAGCTTTGGTTAGTACTCGGAACTGTGAAATTATTGCGATTATGAAGGAGGGACAGGACTGGCAGCTGAATGTCCCAGGATTTAGATGTTTCAGGTGTGATAGAAAGGAATGTAAAAGGGGTGGTGGAGTTGCATTACTGGTAAAGGAGTACTTCACAGCTGTACGGCAGATGCATACATCAAAGGCCTTGTCCAACAAGGCAATATGGGCAGAACTCATGAATAGAAAAGGTGAAATCACAATGCTGGCTGTATACTACAGACCTCCCAATAGCCAGCGGGAGATGGAGAACAGAATATATAGACAGGTTTTGGGAAGACATTAAAAACAGTAGGATTATTGTGCTGGGTGTTTTTAACATCCCCTAATTGACTGGTGCTCATTTCATGCTGGGGGCTTGGATGGGGCAGAATTTGTAAGGACCATTCAGGAGGGATTCTTGACACAGTACGTAAACAGTCCAACCAGGGAAGGGGTTATATGGGATCTGGTTTTAGGAAATGAGCCCAGCCAGGTGAGTAAAGTTTCAGTGGGTAGCATCTTGGTAGTAGTGACCACAATACTGTGAGTTTTAAGATACTCGTGGATAGGGATAATGAATAGCAGTCCTGGGGTGAAACTGTTAAACTTGGGGAAAGTGAACTACAACAATATTAGGCAGGAACTGGAGAATGTTGATTGGAGGTGGCTGTTTGAAAATAAATCCACATCAGACATATGGGAGTGACAATATGGGAATGTGAGTGGCACATTCCTGCGCGAATTAAAGATAGGTATGGCAAGTTGTGTGAACCTTGGATGATCAGGGCTGTTATGACCTTGTTCAGAAAGAAAAATGAAGCATACATAATGTCTAGGAGGATGGGAACTAACGAAGCCCTTGAAGTATACAAGAAAAATCGGAAAGAACTTAAACAAGGAATTAGAAGGGCTAAAAGGAGTCATGAAACATCGTTAGCAAACAGGATTAAAGAGAATCCCAAGGGTCTTTACACATAGATCAAAAGCAAGAGCATAGCCAGGGAAAGGGTTGGCCCACTCAAGGACAAAGGAGGGAATCTATGTGTGGAACCAGAAGAGGTAGGTGAGGTCCTAAATGAATACTTTGTGTTGGTATTGACTGAAGAAATTGGTGTAGGATGATCTCCGGGAAGGGAGTGTGGAATTTATAAGCCAAGTTGTTATCAAAAAGGAAGAGTGCCTTAAAAACCATTAAAAGGTAGATAAGTCCCCGGGTCCTGATGGGATCTATCCCAGAATATTGAGGGAGGCAAGAGAACAAATTGCTGAGCATTGACAGACATTTGTGTATCCTCTTTGGCCACAGGCAAGGTCCCAGAGGGCTGGAGAATTGCCAGTGTCATCCCATTGTTGCAGGGATAATCCTGGAAATTACAGGCATGTCAGCCTCACATTGGTAGTAGGGAAATTATTGGAAAAGATTCTCAGGGACAAGATCTGTATGCATTTAGAAGCAAATGGACTGGTTAGTGATAGACAGTGTAGCTTTGTGCAGGGGAGGTTGTGGCTCACTCACTTGATCGAGTTTTTTTGAGGAGGTAACGAAGATGATTGATAAGGAAAAAACAGTTGATGCTGTCTACATGGTCCTCAGTAAAGTCTTTGACAATGTCACACTGCAGACTGGTACAAAAGGTGAAGTCACATGCTATTTGGGGTGAGCTGGTAAGATGGATACAGAACTGGCTGTCTCCTATGACTAAGGGGGTAGCAGTGGAAGGATGCTTTTCAGAATGGAGAGTTGTGACTAATGGTGTTCTACAGGGATCAGCGCTGAGACGTCCACTGTCAGTGGTCTACATAAATGATTTGGAGGAAAATGTGGCTAGTCTAATTAGTTTGCGGATGATACAAAGATTGGAGGAGTTGCAGATAGCGAGGAGGATTGTCAGAAGATACAGCAGGATATAGATCAGTTGGAGGCACAGGCAGAAAAACGGCAGAGTTTAATCCGGACCAACATGAGAGGATGCATTTTGGAAGGTCAAGTACAGGTGGAAATTACAGTGAATGGTAAAACCCTGAGGAGGTATTGATATGCAGAGGGATCTGAGTGTGCAGGTCCACTGATCACTGAAGGTGGCAATGCAGGTAGATAAGGTAGTAAAAAAAAAGCCTTTGGCATGCTTGCCTTCATTGGAAGGGGCATGAAGTGCAAAGATAAACAAGTCATGCTGCAGCTTTATAGACTTTAGTTAGGCCAAACTTGGAATATTGCACACAGTTCTGATCATCACACTACAGTAGGATGTAGATGCTTTGGAGAGGGTACAGAAAAGGTTTACCAGGATGTTGCCTGGTATGGGCAATTTTAGCTAAGAAGAAAGGTTGGGTAGACTGGTTTGTTTTCAGTGGAATGCAGGAGGTTGAGGGGGACGACTGAATAGAAGTTTATCTATGCCATTCACAGTCTTATAGAGTGGAAGTAAGAGACATTTTCCCAGGGTGGAGGGGTCACAGGTTCGATGTGTAGTTGGGGGTGGGAGGGTAGGGGAGTGGTGGTTGTGTTTAAAAAGAGATGTGTGGAGCAGGTTTTTCACAAAGGGTGGTGTGTACCTGGAATGAGCTGCCAGAGGAGGTGGTGAAATCAGACACAACAGCAGTATTAAAAAGCACCTGGACAAATACATGAATAGGAAGGGAAGAGAGAGATACAGATCCTATAAGTGAAGGCAGTTTTAGTGTGGAAGGGCAGAATGTGTCAATGCAGGCTTGGAGGCCCTAAGGGCCTGTTTCTGTGCTGTATTATTCTTTGCTCTTGACTGACTAGCAACCACAACCCACCTTCCTACGTACTTCAAACTGTGGAACATCTTTCCCGAAATCCCATCAACTCTAGTTTTGCTACTTCATGTTACACGTGTTCAAATGTGGTCAACATAAGCAGTTTTTAAAAAAATATATATTTTCCAATCAACCTGGTCAGCAATGTAACTATACATCTCTAGAGTAGATGAAACCTGAACTTAGGCCTTTTGACTCAAACGTACTCAATGGGTGTTAAACACCCATCGGCTAACTCCACAACTGACATGCAATTAAAATGTTGAAGGAAAGAAATTGTAGGGTTATGAAAAAGAGGGGGTGCAGAAATTAGCTGGACTGCTCTTGGAAACAGCCAAATGACCACCTCTGCGCTGTACTATTTCATGATTAGAGTTAGAGATGTACTTGTCAGAAAAGGACCCTTCAGCCCAACACATCCATTCCAACCAGATATCCTAAATTAATCTTGTCCCATTTGCCAGCATTTGGCCCATATTCCTCTAAACCCTTCCTATTCATATACCCATCCAAATGCCTTTTGAACGTTGTAATTGTATCAGCCTCCACCACTTCCTCGGATAGCTTATTCCATACGCGCACGACCCCCTGCATGAAAAAGTTGCCCCCTTTGAAACTTTCCCCTCTCACTTTCAACTTATGCCCACTAGTTTTAGACTCCCCCCGCCTCTCGGGGAAAAAGACTCTGTCTATTTACGCTACCCATGTCCCTCATGATTTTATAAACCTCCAAGGTCACTTCTCAGCCTCTGATACCCCAGGGAAAATAGTCCTAGTCTATTCGGCCTTTCCATATAACTCAATTGCTCCAACCTTGGAAACATCCTTGTAAATCTTTTCTGAACCCTTTCAAGTTTCACAACATACTTCCTATATCAGGGAGACCAGAATTGCACACGGTATTCCAAAAGTGGTCTTACCAACATTCTGCACAACCACTACATGACCTCCCAACTCCTGTACTCAATGCACTGATCAATAAAGGAAAGCATACCAAACGCCTTCTTCACTATCCTATCTGTGACTCTACTTTCAAGGTACAATGAATCTGCACCCCAATGTCTCTTTGTTCAGCAACACTCCCCAGGACCTTACAATTAAGTATATAAATCCTATCCTGATTTGCCTTTCCAAAATACAGTACCTCATTTATCTGAATTAAACTCCATCTGCAACTCCTCGATCCATTGGCCCATCTGACCAAGATCCCATTGTACTCCCTGAAGTAACCTTTTTCACTATCCACTACACCTCCAATTTTGGGGTCATCTGCAAACTTACTAGTTATACCTACTACGTTCACATCCAAATCATTTACATGAATGACAAAAAGCAGTGGAACCAGCACCGATTCTTGTGGGACACTGCCAGTCACAGGCCTCCAGTCTGAAAAGCAACTCTCCACCTCTACCCTCTGTCTTCTACCTTTAAGCCAATTCTGTACCCAAATGGCTACTTCTCTCTGTAGTCCGTATGATCCAACTTTGTTAACCAGTTTGCCACGAGGAATCTTGTTGAACGCCTTATTGAATTCCATACAGATCACATCAACCGTTCTACCCTCATCAATCCTCTGTTACTTCTTCAATAAACTCAAAACAATCCAAGTTTGTGAGACACAATTTCCCACACACTAAACCATGTTG
Organism: Rhincodon typus; assembly: GCF_021869965.1. NCBI lineage: Eukaryota > Metazoa > Chordata > Chondrichthyes > Orectolobiformes > Rhincodontidae > Rhincodon > Rhincodon typus. Next base: position 30,534,820 of record NC_063340.1, on the reverse strand, counting down.
GCTTTCCCTAATCAGTCATTGCTTTTCCATTATCAGATCAGATCATCAAATTATGTTATCTGCCTAGACAAATAGTTTAAACAAAAAAAACCCAAGCCTACAAGTGTCTTGGAATTCAAAAAATGTTTCCTTTGCTTTGAACATCAGAGCCTCGCCACAAACCGGTATGTTTAAGACCAACACCACACCTTGAAAAATTAAGGATTCAAAACTATACTCTTTCACTCATCAGAAAGAGAATTTGGTTGTTTATAACATAAAAAAATACACTTCCTTAAATATTATCTGATGACATTGCCAACAAATCCTTAGAACAAAACTGAATTTTACATAATTCATAGGAATGAATTAGATACAAGTTTTAATTTTACTTTCATGTCAATCCTTGAATTATAAATTACAACAAGGTACTCTCAAGCCAGTTGTACCACCTCTAGGTTTAGGGAAACATATTACATTTGGTTCTGTGAAATTCTACTCCAAGGTGTGGCTGTGGAGAGTACAAAGGAAAAAATCCAAAAGCAACAGCTGGAGTCAAAATAATGCATATAGTTCAGTAGGAGTTCTGTTTTTATCAATTTTTAACAAATATATATTATCAAATCTATCACTGTTCTGCTCTTTTACAAGAACAGTAGTGCATATTCTTAAACAAACGAACAATTAAACTCAAGGAAGCAACTTTAAGACATATTAAATTACTTTCGGCTAAACAGGTTAAATGACTTTCTTTAAAAGTTCACCACTTAACAACAGTTGGATCATTTAAAAATGGAAGCTATACGTTTTCTGACATGCTACTTCAGTATAGCCAAAAAAGACACTTGAAGCTTTTCGTCTTGTACTCATCAGGACAATTTGCAAGAATACCAATTTAAGGACAAACCCAACCTACACAAGAATGCTGAATAATTAATGATGACAATTAACAGTTAAATCCCAAGTCTGATCCATCAGAGCTTTAAAAAAATCTCAATCCCAGAACTTTATCTCTATTATATAATTTAATGTAGTAAAACAAATGTTTAACACATGTAACTGGTGATTAACACAATGATTTAAAGCAACTTTACTTTCTCAAAAATTTTCATTGTCTATTTTGATTAAATGTATATTCTGTTATTCAAGTCAATTACGAACAAACTAAAGCAACTTACAGCTGAGCTCTGAGCACTTAGTCTCTAACGCATGAACATAGACTTCTTGCTGTTTCCATCTAGAGGAAGGGAGACAAATATTAGACACTTAACAGTTTTCAAAGTAAGTACAATAAAAACTACATTCACACAATCTGATTCGATCACCGGAATGCAAGTAAGTAGTTCAGTCTCTTGGGTTTTTTCTATCATCCAATTACTGGTAGAACTGTAATTAAATTCATCTCTCCAATTTAAATCTGTAACTGTTTTGAACCAAAAGTCAACTAATCCCAGTTCCGAAATTTTCAAGAGACCTAGCCTCAACATTATTTAGGAAAAAGAGTTCTAAATTCCATTATTTTTCTACAGAGAGACATTTCCCGAGTCCTGAAGGGCTTTGCTTTAACTTTGAGATTACACCTCCTTGTATTGGACTTCCTCCACAAGAGAAAATAGACTCCTTCTGTCTATCCTATCAAATCCAAAACACCTTAAGCATGTTAACCGCATTATCTCTTAATATTTAATAAGAGAATACAAACTGGTTTGCGATTCATCCTTGGTATATATCTGAACAGACCTAATGTGAATTTTTTTTTTGAGGTGGTGGACCAGAACTGAATGCAATACTGCAGATTAATTTGAACCAGAGATCTGTGCAACTATGATGCAATTTCTATCCGTCTTACAGCCCTCAAGATAAAAGCCATCATACCAGTGGCCTGACCACAGTACCTATCTAGAAGCTTTAATTCTTTTTTTGTACTGGGACCACTAAATCTGTGCATCCTCAGTTCTGAGTTTCTCACCATTTAGAAAATACTCTCATCTATCTTTGGTTCAAAAAAGAGAACACCTTGCATCTTTCCACATTAACGTCCCTTTGCAATGTTCTGCTCCCATCACACTACCAACTTGTCAGCAATTGTGGGTGCTCAGCTATCTTCTTCCTTTCCAGTACCAACTGGAGAACAGAACATCAAACCTGCCAGCTGGAACAGATACTATTATTCCAATTGTCTACTACTCCCTATTCAATCTAGTCAGCTGTGTTTAGCTTGACACACTCATCTTTATTAAATACTTTCAGTGGATCCTTTTCAACAGCCTTCCAGAAATCCATACAAATATTTATACACAAAACTTTTGTTATCTCTCAAAGTTCAATTGTGTTTATTAGACAGAATCATTGAATCCCTACAGTGCAGAAGCAGGTCATTCAGCCCATTGTGTCCACACCGACCTTCCGAAAAGCATCCTGGCCAGACCTATGCCCCTTCTCTATCCCCATAACCCTGCATTTCCCATGGGAGATCCACCCAACCTACATATGCCTGGACATGATAGGCAATTTAGCATGACCATCTACCTAACCTGTACAACTTTGGACTTTGGAAAAAACCTGAACACCCGGAGGAAACCCTGATGTACCTTATAATAATCCTTACTGTCTATTGAAATGCTTGGTCACTCTAGTCTTAAAATGAAAGTTTCTCGCAGATTTCATCTAAAGGACATTAAGATTAATTGATATAATTTGCTAGTTACTCTCTCCTCTTCTTTAAGATTGATGCTGGTGGTTTTCCAATTCAAGACAGAGTAACTGTTATGAAAATTCAACTGGATTACTGATGCCAGCAATGGAAAGGAAACTAACTTCGAGTTGGTTCTGTTTACATGCAACAATTTCCATATTCTTAGAAGGTCCTCAATGCAGTAAGAGATTGCATTTATATAAATTCTGTAAACCACATAAGCACTTCACAGTTACGGAATACTTCTAAGTACTGTCACTGCTATAATGTGGGAAACATGGCAGCCAATTTCAGCAAAACACTCGTAGTCAGCAATGTGATCTATCCTGCAATGTTCAGTGAAGGATAAATATTGGCCAGGTCACAGGATTAATGTTAAAACACTGCTTTGCCAACATGGTCCAAAGCGAAGAATCAACCAATTGAGTATTCATTATAAACAAATCTTTGAAAGGGCAGGAGATGGAGACAGGAATCTTCTATTTCATATACAGAGATATGAGTTAAATAGTAGTAAAATTGTGCAACTGAGCATTTATGAAATTTTCTTCTCATTTATTTTTGGATGGGGGTGCGGCTGACAAGTCAAAATGTATTGCCACCCCGCAATGCCTTCAAGAAGGTATCAATGAACCATCTTCTTGAATCTCTAAAGCTCACATGGCAGAGTATGCCCACTGTGCTGATACAAAAGAAGTTCCAGAATTCTGATCCAGTCTCAGTGTCAGATACACAGGCACAGCTTTGCAAACTTGGGAGATATTAACATTTAGTTCCCTCATTTAAATCACTAATTTTGTGAATAGCTGGGGTCTACTGGCTGCCACTTGGAAAATGACTTGTGTATTCCTACTCTATTTACTCTACTTCCAGTCTGTTCTCTATTCATGTTAGTGCATCACCCCCCCATCCAATGAATTTTAATATTATATGCTAATCACCAAACTTGGGGTGGCAAGGAGTGAAGATATTAACAATCACCTCCCAGAGACAATAGGTTCTCAAAATGATCAGGCAAATGACAGGTCGAATTTAGTATAGGGGAAAAAAGAGAGGCAATATGTTTTGACAGAAGGGATATAGGAGGCAGTTTAAACTTAACAACTTCTAAACAATGTACACGAACGAAGGGACCTGGCTTCATGTGCCTCAATCTTTGAAGTGGTAAAACACTTTGAGATTGTAGCTGGCAAAGTGCATGGAACCTTGGAAAATTTGTTAAATAATGCTAACTTGAGCTTGGCATTTATCTGCTTGTTCTTGTGTTCTAAAGATAAGAACACCAAGAGTCAGGTTAACATGCAGCTTCAAGAGATGGTGCAGAACTTCAGTATTCTGGGTTTTGGGGACCAGGTTTGATTCAAGAGGCCCTTTATAACTTGGATGACAACTCAGCAGGGCTAGGACCATACGGCCTCATGGGGGAAGTTCACTATTGCTATGCTAGAAAAAGTGCAAGAGAAGGGAAAGACAAAGAGCATTGGAATATATCTCAATAATAAGAGGCACCAGCCTTGGCTGGGAAAAGAAGGGCAACGGAATCTTGTGTGCACTGTGCAAATTAGGCCATTTCCTTGCAAGCTCTAATTACATGAGATTACGCTACAGAAGATATAATAGAGGATTAAATGAGCGCAGAATTGGTCACGTAATATACCTGATAAAATGATTGCAGGTTAAAGAAAGAAAGCGAAGGAAATGAAGTATGATTAAAAAAAATGTAAACTACCAGTGGGTTTGGATGCAAACATTTCGTCACCCTGCTAGGTAACATTGTCAGTGTGCCTCCAGTGAAGCATCACTGTTCTGTCCTGCTTGTTATTTAACTGCCTCGGTTTGCTGGGGTGGTTGCTATTACTTCCGGTTCTGTTTCTCAGTGGTTTGTACACAGGGTAATTCAATGTGTTTGTCGATGGAGTTCCGGTTGGAATACCAGGCCTCCAGGAATTCCCTGGCGTGTCTCTGTTTGGCTGGTGCGATTACGGATGTGTTATCCCAGTCAAATTCGTATTCCTCGTTGTCCGTGTGTAGTGGGACAAGTGAGAATTGGTCGTGTCTCTTGGTGGCTAGTTGGTGTTTGTGTATCTATTTTAACAGTCTTCTTCCACTTTGGCCTATGTAGTGTTTCTCATAGTACTTGCATGGTACTTTATATATTACACTAGTTTTACTGTTTGTGGGTATGGGATCCTTTACATTTGTCAGTAGATGTCGTAGGATGGTTGTCAGTTTGTGGGCTACTCCAATACCAAGGGTACTACCTACTAGTCTTGTGGTCATCTCTGAAACGTCCTTGACATCAACAAACACATTGAATTAGACCCTGTGCACAAACCATTGTAAAACAGTGTAATAATAGCAATGTAATAGGAAGTAATAGCAATGACCCCAGCAAACCAAGGCCTTTAAATAACAAGCGGGACAGAACAGCAATGTTTCACCAGAGGCCCACTGACGATGTTACCTAGTAGGTGGCAAAACATTTGCATCTAAACCCACTGGCTCAGAGCATGTCTACAACCTCATCCACAACGCGAGCTACAAATCCTCTCGAAAACATTAAACTCGAGGGAGCAACACTCTCAAACTGGCCCGCAGATGGGAAACAAATGCCATCTGAGCACGACCCACGAACAACTATACTTCCTGCACGAATGCCTCAGAAAGCAGGTACTACCATAAAGCTTACAGTATAAACCACCTGTCAACAATCCACAGACATGGAGGACAGCTGAAAAGAATGGCTGCAGAATGATAAGGGTTAGGATAGACGATGCCCACAACCATCTCCACAAATACAAGTGGGAAATTGCGTGCCAAAAAATTCTGCGCTCCAATGCAACCAACCAGGAATGGTCATCCACACTGGAAAAAGCCATCAGCATTCAACAATAGAAGACTAAAGAAAAGAACAGCCCTTCAAGAAAACTGTCCAAAGTCACCCACATCAACGCCACAAACAACACAGATTCATGGATTAAAAACATCTCAGACTGACTGCTTACAGACACCGAGAAGACCAATCTGGTATGCAGACTGAATTATAACTACAGAGACGCCAAAAAGACTGACTTCCTGGCTGCGCTGGAATCAACACTAAAGAACAACGGACTCACGGAGGAAGTACAACAGATCATCAGACAGACGATAGTCCCAACACTGTGCAGGAAAGGAAAGTGGAACACATTCAACACAGAAGAGAAGAAAGCCCTGGAAAGACAGAAACACTGAAATCTTACTAGTGGACAAAGGACATTAACAGTAATCCTCAACAGAACCCAAAACATCAAGAAAGCTAACGCACTACTAGCAAATACAGACACCTACCAACAGATGGCGACTGACCCGACACCACACTTAGGGAACCAGATTACAACGACCCTGAAGAAATTACATAACTCAGGAGACATCAGCAAGACAGACTACCAACAAACTGAAGCCAGAGGGATCCAACACATCCTGATTCTACAGACTCCCCAAGGTAAACAAACCAGGACCCCCCTCAGCTTGCAGATGGTGTCATTGTGACACTGGAGGCGGCCCAAGATGGATACGTCACACCCACGGAGTGGGAGTTAAAATGGTTGGTGACCATAAGGTGTTGTCATTTGTCATGTGCACAGCAAAGGTACTCTACGAAACGGTCTCACCGACATAGAGGAGGCCGCAACAGGAGCAGCTGATACAGCAAGTTGACAGAGGTACAGGTGAACTCGTGTCTGACATAAAAGGTTTGTTTTGGGCCTTGAATGGAGGAGGTGGTGGTGGTGGTCGTGTACAGGCAGGTGTAGCACTTCCTGCAGTTGCAGGGAAAGGTGCCAGTGTGACGGGTTAGTGGAGAATGTGGAGCAGATGAGGGTGTCATGGAGAGAGCAGTCCCTATGAAAGGGAGATGGGGTGGTGAGGGAAATATCTCTTAGGTTGTGGGGTCGGTTTGTAGGTGGCGGAAGTGGCAGAGAATGATAAGCCAGATGCGGAGGTTGATGGAGTGATGTGAGGACAAGGGGGTTTCTGTCTTTACGTTTGTTGAGGGGAGGGGGTGTGAGGGCAGAAGTGTGAGAATTGCAAGTGATGCGGTTGAGGGCATTTTTGATCACGGGGAGGGGGTTGTTGTGGCCCTTAAAATAGGAAAACATCTGGGATGCTCGGGAGTGGAAGACTCCATCTTGGGAGCAGACGCGGCAGAGGAATTGGGAGTCGGGGGTTGCGTTCTTGCAGGAGGATGGGTGAGAGGTGGTGCAAGTCTAGATGGCTGTGGGAGTCAGTGGGCTTGAAATAGATGATAGTTTCGAGGTGGTTACCAGAGATGGAGACAGAGGTGTCCAGGAAAGAGAGGGAGTTAACCTAAACCTGGTATTTCATAAAAAATTCCATCTAATCACATGTCATGAATAAAAGTCATTACAATTTCTTATGCACATTCAACAGTTACCACCCATGTAAAATTTTATTTTAGCAAAGCAATACCTGGAACACAACTCATCTCTGGACAGGGTTTTGAAATCTGATTCACTTAAGCGAACCTATTGAGAGAAAAACACGTCATCAATTTTTGCTACCACAAGTTTCGGGTATAGTTAATGTATTTTCTTTTGTGCTTACCTTCTTTGGGAGAGGTTCTTCATTAGTCATTCTGGTATCTGAAAAGAAAAAGTTACTTAAGATAATTATCAACTAATAGTCACAAAATTCTTACAATTAGTCTCAAATCATTACATATTACCAAAGTTAGAACGCAAGAAATACGAGCAACTGGAGGTTATTTAGCCCTGCAAGCCTGCCCTGCCCTTCAATAAGATCATGGATGATTTGCCATAGACCTCAAAGCCTCTTTCTTGAGAACTCACCGTCGCCCTCAACTCCCTCGATATTTCAAGAATCTATTTTCTCTTTAAATATTTCCAGTGATCTAGCCTCCACAAATTTCAAGGGTAGGGAATTCCAAACATTCGCTACCTTGTGGGAGAAGAAATTTCTTTGCATTTCAGTTTTATGAGTATCCCTCAATTCTGTAACCATGTCCCAGAGTTCAAGGTTCACCCATAAGTGGAAACATCTTAAAAAAACTAACTTGTCAACCCCCTCAATCTTGTATGCTTCAGTAAGATCACCCTTTAGTCTTCTAAATTGTAATAAATAAAATAAAAGGCCTAACCTGTTTAGCTGTTCTTGATATGTCAACTCCTTAATTCAAGGGATCAGCATAATGATTCTCTTCTAAACCAAGGATTCTAATCAAGTTCAATGTGTCTTTTTTTCCCCATTCCACTTAAATGGGATGCACTCTGCTGCTGTGCAACTTTTTTCTTAAGCCTAGTAGCGGTGTTTGATTTGTATATCTGTATCCCTAGATCACTTCCCTTCACATGGACTCCTTCTGAAAATATTTTACTAGGCCTCCTTATTCTTCTGACAAAAATGCAATCAAATTATCCACATCAAAATCAATTTACCCATTTTACATCTATTTGATAAATTAATAGTTTTTTGCAATTTGCCACTGTCTACCTCTTTATACTTCCTGATTTGATGCTGTCAGGAAATTTTAAAATTGTAAGCATCGATTCCCAAGTGCAAATGTGAGCGGTGGTGCCAGCACTACTCCATTGGAACATCACTTCTCATCTTTATGTTGCAACCCTTGTGTTTTAAGGTAGCTTGTTATACATATTGCTCCTTGCCTCAATTCCACATGCTCTATCCTTTATCCTGAGCCTACCATGCAATGCATTACAAATGCCTTTTAAAAATCTAAAGGCAAACACTGCAATGCCACTGTCTTAGTTGACACTTTTGGCATACAACCTAAAATATAAACAATTTAATAACTTCAAAACAACCTGTAGCATAATAGAAGTACAACCATAATGTTGACACAGAAAAAAATTCCCACCATTGCATTTAAACAATAGTTATCCCAATGATCTATTTGGATAAACATCTCCTAACTTCAAAACTTCACTCATTCACCAGTCAGAAGGAAGACAGGCAGGTAGTTAGGATAGCACAGAGTACATCTCACGCAAGAAGAGAGTTTTTTCAGTGTTGGAAACAGTGACAGACCCTTTGGGAAGTGCAGCCAGAGCCCAGCCTCTCCAGGGCCAGAGTTAACAATGTCACTGAATGTTTGTAATGCATTCTAGAAGGGAGAGGGTGAACAGTCAGATTGGTACATAGGTACCAAAGACATAGGTGGAAACAGGGAGGAGGTCCGGAAACAGGGAGGAGGTCCTGAAACAAGAACTGAGACAGCCAGGTAGTAGACTGAAAAGTAGGATCTCAACAGGTTTTCATCTTTGGATTACTCCCAGTGCCACATGTTAGTGTGTGTAGGAACAGGCAAATAAATGTGACTGAACAACTGGCAAGGGAGGAGGGCCTAAGGTTCTTGGAACTCTGGGTCAACTTTTGGAGTTTCTGGAAAGATGCAATCCTGTACAAGCCTGATTGGTTGTAGCTGAACTACTGCTTTTGGTGGAGATTTAAACTAATTTGGAAGGGAGTGGGATATAGAATGGAGGTACAGTAGAAGGTGATACACAGATAGTAATACAGGAAAAACCAAGTCAGACTTGAAGGAAGAGTATATACAAGAACATGAAGGCACAAGGGAGGATGGCAAGGCTAGATGGCAATTATTTTAGTGCATAGAGAACTGCAACTAAGCCAGATAAATTGATGGTCTCAATATCACTGCGATCAGTGATTGGTTGAGGGAGGGAATGACTGAGCTCACATTCTGGGCTTTAAAATCTTCAAGTGAGACAAGGGTCGGTGGGGGAGGGGGATTTGAATTAAAGAGCTAGTGTCATTTTATTGAATAAAGAGTCAATTACTACAATAATCTGAGATGATATCTTAGAAAATTCTTCCAAAAATCCGTCCGCATGTAACTCGATGGTTAACGCTGCTATTGCACAGTGTCAGGGACGTGGTTGTAATTCCACCCTGGGTGACTTTGCGGAGTGTGCACATTGTCCCTACGACTGCATGAGTTTCCTTCCACAGTCCAATGTTGCGCAGGTTAGGTGGACTGGCCATGTTAAATTGCAAGCAGGGGCGAGGGGGGCTCTTCAGAGGGTCAGTATGGACTTGATTGGCCGAATGGCCTGCTTCCACGCTGTAGGGACTCTATGAATAAAGGCCACGTGGGTATAATTTGAAAAAAGGGCACAACCAAAAACAAAAGGGGAGGCAGCGGCCTAGTGATATTATTGGATTGTTAATCTGGAGACCCAGGTAATGCTCTGGAGACCTTGGTTCAAATCCACCACAGCAGATGGTGGAATTTGAATTCAATAAGAAATCTGGAATCAAGAGTCTAATGATCATCATGAACCCATTACCAATTGTCAGAAAATCACATCTGGTTCGCTAATGTCTTTTAGGGCAGGACACCACCATCCTTACCTGGTCTGGCCTATGTGTCTCCACAACCACAGCAATGCGGTTGATGCTAATTGCCCAGAGGGCAGTTCAGGGGTGGGCAATAAATGCTGGTCTAGTCAGCAGATGCCCTCATTTCAGGACTGAATAATAAAATAAAAATCACATTGCTAGTAAGGTACTACAGACCCAACCACCAAAAAGTCAGAGAGGTACAACATGGAAACACACCGTTCAGTCCAACCTGTCCATGCCAACTAGATATCCTAAATTAATCTAGTCCCATTTGTCAGCATTTAGCCCACATCCCTCTAAACCCTTCCTATTTATATACCCATCCAGATGCCTTTAAAAATGTTGTAATTTTTAACCAGCCTCCACCACTTCCTCTGGCAGCTCGTTCTATACATGCACCATCCTCTGCATGAAAAAGTTGCCCCTTAGGTCCCTTTTAAATCTTTCCCCTCTCACCATAAACCTATGCTCTCTAGTTCTAGATTCCCCAATGCTGGGGAAAAGACTTGTCTATTTACACTATACATGCCCATCATGATTTTAAAAACCTCAATAAGGTCACCTCTCAGCCCCCGACACTCCCAGGGAAAGTAGCCCCAGCCTATTCAGCCTCTCCCTATAACTCAAACCCTCCAACCCCAGCAACATCCTTGTAATTCCTCCCTGAACCCTTTCACATTTCACGACATTCTTCCTATAGCAGGGAGACCAGAATTGTACACAGTATTCCAAAAGTTCTTGTACAGCCACCACATGACCTCCCAACTCCTATACTCAATGCACTGACCAATAAAGGCAAGCATACCAAACACCTTTTTCACTACCCTATCTGCCTGTGTCTCCATTTTCATGAAACTATCAACCTGCACTCCAAGATCTTTGTCCAGCTACACTCCCCAGGACCTTACCATTAAGTGTATAAATACTGCCCTGATTTGCCCCATCAAGATGCATCACATTTATCCAAACTAAATTTCATCTGCCACTCCTTGGCCGACTGGCCCCTCTGATCAAGGCCCCACTGTACTCTGAGGTAACCTTCTTCACTGTCCACTACACCTTCAATTTTGGTTTTAAGTTTACAAATGACATCATACCTCTTATGCCCACATCCAAATCATTTATATAAATGGCAAAAAGCAATGGACCCCGCCTCGATTCTTGTGGCACACCGCTGGTCACAGGCCTCCAGTCTGATAAGCAACCTTCCACCATTACCCTCTGTTCTACTTTTGAACTAGTTCTATATCCAAGTGGCTACTTCTCCCTGTATTCCATGTGATCTAACCTTGCTAACGAGTCTATCATGAGGAAACTTGTTGAACACCTTACTGAAGTCCATACAGATCACGTCCACCGCTCTGCTCGCATCAATCCTCTTCGTTACTACTTCCAAAAACTGAAAAAAATCAAGTTTGTGAGACAATTTCCCACACACAAAGCCACATTTACAATGCCTGATCAGTCCCTGCCTTTTCAAATACATGTAAACCCTGTACCTCAGGAGTCCCTCCATCAACTTGTTCATCACTGATATCAGGCTCACAGGTCTACAGTTCTCTGGCTTTTCCTTAACACCAGTCTTAAATAGTGGCACCATGCTAGCTGACCTCCAATCTTTCAGCACTTCATCTGTGCCTATCAATGACACAAATATCTCAGCAAGGGACCCAGCAATCACTTCCCTAGCTTCCCACAGAATTCTAGGGTACACTTGATCAGCTCCTGGAAATTTATCCACTTTTACGCGTTTTAAGACATCCAGCACCATCTCCTCTGTAGCAGTGACATTTTTGAAAAAAATGTACATATTTATTTCCTCAAGTTCTCTAGCTTCCAAATGCTTGTCCACAGTAAACACTAATGCTAAATACTTGTTTACTATCTCCCCCATTTCGTGCAATTCCACACATAGGCGGCCTTGCTGATCTTTAAGGGGCCCTATTCTCTCCCTAGTTACTTTTTTGTCCTTAAATGTATTTATGAAATCCCTTTGGATTTTCCTTATTAACCATATTTGCCAAAGCTATCTCATCTCCCTTTTTTGCCCTCCTGACTTTCCTCTTAAGTATACTCCTACTGCCTTTAGACTCTTTTAGGGATTCACTCGATCCCTGCTTTCTATACCCGACATGTGCTTCCTTCTTTTTATTGACCAAAACCTCAATTTCTCTAGTTATCCAGCATTCCCCCACCTAACAGCCTTGTCCTTCACCCCAACAGGCACATACTGTCTCTGGACTCTAGTTATCTCATTTTTGAAGGCTTCCCATTTTCCAACGTCCCTTGACCTGCAGACATCCGCCCACAACCAACTTTTGAGTTCTTACCTACTACCAAAGTTGGCCTTCCTCCAATTTAGAACTTAAACTTTTAGATCCTGTCTATCCTTTTTCATCTCTGTTTTAAAACTAATAGAATGATGGTCACTGGCTCTGAAGTGCTCCCCCACTGACATCTCAGTCACCTGTGCTGCCCTGCCTTATTTCCCAAGAGTAGTTTGTTTTGCACCTTCTCCAGTAGGTATGTCCACATGCTGAATGAGAAAATTTTCTTGTATACACTTAAATTCCCCTCCATCCAAGTCCTTAACACTATCGCAGTCCCAGTTTATGTTTGGCAAGTTAAAATCCCCTACCATATTCGCCCTACTCATTTTTCAGTTCAACCCAAATACATTCCCTGGAGGCAGAGGGCTATCCTCCCTAAGTACAGTTCTACTGTTATCCTCAATCAAAAATGCGACACCCTCTCCTCTCCTGCCCCCACTTTCTATCTGCATCCCTCTGTTCTCTTCTTACTCATGTTTTCATCCAGGTGCCTCCTGAATGTTGTTATCGCGACTGCTTCCACCACGTCCTCTGGCAGCACATTCCAGGCACTCACCACCCTTTGTGAAAAAACTGCCTCGCATATCTCTTTTAAACTCCAACCCCACCCCGCCCAACCTTGAACCTGTGTCCCCTAGTAACTGACCTCTCCACTCTTGGGAGAAAAAAAGCCTTACTTTCCACAGTGTCATTCACAATCTTATAAACTTCTCTTAGGTCGCCACTCAACCTCCTGCATTCCAGTGAAAACAAACCCAGTCTTACCAACCTTTCTTCACAGCTAAAATCCCCTATACCAGGCAACAGCCTGGTAAACCTTTCTTATACGATGGAACATTTAAGCTGCCATTCCTGTCCATCCCTGAGCCACGTCTCTGTAATCACTACAATATCCAAATCCCATGTTCCCAACCATGCACTGCATTCATCTGCCTTACCCAATAGGCCTTTTGCATTAATATAAATGCAGGTTAATTTATCAGTCCAACTCGTCCTCTGCTTTGGTCCTGCCTGCCCTGACACTTTGACTTGCTCCATTTCCCAACTGTACCAGACTCAGACTGATCTCCTTCCCCATTACCCCTTCAATTCCCCAAACTACTCCCTCCCCACACTTCCATACTAAGACTGCCTTCACTTACAGGATCTGTATCCCTCTGTTCCCTCCCTATTCAAGTTTTCATCCAGGTGCCTCTTGAATGTTGTTATCATGTCTGCTTCCGCCACCTCCTCTGGCAGCACATACCAGGCACTCACGACCCTTTGTAAAAAACCTGCCCCGCACATCTCTTTTAAACTCCCTCCCCCTTCCACCTTGAACCTGTGCCCGCTAGTAATTGACCCCTCCACCTCTGGAAAAAAGCCCACTACTTTCCACGCTATGTCATTGATAATCTTATAAGTTTCTATTAGGTCGCCACTCAACCTCCTGCATTCCAGTGAAAACAAACCCAGACTTTCCAACTTTTCTTCATAGCTAAAGTCCCCCATACCAGGCAACAGCCTGGTAAATCTTTCTTGTACCTTCTCCAAAGCATCCACATCCTTCCAATTGTTACAGGGACAGTAGGAACTGCTGATGCTGGAGAATCTGAGATAACAAGGTGTAGAGCTGGATGAACACAGCAGGCCAAGCAGCATCAGAGGAGCAGGAAAGCCGACGTTTTGGGTCTAGACTCATCTTTAGAAATGGGGAGTAACCCATTTCTAAAGAAGGGTCTAGACCCGAAACGTCAGCTTTCCTGCTTCTCTGATGCTGCTTGGCCTGCTGCGTTCATCCAGCTCTACACCTCATTATCTCACATCCTTCTAATGGTTTGGTGACCAGAACTGTGCGCAATATTCCAAACTGTGGCCTAATTAAAGTCCTACAAAGCTGCAGCATAACTTGTCTATCCTTATACTCAACACCCCTTCCAACAAAGGCAAGCATGCCATAGGCCTTTTATACTACCTGATCTACCTACACTGCCACCTTCAGTGATCAGTGGACCTGCATACTACCCAGATCTCTCTGCATAATCAATAATCCCAAGGGTTCTGTCATTCACTGTGTAATATCCACCCGTACTTGACCTTCATAAATGCATCATATCACATCTGTCCAAATTAACCTCTATCTCCCATTTTTCTGCCAATGCCACCAACTGATCCAGCAGTATCTTCTGACAATTCTCCTCACTATCCGCAACTCCACCAATCTTTTGCATCGTCCACAAACTTACTGATTAGACCAGCCAAGTTTTCCTCCAAATTATTTATGTGGACCATGAACAGCAGAGATCCCAGTGGAACACCACTAGTCACAACCCTCCATTCTGTAAAGCACCCTTCCACTGCTATCCTCTGTCTCCTATGACTAAGCCATTTCTGTATCCATCTTGCCAGCTCACTCCTGATACCATGTGACTTCATTTTTTTTTAAACCAGTCTGCCATGAGGGACCTTGTCAAAAGCTTTAGTGAAGTCCATGTAGACAACATCAACCATTTTTTCCTCACTCATCTTCGTTGCCCACTCAAAAGAAACTCAAGTCAATGAGGCACGATCTCCCCGCACAAAATGGTGAGGGGTGTTGTTAAGGTCTAATGACTGAAGTGGAAATTTGGAGCTGGAAGATGCAGGTGAGGTTTTAAACAAGCACTTGCATCTGTGACAGGGACAAAGGTATATTTGGATAAATTAGCAACGAGAAGGAACAGGTATTAGGGAGCTTAGTGGCTAATATTCAGATGAGATGAATCCTAGGGTGCTGTGTAAGGCAAGATGGAGACTGCAGGGTTTCTGACATTAACTTTTGAATCTTCTCTGGCCTCAGGAGAGTGCCAGGCACCTGCAAGGCAGTGGATGTGGTACCATTGCTCACGAAGTGTGGCATGGATAAACAATGACAGAGGCCAGTAAGTCTAAAGACGAGCAGTATGGAAACCGTTGGAAAAGAATTACATGAGCGACAGAATTAATCTCAACTTTAACAGGCAACTATTAATCAAGGTTATTCAGGAGGATTTTGTCAGGAAGAAATCATGTCGATCAAATCTGACTGTATTTTCCAAGGACGATGAGGGTAGTGCAGTTGATGTAGTCTACAAGTATTCCTGTAAGGCTTCTGATAAGTTCTCATGTGGGAGACTGGTTAAGAAGCTAAGAACAAGGCATCCAGGACAATTTAGCAAACTGGATCCAAAGTTGGTTCAGTGGCAGGAAGCAGACAATGATAGCCGAAGGTTACTTTTATGACTGGATGCCCGAGTCCAGCTGCATACTGCACAGTTGGGTGCTGGGACCTTGCTGCTTGAAGTGTAAATTGGTGACCTAGACAGGAATGTAGGATATATGATTAGCAAGCACACAGATGATATAAAAATCGGCAATGTGATAAAGTGATGAAGAAAGCCTGAGATCACAGGGCAATATAGATGGGCTGGTCAAATGGAATTTAATCCTGAAAAGTTAGAGGTGATGCATTTTGGGAGAACTAACAAAGCAAAGCAATACATGACACGTGGTAGAACCCTTGGAAGTAATGAGGATCAGATGGATCTTGGTGTATACATCCAAGGACTCTTGAACAGTACAAGAAAAGACAGGGGAGATAAAGATAAACAATTTCCACTGTTTGGGGATTCTAGAGCTAGAGGACACAGCATAAGAACTAGGGCCAGACCATTCAGGATCATCTTTGATGATCTACCACATCAAAGAGCGGTAGATGTTGGAACTCTCTTCCACAAGCAGCAGTGGACACTGGATAAATTGTTACTTTTAAGTTGGAGCTAGAGTACTTTCTTGTTAAGCAAGTTATTGAGGGATATGGGACAAAGACAGGTTTGGCCACAGGTCAGCCAATGGTGGAACAATCCTGAGGAGCTGAATGGCCTACCTTGTTCCTATGCTCCTACGTTTGTTAGGATGACACACGGCACACCTGCTTTTATTATTGGCATTCAATACAAAAGTTAGGTGGTTATGATTGAGTTGTATGAAATGTTACTTTAGGTCACAGCTGATATACTGTGTGCAGTTCTCGTCACCTCACTATAGGAAGAATGTGACTGTACTAGAAGGGGTGCAAAAAAGATTCATCAGGATGTCGTCTGGGCAAGGGGCATTTCAGCTATGAAGAGACACTTGATAGGCTTTTGGTTGTTTTCCTTACAGCAGAGAAGGCCAGGGGGGAAAACCTATTGAGACGTACCAAACCATGAGTGGTAATATATAGGAAGAAAATTCTCTTTTAGCAAGGGGACCAATAACTAGGGGCATAAACTTTTAAGGTGACAAGAGGTTTAGAAGGGATTGAGAAAATAAGTTTTCACCTAAATGGTGGGGGGGTATCTGGAACACTCTGCTCAAAAGGTGGTAGAAGCAGGAACCCCCAAAGCATTCAAGTGGTACTTAGGTGAACACCTGAAATGCAAAGGCATACAAGGCTATGGGCCAAATGGTGGAAAATGGGACTACAGCAGATGAGCATGATGACTGGTACAGACACAATGGGCCAAAGGACCTCTTTCCATGCTGTAAAATCCAACTGTTACAAAAACCTGATAAAAAGCTGGAGTTTCCTCTCACTACACTCAATATTATAAATTGGAATGCATTTTATTTGCCATAAGTTTATTACTTGCAGAGCACAGAGAATCACACGTGGCCTTCTTCTGTGCTCCAACCATTTGGTTATTTCACGCTTAGCCCTCAGTTAGTCCCACTTTCTCCCTCTTCCCATAGACCTACAAACACTATCTTTTCAGATAAATTTTCAACGCAAGTTTGAAAGCTAAAATTGACACTGCAAACACCACAGTCTTAGGTAGTCCATTCTGGTACCAAAACATGTACTACCTAAACATAGCAAGAACTGCAGATGTTGGAGTCAGAGATAACACAGTGTGGAGCTGGAGGAACACAGCAGGCTAGGCAGCAGAGGAACAGGAAAGCTGATGTTTTGGGTCGGGACCCTTCACAAAAACAAGACCACCTAAAGATGTTGAGAT
>NC_063340.1:30464358-30507418 GCF_021869965.1 Rhincodon typus | reverse complement strand
ATGAACACAGCAGGCCAGGCAGCATCAGAGGAGCAGGAAGGCTCACAACAGGCCAAGCAGCATCAGAGGAACAGGAAGGCTCACAGCAGGCCAAGCAGCATCAGAGGAACAGGAAGGGTCTAGGGTCTGAAGAAGGGTCTAGGCCCAAAACGTCAGCCTTCCTGCTCCTCTGATGCTGCTTGGCCTGCTGTGTTCATCCAGCTCTACACCTTGTTACTTCAATGAGGAATTTGTGTTTCTTTTAAAGTTGTTGTCAGAATGTTGCAGCGAATAACAGCATAAACTGTAGGAACAACATCTCATCTTCAGACTAGGCACTTTACAACCTTCTGAACTTAATATTGAATTCAACATCTTCAGATTGTGAACCACTCCCATGTTAACTCTGCTTTCTCTCCACTAATATTGGACAAGTCAGTTTCCAGGGTAGAATCTAGCTTGGTAGATCATAGGCTGAATCTTTTTGCTAAGTCTAGGTTGCATCGAGTTTTTTGGAAGGTTTTTCATTGTAGGGTTTTGTGAGATTTCCCACCCTATCTTATTAAACTCAGGGCATTAATTCCCTTCCCTGGTGCTTTCTATTTTTATTTGTTCATAGTTTGTAAGTTGCTTTTACAGGTTTTATGGTTTGCAGGGCTATATTCTTTACCTTCAGCTGAGAGAAAGGAGCCCTAGTTTAATAGCTGCAGCTTCAGAGATCTGCTGATTGGGAAAACAAATCAAAACAGTGACATCACTGGTGGTATATTGATTGGTTTGTGATTTTTAAGAAGTGTATACTTTTTGGAAGAAGGGATTAACTGAGAAACAACAGGAACAAATGAAAGTCAGGTCCAGTATGATAAAGGAATATAAGTAAGCAAAGTAGGGTAAGGAAAGTACACAAACATAGGAAAGTAAGTTAGCAGTATTCTTTTAAATAATCACAATCCTTTTATTAGAAAAAAGAGTTACAAATGTGCTTTAAAAAAAGTCACGGCAGCAGAGCTCACACCCGTGATATACTCCTCCTGTAACTATGTGGCAAATCATGGAAGCTTCAGTTGCCCTGGTGAAAATGTGGACAGAAGTGTGTCCAGCCACAGCTATTGGTGATCCGCATTTTGGAGAATCTGTAATTCTGAGCAGGTTGTGGATAGCACATTCAGTGAGGTGGTCACACTGCAGATGCAGATTGAACAGGCAGAAAGAGCATGGAAGACCATTAGACAGAGCACAGGAAGGTAGGAGTCCCCTGTGCCCATCTCACTTTCTAACAGACACACTGTTTTGGTTACTGCTCGGGGAGATGATTGTGCAGGGGAAAGCAATGGTAATCAAATTTGTGGCACTGTGGGTGGGCATACTGCACATGAGGATGTAAAAGGACGGCAGGGGATTCAATTCAATTGTAAGGGGGACATTTCTGTCACCACAAAAGAGACTCCAGAATGGTATGTTGCCTCCCTGGTGCCAAGGTCAGGGATGCCACTGACCAGAATGCCCTACAGCTGAAATGGGAGGACAAACAGCCAGGGATCGTGGTACATACTGGTACCAAGGACATGGATAGGAAAAGGGATGATGTCCTGAAAGCAGAATTTGGGGAGCTAGGAAGTAGATTGAAGACCCATAAGGTAGCAGGGCTGACTTGGCAGATCCAGAGAGAATGTTCAGATGAAGATGAATGTCCAAAATTGGAAGTGACAGCAAGTGAGTCAGATATTATAGATCGTTAAGGCGCAGGAAGTTTGGCAAGGTTGAAAGGTATTTATTTTAATGCTTAGTGTCTGATGAACAAGGCAGTTGAGCTGAGGGCACAATTTAAAACATGAGAGTATGATGTCACTGCTGTTAGTAAGACATTGTTAACAGAGGATCAAGACTGACAGCTCAATGTTCCAGGCTACAGGGTCTATAGGTGAGACAGGGAAGAAAGTAAAAGAGGAAGATGTCATCTCTCGACAGTACTATTTCAGGAGGGATGATACCTTCGAAGGCTCCTCAAATGAAGTCATATTGGTGGAATTTAAAAAAACAAAAAGGAGCAATCACATTGCTGGAGTGTACTATAGGCTCCTAACAGCCTGTGAGAAATTTGGAGCAGATATGTAGGCACATTTCAAAAGTGTATAAGTAGTAGCGTTGTGATAGGGGATTTCAACTTGCCCAACATTAACTTAGAGTAGTCATTGTGTGAAAGGTCTGGAGTGGGAATTCTTAAAATGCATCCTGGACAGCTTTTTGAACAAGTACAGAGAACTCTTTACGAGAGAGGAGGCAGTTCTGTACTTAATTGTAGGGAAGGATGCTGGGCAAGTGGTTGAAGTATCACTGGAACACATTTAGCAAGCAGCAATCATAAGTCCGTTCAAGTCAAGGTTGTTATGGAAAAGAACAAGGTTGGGCCTGAAATCAAAGGTCTCGACTGAGGGGTGGATTATTTTAATAAGATCAAATGTGCTTTGGGCAGAGTGTACTGGAAGTAGATACTTTCAAGTAAATCTGTCCAAGGACAGTAGGA
The DNA here is from genome assembly GCF_021869965.1 of Rhincodon typus. Taxonomy (NCBI): domain Eukaryota; kingdom Metazoa; phylum Chordata; class Chondrichthyes; order Orectolobiformes; family Rhincodontidae; genus Rhincodon; species Rhincodon typus. Next base: position 30,504,915 of record NC_063340.1, on the reverse strand, counting down.
TGCATTCAAGAAGGAAATATGGAGGTACAGGACCAATGTGTTTCAATAAAGGGTGAGACCATTAAATCCTGTGAACTCTGGATATTAAGGGATATACCGCATTAGATTATGAGAAAAAAAGGAGGCTATGGCAGTAACTGAGGGCTCAAAACAGCAAAACCTTCAACAACTATAGAACCTACAAGAGATTAGGCGAACTAAAAAGACATATGAGAAGATACTGGCACATATGAAAATCCTAAATTGTTTTCCAGTTACATTAGGGCTAAAAGGATAACAAGGGAAAGAGTATGGCTGGACCCGTCCAGCTCTCCTTACCCACAACCCCCACCTTCGATGGTTTGCATCGCTCATTATGGACTTTGATTGCCTTCAGTTGGCTAAATAGGTGTTTTACTGGTGACGTCTATTAGCTTAAAAATAAAATTTAAAAAGTTGTGGTGATTTTGGAGGTGGGAAGGTTGCTCAGTTGTGTGTGATGACCCTTCTTGGTAGAAAGAAAAGGACCATTGTGCGTGGATCCAGAGGATATAGGTAGGGTTCTAAATGAATATTTTAGTTCAGTTTTCACTAGTGAGAGGGATAATATAGAGATAGAAATCAGAGAAGGTCTGTGATACCATTAGAGAATTTAGCATTGACAGACGGGTTCTGAGTGGTCTGGCAGACTTAAAAGAGAAATCTCTAAGGCAGGATGAGATGTATTCCAGATGGTAAATGAGGCAAGGGAAGAAATAGCTAGGGCATTTGCAAAAGTTTTCAGTTCCTCAATGTGGTAGCTTTATTCAAGAAGGGAGTAAGAGATAAACTAGGAAACTACAGGTTGTTCAGTCAGCGTCTGTGTTGGGGACACTACTGGAAGCAGTTCTAAGGGACAGAATTAATCTGCATTTAGAAAGATGAGGATTAATCGATAACAGTCAGCGTGGTTTTGTAAATGGGAGGTTGTGTCTGACCAACTTGATTGAATTTTTTGAAGAGGTAACTAAGTGTGTAAATGAGGACAGTGCTTTTAATGATGTCTACTTGGACATCAGCAAGGCTCTTGATAAGATCCCACATGGGAGATGGATAGCAAAGATAAAAACTGACAGGATGCAAGGAGACCTGGCAAATTGGAACCACAGTTGGCTGTGTGGCAGAAAGCAGAGGGTGAAGGTTGAGGGGTGTTTATCCTAATGGAAGTCTGTGTCAAATGAGGTCCCACAGAGCACAGTTTTGGGGGCCCTTGCTTTTATTGTTTATATAAACAATTCAGATTTGAATGTAGGAGGGTTGATCAGTTAAGTTCACAGACAATACAAATATTGTTGAGGTAGTAAATTGTGAAGTGGACAGCCTTTGAATATAAAAGGAATTCAAATCCGAGTAAACGTGAGGTGATGCCCTTGGGCAGGACAAACAAAGCAAGGGAATACATGATGAACAGTAGGACCCTGGGAAGCATCAAGGATTACTGGGGCCTTGGTGTGCATATACACCGGTACCTTAAGGTATCAGGACATGTGGATAAATTGGTTAAGAAGTATGGTATACTTGCCTTTGTTCGTCAAGGCATAGAGTTTGAGCAGTGAGGTAATGCTGGAACTGTATAAAATGTTGATTCGGCCATAGCGAGAGTATTGTATGCAATTCTGGAATCCATTATAGGAGTGAATGTAATAGCACTGGACAGGGTGCAGTGGACATTTGCCAAGATGTCACCTGGGCTGGAGTGTTTCAGTCATGAAGAGCGATTGGGGTTGTTTTCCTTAGAGTAGAAGATATTGGGAGGGGACATGATTGCAAGATATAAAATTATGAGGAGTGTAGATGGGGTAGACAGAAAGAAACCTTTCCCCTTGATGGAGGTATCAATGACAAGGAGGCATAGATTTAAGATAAGGGGTAGAAGGTTTAGAGATGTGAGGAAAAGCTTTTTTAACCAAAGGTGGTGCGAATCTGGAACTCACTGTCAGAAAGGTGATAGAGGCAGAAACTCTTATCATTATTTAGGTGTGCACTTGCAATATAAAGGCATATTAGGCAATGGCCAAGTGCTGGAAACAAGGATTAGAATAATTACGTGGTTGTTTCTGACTGGTGCTGATGTGTCGGGCCAAAGGGCCTTTTTTTTGTAGGGCTCAATGAGCCCCATTATGAACTTCTGAGAATGGAGGCTTCAGAAGAAACACTAGCAAGGTTGCCTCCTGCAAACCCTACAAGTCCAGATGCTGTCAGTACAGTGTGGAGCTGGAGGAACACAGCAGATCAGGCAGCATTAGAGGAGCAGGAGAGTCAACATTTCGGATCAAGACTCTTCATCCACCCTAAGTCCAGAAACTGACCCCTTCGTGTGAACCAAAGACATAGATAGCATGATGAGCATGTGACAACAACAGCTCCATAGCTGGCTGAGGGAGAAACAGTCCAGACAACTGGCATTGAGAGGACTGCTGGAGACCAGACACCTGTTCAACCTCAGGCTGACATCCTGTTGCGTTGGCAATCAGGGATTTCAACCAAATGCACAGGACATAGCTACAATAGCAGCAGGTAGGCATATGGAATACAATGGTCCTCATTACTCAGAAACTGCATAAGTGCAATGAATTCTGTGAACATCTGGCTGCCTCCATGAATAGTTTGGCAGCTGCCATGGCAAACTAGGCCCAGCACTCTCAGGCTACTCCAGAAGTTTGCATACCTGCGTTTTACCTCATTAATTCATCCACAGGATCAAATGTGTGACAAAGGGTGGCAGAGAGCCTTGACCCCAGTTCATGTGCTCCATCCTCACAAGGAGACGGAGTGGTGCTTGGAGACATCCAGCCAGAGATGGAGCCTAACCCAGTCCCCTGTACACTTTCCTTTCAGAACATTGCTGGAAGTGGTCAGATTTCTTTCTCCACCCTATCCCTGTATGACCTTTGGAAGTTCAAACCAAAGAGCTGAAGAATTGCAAAATCCTCAACATTTCCAGCCCTTCCTGTCACAAACACCCCAGGGCCGCTCCACCAAACATCCAGGGCCAATGGGTTCAGTTCCGAGCTGGTTGCCTCCACTCAAGCTGCAAAACCAGGAATTATACTGAGGTGTAATGGGAAAGAGAGAAAGAAGAAAACTATTCAGGGCACCTTGCTGGCACAGGTGAACAGGACTTGTGCATAAATGTTCCTGACGTTAACTGACATGTTTGAGAGTCTCTGTGAGAGTCTCTCTCACACATCTTAGCACCATCTGGCATCACCTCATCTTCATCCTCACCGGTGAGGCTCTATGGATGGAGGTATGCACTGCGAGTACTACACCATCTGCAAGCAGGGGAACAATCCATACATACATGGTATTGGGTTGTGATGACAGCTTTGTTTATCCTCCTTCAGCATCCATTATGTTTGTTTCCCTCTGCGCAAAGGTGTAGCTGTCAGAGTTGTCCAGTAGTCGTCGTACCAGAGCCATTCAACATATAGAAGGTTAATGCTTATGATGGCCTGGGAGTACTGTGTGCTTGTGTTCTATACACTGCATGGGTCTGTGACTTGTGTCTCTCCCTTAGAAAGTCCTCACAGTCATTCCTTGTTGCAGCTCCCTTCCTCACAGATCTAGTCAGGTATCCCACCAAGTATGGTCATGGCCATTTTCTTCACTATTGTGTGCTTTCACTTTCCAGCATAATAGAAGGTGACAGTGAGCATACCTCTGCCACGATGTTCCGGCATCAGACTGAGCCCCCAAATATCTATATTTTCTTCCTAATGACCCAACTTATTAACGATGTAAACTTCATACTACCCACCCTGTCTACATCCACCTACGCCTGCTTACCTTTCCCATACAACCCCTGACATATAAGATGTTCACATCAGGTGCGGTCATTCACTCTCCTCCTTTCCCTTGAAGCTATGGTGCTTCTGATGGTGGATGACATCCCCTCCCACATTACACCCTTTCCAACCATACTTTACTGTATTTCCCAATACAAATCCTGCTCCCCACTTTACAGTTTGTAATGTGCCCTTGCCCAGATCCTGCAGCCTCCAGTCCTGAAGACTAACCTGCTGAGGCTCAGTCCCATAGCAACAGTCACTATTATTCCCCCGCCCACACATTTTCTGATGGATCCAAAGGACAGAGTTACCTCCTCAACCGATTTGACTAGAAGTTCTCCTAAACCATGTTAACCCTAACCCTGGATATGCCACTAAGGTGCCAACAGAATGAGCCTGATCCATTCCCTGGATTGCAGAGGCACAGACCCCCAAGCAATATAATTCCGAGTTGCTTCCTGACCCTGGCCAGGATTGCCTGGATTGGTCTGGGAGGCTGCCCTTGACTTGGTGCTGATAACCTCTGACTGACCGATGCCTCCGTGAATGTCAGTGCGAACTGCTCCCTTGAGACTATAACACAAGGCTGTCTGCTTGCTGCATGCACAGTGTTTTTGCTGTCGCATGATGCAGGTTTGAGATTGATGCAGCAAACTGCTGTACTGCAAGATGTGTGCCTAGACTGAGGACTGTTTAGTAGCAAGACACCTGCCTATTTCTGTGACTGCACTAATTAGCACTGCATGGTAAAGTAAGGCAGTGATGCTTTGAGCATGCAGGTAAATGTTAAGACAGCAAGTGAGTGTCCCTAAGATGCAGCCTGGTCCAGGATGCAAGCTAGGTGCTGGTACCTGTGTGCAAATTGCCCCTGCCACAGCCTTTCAATGCTTGTTGCTGTTATGCACTGCAAGGCACTTCTGTACTTTCAGAGAGCACTGCCTGTTAATAGTAGCCAGAATGGTTGCAGTGAGTTGGCAGATGATGGATGCCAATGTCTGTGGAGGAGGAGTGTGCATGGCTATTGCCTGTTGAATGTTTCTGGATTGGAGGAAAGTTTGTAGTGGAGTTTCCCAAGGGTGAAGGTTGGAACCCTTCCTTTTCTTAATATATAATAATGAAAGGGCATAATTTCAAAAATTGAGGATGATCCGGACGTTTGAAGCATTGTGAACTGTAGGATAGTGTAGAACAGCGCTTTCCAAACCTTTTCTGGATGTGACCCTGTTTTAATACCTTAGAATTCATGTGATGCCATCATGAAAGTTTGGGGGAGGGGTGGGTGAGTTGTTGGGGTGTTGATTTCAGCTGTTGAGCAAAGGCTTTGTGACTGTCAGAAATCAGTCCAGACTTCCTGGCAGCCATTGTTGCCTTAGAGCTTGCAACTCCAAACTCTTCTTCACGACCCACAGTTTGGGATACCCTGATGCAGAACTCCAAAAGGGTGTAGATGGGTTGGTGGAATGGATGGATAAGTGACCGATGAAGTTTAATTCAGAAATATGATATTCATTTCAGTATGAACCATGCAGAGAGACATTATTAAAGGGTACAAATTCTGAAGGGGGTGCAGGAGCTTTGGCATCTGAGTTGTTATAATCCCAGACCAGAACACCAATTTTTTGATTCCAGGTGAGATTACCATATTGTGTTAGGACTAATAACCTTTTAAAACGAAGTTGACAAAGAGTGATTTCTAGAGGGCTTACTATGAGAATAAAGCCTCAAGCTTTATTCAAGCCTGAAGTTCCCACAATTTTGAAGAAACAACAATAGACTTTACTATACAAGTAAAAGAACAGTAATACAATGTGGAATAACAATTAGTATGCAGTTTATTTCTAGCACCCAGAATCAACATGTGGTAAGTATGTATGATCTAATCATACACCCTACAGTGCATATCATATAGCAAATGCAATTAAGACTAATCAAGACTGGATTTCTGAACAAATCTTTCAGACATTTCTGATACAATGGGTAATGAAATCTTATCAAACTTCACAGGGGCTTATAAATTCTTCACTTTTGGTGATCTGGCCTTTAAAATCTCTTTCTTGAGCCATTCTGTTATGAAGGGCCCATTCTAGTCAATCACACTCCTTTCTTGGGCCCATGCTTCTTTGGACTCTGAAAATGATACTCTATAATTATTCACAGGCACAGCTCCAAATTTTCACTGACTGCTAGCTTCAAACTAAAAACTGCATCTAGGTTTTACCTGAATTCTCATTTTGCTCAGTTGCATTAGGCAAATACTACTTGTGGCTTTTCAATCTCCTTTGTCACAGCTGCATTTGAATCATAACGCTGGCTCGCTTCTTCCAAGCCCCTCATGACAATCTCCCCACCCCACTAGTGCAGCCACTGACCTTCACAATTTAATCATCCCTAGAACTTCTTCCTGAGTTCATTCTAAAAGCACAGAACCATCTAACTGCTCTTGACTCTTCGGCAGCCTTCCTAAAAAAAAAAAACTGGCAGTCCTAACACGCAATTAACATGTCTCTGTCTTTTTTCTCCAACTGTTTGTGTTCCCAGGACTGCTCTTCGGGGACACCCCACATTGTCCTGAGTGGCCTGTTTAAACTGTTGTAACAAGCCCTGCCCCAAATGCAGGGCAACATTGAATGTTACTACCTACAAACTCTTGGATTGAGTATATATTTACTGAATGTTACATTTACGAAAATCTTTCTTCCCTGCTACAATTGGAATGGATTTCTTCACAAATGTACAAAAATCATTGCAGGTAAATCATTGGTTAAGAGACCGGTTAAATAAACACAGAGCATCCTCCTCTTTGTTAAAAGGGTTATAGAGTACAAATGGGGTCTGGATAAGTTACGTAGGGAATAAATGTTCCTATCAGTGGAAGGAGCAGTGGACACATTTGAGGAATTGGCAAAGCAAATAATGGCAAAAAACATTTCACAGTAAGTGGTTGCAATCTGGAATGCACTGTCTGCAGTTTGTTGGAGAATTTAATTGTGGCATTCAAGAAAAAAATGGATTATCATCTTCAAAGGAAGAATGCAGGGCTACAGAGAGAAAGCAAGAGAATGACGCTAAGTAAATTGCTACTGCGGAGAACTGACACAAACATGATAGGCTAGTGCTCTCCATATGAGTATAACAATTCTATGAACTGCATGTTAATAAACTAAGAGTGAAATAATGTAATTGACCAAACTTTAGGGCTTTAATCCATGACAAAATTAATCAGCAATTGGTAAATTATGCATTAGTGAAAGTCAGCAGGGATTTATTAATAGTGAATAGTGTTTAACTTTGTGGGAATGGAGAGGTTTAATGAATATTGTATGTGGAAAAATGTAGACTTCAGGAAGAGTTTCAAGAATTACCATATATACATCTATTAGCAAAATTGAAACCTGTAGAATCAAGGTGCAGAATCTCCACAGTTATGAATTGGCTGAGAGGGGTGAAACGGAGAGTAATGGCAAATGGTGGTTTTACAGAATGAATGAATATGTGATGTGATGACTCTTAGAATTGGGATCACTTCACTTTTGATTGTATATTAATGATTTGGGTCTGGGTATGTAGGGTGTGATTTTTAATTCTGCAGATTACACAACATACAAATGCAGAAAATGTAAGCAGGATAGTAAAAGGCAATAGGCAGTTAAACAAAATGGGCAGATACGTGACAAATGAGATTTCACTTTTTTGTAGGTAGAAGAAGGAATAATATAAGATCTTATTTTAAAGGGCTTACGGGAACAGTGACATCACTGAATGTACATATGCAAGATTTTGAATGTGGCAGAAAGAGTTGCAGGTCTGATTGCAAGAAAAATACAATTTCCTATTGTGGAAAGAATGTCCTTGTACTTTAAATATAATTCCACACATTGAATAATTTCTGCAAAATAGCAAGAATTTATTTCATATATTTCAGGTGATGTGACAACTCAAGTTTCTCTGCAGCCAGCACTGCGGTTTAATGGTGGGGGTCATATTAATCATTCAATTTTCTGGACAAATCTATCTCCTAATGGTGGAGGAGAACCTGCAGGTGAGTTTGAATGATGCAATTTGATTTGGAATGTTTGTGTTCAAATCTACCAAATACAGCAAAAAGTGGGCAAAGGATTGGCAAATGGAGGTCAATACAGATAAGAGTAAGATGTTGCATTTTGGAAAGTCCAACCAAAGTAGGGCTTATACAGTAAATGGTAAGGTCCTGAGGAGTGTTGTGGAACAGAGGGACCTAGCAGTACAAGTACATAGTTCGTTACAAGCAGCGTTGCAGGTGGACAGGGCGGTGAAGAAGGCATTTAGCATGCTGGCCTTCATCAGCCGAAGCATTGAGTATAGGAATTGGGATGTTATGTTATAGTTGTATAAGTCATTGGTGAGGCTCGGAGTATTGTGTACAGTTTTGGTCACCCTGTTATGGGAAAGACTAGTAAAACTGGAAAGTGTGCAAAGAAGATTTACAAGGATAGTAGGCCTGAGTTATAGGGAGAGGGAGAGGACTTTATTCCTTGGAACATAGGAGAATGAGGGATGACCTTACTGAGGTGTATAAAATCATGATGGCATAGATAGGATGAATGCATATAGTCTTTTTCCTAGGGATGGGGAATTGAAAACTAGACGGCATAGGTTTAAAGTGAGAGGGAAAAAATTTTAAGAAGGACCTGAGGACCAACTTCTTCACTCAAAGAGTGGTGCATATATGGAATGGGCTGCCGGAGAAAGTGGTTGAGGCAGGTACAAAGCAACACTTAAAAAACATTAGGATAGGTACATGGATGGGAAGAGTTTTGACAAGGGATTCGCGTGTAATTGGGTAGCAACAAAAGGCTTGAATGGCCTACCTAGGCACAATACAACCTAAATCCAAACCTAAAAAATGTCTAGACCTCTGTTCAAGTCCTACCCGCTCCAGAGGTGTTATTACATCTCGGAATAGATTGATTTTAAAAAACAACCTGCTGCTATTTCTTATTATCTTATTTAGACTGGCAGTGGCAGCAGCCTATTGTGAGAACAAGAGAGACATGACCTGCCATTTGCTGTACTTTGTGATGGTGAAATTAAATGGTTTGAGTAAAATGAATGTGAAAACTTGTTCAGAATCACAAAGATGAAGAAATACATTTTTGATTAATTTCTGTTGTTTGCATAAGTAGTTCTAGTAATCTCTATGACTTGCTGTAAGGCAGCGGGTCAAAATATATTTCTTAAGCCTACTTTTGTAATACCCCAAACATTCTAAATGTTCATGTTATTTAACAGGTGGGTGTGGTCTTGAAGCTGTTCAGTGAGAATATTTTAATATTGATTGAGTTGCTAAATGCATCCTAACTACAGTATATTTTGGTTTGTTTTATTTAGGAGAGTTAATGGAAACCATCAAACGGGACTTTGGTTCGTTTGAGAAGTTTAAGGAAAAAATGTCTGTAATCTCAGTAGGTGTTCAAGGCTCAGGATGGGGATGGCTGGGCTACAGTAAGAATTCAGGAAGGCTACAGCTTGCTACTGCTTCCAATCAGGACCCATTGCAAGGAACAACTGGTTAGCCGTGTCATTTTGTTTTTATCTTCATTTTCCCTTTCTCGTGGATTAACGTACGTGATCGAAATAGTAAATAATTGTTCTGTGTGCCGTAATCATTGATCATTTGCTTTGATTTAACTTTGCTGGTAAATGTTGACTGTGTTCAAATTTAGTGAGCACTCTCTAAATTTTGTTAGACCCTTTGCTTGTCTTCTCACATTTCAGCTGCATCTTTATATCTTTATAAACCATGGTCTTACCGCCCCCCCCTCACATTTTTATATTTAAATTGATAGGATTCAGAACTTTTAAAAAGTTTCAGATTCAGAGATGACAAGCCCAATATTGGTTGCATTAGTGATCAAATTATCAAAAAAGCACCCTAATGTGTCTTTCTGAAATGGTATCATATTTCAACAAGCCCCCATCAATTTTATATTGCATTGATGATATTTCTGTCTTCCCGATACAAGTCCCAACCAGTAACAGTCCGTTATCACTGACATTTATCATTTATCTTAGTTATTTTTTCCTTTGAATGATGCTTGGTATTTCCATATTTCTGGTGATGGAAAATAATAGCTTATAATTAACCATGCCAATGAAAACGAAAATCAGTAGCACATAGCTTACAGTGGCTGTTGGCTCCAGTGTGCCTCTTCAATGGGAGTTAGCTATTCAAATCCTGTTTCTCTTCATATTTTTCAAATATTTATGCAGTGATATTTGTGTTTCTGTAAATGGTTTGCATCTAAAATTTTGGAAAAGCTATTAATGACTTTATGCAGAGTTCGTTGAGTAGATTTACTGAGATCGTCCTTTCAACATTTCAGGTCTAATTCCCCTTCTTGGAATTGATGTGTGGGAGCATGCCTACTATCTGCAATACAAGAATGTGCGGGGTGACTATCTAAAAGCTATCTGGAATGTTATCAACTGGGAGAATGTGGGAGAGAGACTCAAAGCTGCCATGAAATGAGTAGTATTTAAAAATATTTTTCAAATAACATCTGTTAAACATTTTGCAGCTTTCTGGACCATGTTTAAATAATTAAATATTTGAAAACATCCAGAAAGTATGATTTTGTATTGATTTTAAACCTGTCTAAACATGTTCCACATTTGTTGCTGGGATAAAATACTGGAACTTCTTTTCCAATAGTCAGCTGACATCATCTTGGCATTAAATTGGACATAAGCCGGAGTTACGATTGGTGCTTTCCATGCCAACACAAAAGCACAGTAATCAGGAGCAGTACCAAGCACAAAAGTGCTTCTTTCCCATCTTGGCACCACCAGAAGTCCACCTTCCCTGCCATCTCGGTACTGCAAGAGTGGAAGTGGTTTTGGGTCTTGTACGGGAATGGGGTGGTTATCATCAGGAATGCTGGGACAGTTATGTGAACTTTGACCAATGAGTACTCACTTTCACTGCTGATTTCATTGTGGGCTAATAGACTGTTGCTTTGTGGGTTAATACACTGCTGGCCCAGTGTGAAGAAACTTTGTGAACTCAAAACCAATTGCATTGCTGTCCTGAACTGTCTAAAAATTCAGCTCAGAGGAGTCTGCCAGAGCAGCTCTCCCTATAAGCAGTTGGTTGCTCTTTGCCAAATGACCAAGCGGCACAACTCCTCACACTCAGACTGCAGCTTTACAACACCTCCCTTCTCTCTGCAAACTTCACAGAAGGCCAGACACTGAATAATCATTTGGTTGCTAATAACCTAACTTCATACCAAGTATTTGTGTCCTTCATGTAGTTCTGGCCACTTACAACTTTGTGCACATTGTCAACATGTGACACACTGGCACTTGAATAATAACTGTTAGGCTATCAAACCTATGCACAGCAAACTCATTGCTAAACCGCATAACTTTGCCCTGCCAGACTGCTGGGGAGGTTGAAACTACAATGGTAGGGGGATGGAAACCTAAATATGGAGACAGAGGGAGAAACAAGGATAGAAAAGAAAAAACAAGTCAGTGTCTGGAAAGAAAAGGGCCAGAAACAAATGAGACTGTAGTGCAATATAAAGCTAAGGTGACCAACAAGGTTAGAAAGACTAGTCTCAAGGCGTTGTGTCATAATGTGTAGATGATTCACGTTCATTTAATTCATTGGCACCCCTCGCAGATGAGGATGACTCTTCCACTCTCAGCGTTGAGTCTTAGTCATATTTTCCTTTGAATGATGCTTGGTATTTCTATATTTCTGGTGATGGAAAATAATAGCCTATAATTAACCATGCCAATGAAAATGAAAATCAGTAGCACATAGCTGTTGGTTCCAGTGTGCCTCTTCAATGGGAGTTAGCTATTCAAATCCTATTTCTCTTCATATTTTTCAAATATTTATGCAGTGATATTTGTGTTTCTGTAAATAGTTTGCATCTAAAAGTTTGGAAAAGCTATTAATGACTTTATGCAGAGTTCCTTGAGTAGATTTACTGAAATTGTCCTTTCACACATTTCAGTTCTAATTCTTCTTCTTGGAATTGATGTGTGGGAGGCTATACAGACCAATGCAGCTGCCACAGCTCTGTTACACTTGGGACAGAAGGTGGTTGCAGGAAGGGGTGGGTGGAGCATCAGCGTGGCAGCATGCTCCTTTCACTGTTTTTGCTTGGCTTCTGCTTTTTACCAACAGCAGGTTTTGAGGTGCCAGCACGGGCAACGTGACCTTGTGCTCTGGGGCTGCAGGCATGCCCCGTGAGCCCCAGAACACCATGAGCAGTGAGCCCTGGAGCAGCACATGGGCTGTGAGTCTGGAGCAGCGTGGGGAAGAAGCCTCACAGCAGCACATGGGGCACAGGCAGCGAATCCTGGATGGAGACCAGTGTGAGGGGACAATCCTTCTATTAGAAATTACCTTAGAACACTGTAATGTTATCCCCTTTAATATTTTCTTATTTTTAACTTACTTTCAACTCTGTAATTAAGCAACTACTTCTGTTGTTGTGGTTGGTTGGTTTGCCGAGCTGGTTCGTTGTTCTGCAGTCATTTCATTACCCTGCTGGGTAACATCATCAGTGCAGCCTCCGATGAAGCACTGTTGTGTTTTCCCACCTGTTAGTTAAACTCTGGTGTCTGTTGTGCTGGGTTTACTCACTTCTGGTTTTTCTTCGGTCTAGCTCTGTGTTTGTTGATGGCCTTCTTAGTGGAGAACCAGGCCTCGAGGAAATCACGTGCTCTTCTCTGCTTGGCCTGTCCTAGGATCCTGGTGTTGTCCCAATCAATCTCCATGTGGATGGAGATGAGTGAGTATTGGTTGTGTCTTTTTGTTGCTCGTTGATGTTTATGTACTCTTCTGGCTAATTTTCTTCCTGTCTGTCTACTGTAATGTTTGTCGCAGTCTTTGCAGGGGATCTTGTATATTACGTTGGTCCTGTCCATAGTGAGTAACGGGAATTTGCTTCGGGTTAGCAGTTGGCATGGGATTGATGTGGGTTTGTGTGCTATTCTGATGCCCAGCAGTCGTAGGAGTCTTGCAGTTAGTTCACGTGTGTTCTTGATGTAAGGTAGCCTAATGAGCATGTCGGGGGATGCAGTATCTTCCTGGTGTCATTAGTCTTCTGACTCAGTTTTTCGGGTATCTGTTGTCCATGAATACTTGGAGGAGGTACTCTTCTTTTTTGTTGCAGTGTGTTGTTGCCTGTTTAAATAATGTTCTCACGCAACTTTGTTTGTGTGTGTTAGGGTGGTTGCTGTTGAAATTCAGTACTTGGTCAGTGTGTGTGGCTTTCCTGTGTTAGTAATTCCCCGTTGGTCCTGTGTTCCACCAATGACATCAAGGAATGGAAGCTATTTGTTCTTTTCCTCTTCCCTCCATCATGCTACCTTACATCAAGAACACATCTGAACTAACCACAAGACTCCTATGACTACTGGGCATCTGAGTTGCACACAAACCTACATCAGCCCTACGCCAACTGCTAACCCGAACCAAAGACCCGTTACCCACTATGGACAGGACCAATGTAATGTATAAGATCCCCTGCAAAGACTGTGACAAAAATTACATTGGACAGACAGGAAGAAAATTAGCCACAAGAATACATGAACATCAACAAGTAACAAAAAGACACAACCAATACTCCTTCATCTCCATCCACATGGATAAGGAAGACCACTAGTTTGATTGGGACAACACCAGGATTCTGGGACAGGCCATGCAGAGACAAGCTTGGGAATTCCTAGAGGCCTGGTTCTCCAGTAAGAAGGCCATTAACAAACATATTGAGCTAGCCTATAAATATTCCACTGCGAAGGTAAACCAGAAGTGAGGTAATCCAGCTCAATGGTCACCAGAGTTTAAATAACAGGCAGGAAAACACAACAGCGCTTCGTCAGAGGCTGCACTGATGATGTTACCCAGCAGGGTAATGAAACGTCTGCGGAACAACAAATCAGCTCAGTGAACCAACCAAACACAACATCCACAACCTGAGCTACAAATCTACTCAAAAACCTTAGAAACTACTTCTATTCCTTTCCTGTATCAAAGAATTGTACCTAAGTTGTCACCACAAGGAGGCAGACATTGTAAAAGTTTTTCTCTGTAGTCCTACAATGGAGTACATGTGACAATAAAAGGATATTGTACTGTTTTGTATTACTTGACCCCTTCCTGGAAGCTCCTCCTCCACTTTGGACAGTCTTGGGCCAGTGATTCCAAAATGTCTGTGGGAATGCCATATTTCACCAGTAAGGCCTTGAGGGTATCACCTGAAGCACTTCCTCTGTCCATCTGGGGCTTGCCTACCATTTTGAAGCTGGGTGTAGAGCACCTACTTGGGGAATCTCAGGTCAGTCGTGTGGACGATGTGCCCAGCCTATCATAGCCGATCAAGGGTGGTCAGTGCATTGATGCTGGGGATGTTGGCCTAGTCAAGGATGTTTGTGTTGGTGCATCTTTCTTCCCAGTGGGTTCACAGGATCCTGTGCAGGCAGCATTAGTGGTACTGCTCCAGTGTCCTAAGGTGTCCGCTGTAGACAGTCTATGTCTCAGAGCCATATGGTAATGGAATTAACAACCCAAATAGCTATAAATAGTTATGATATAGTTGCGATTAATGTTGGTTGCAAGGCTACCAAAGATGGGAACTGTATATCCATGGACATTCAATACTTAGGAAGGACAGACAAAATTGAAAATGAGGTACGGGTAGTATTGTTAGTAAAGGATGAAATCAATGCAATAGTGAGAAAGGATATTGACTTGGAAAATCAAGATGTGGAATCTGCATGGATGGACATAAACATAAAGGGAAAGAATACATCAGTGGGTGTTGTAAATAGGCCCCAAATAGTAGCAGAGATGTAAAGGAAGACATTAAACAGGTCATTAGAGACACATACAATAAGGGTTAAACTGCATTTGTGTTTTTATATATGGTTGGACAAGCTATCTTAGACTAGTACAGGGTCCATTGAAGAAGAAGAACCATTAAATTCATTAAGATGGAGAGTAAAGAAGTTGAATCTAAAACTAGAGTACCGAGTCTAAATGCAAGGAACTACGAGGCTGTGAAGTGCAAGTTAGCAGTGATGAATTAAGGAACCTTTCTAAAAGAGTTGACTGTTGATAGACAATGGCTCATTTAAGGAACATTTGCATGGATTACAACAATTATTTATTCCTATATGGTGGATAAAATGTTGCTTACAAAATAAATTAGAGGTGGTATTAAATCCAAAGGACACATACACTTTCCAGAAAAAGCAGCGAGCCCGAGGAAGGACTGACTGAAGGATTGTAGGTATGAATTTCAAGCATTGTGAATGGTAACCTGAATCTTTGCAATTGTGAACGAAACTGCCTTTGATTCTAAATCCATTTCACATGAAGATTATTGATTCAAATTTACAAAGACTCACATTCACAATGATACAAATTCACCTTTAAATTATTTATTCATATCCTGATTTATTCAGCTATACATTGTGACTCTCACTCATTAAGAAGATCACACAAAGATGGATTCAGATTCAAATCATGTTGATTCACTATTTCAAATTTTCAGATTCTCAATCACGATGCAGATGTACATCTGAGATTCAGATTCTGATTAAGACTGAATCATTGTATATATTTACAATGATTTAGATTGACATTTAAAATGATTCACACCCCTAATGATTCAGGGTGACATTCAGTTGCATGTAGACATAAATTCAGATTGATTCACATTCAACATTCACACTAAATCAGGTTCACCGTCATAATTCTTCGAGTTTACTTTGACTCAGGTGGAGTCAGATTCACAAAAGAGTGAGATTCACATTAATAATGTTTTAGATTCACATTAGGATTGATCCAAATTCACAGTTAAGGGATAATTAACAGAAAATAAAAGAAACTGGCCAGATCACCTAAATGGTTTTCATGATGCATTGTTTCACAGATACAGATGTAGTCAACTTGGTTTCTTTTCTTGAGCCACCGATCAAGGTTACCTTTTCAGTTCACTCCAGTAAAGGTAGTAATACTTCTAACTCAGCTTTCTGCTTGCCAGGGAGCTTCCAAATCTTCATACTGTTATCAGCAATCAAACTCTTCTCCCAGCAGTTCAAAAAACACCATCCAACACTCATTCCTCCCTGATAGACAAACAGTCTTTTATAGTCATACAGCACAGAAACAGACCCTTTGGTCCAACCAGACCGTGCCAACTATAATCCCAAAATAAACCAGTCCCACCTATCTGCGTTTGGCCTATAATCTCTCCAAGCATTTCTTATTCATATACTTATCCACATCCACCATTTCCTCTGGAAGTTCATTCCACACATGAACCCCTCTCTGTGTAAAAAAGTTACCCCTCATGTCTTTTTAAAATTTTTCTCCTCTCATCTTAAAAATATGCCCCTAGTCTTTAAATGCCCCGCCCTAGGGAAAACACATCTGTTATTCACCTTATCTATGCCCCTCGTGATTTTATAAACCTCTATAAGGTCATCCCTCAACCTCCTATGCTCTGGTTAAAGGAGTATCAACCTATCCAGCCTACTTTTATAAGTCAAACCCTCCATTCCCAGCAACATCCTGGTAAATCTTTTCGGAACCCTCTCCACCTTAATAATATCCTTCCTATAATAGGGTGACCAGAACTGGACACAGTACTCCAGAAGAGGCCTCACCAACATCCTGAACAACCTCAACATTATGTCCCAATGCTTATACTCAGAGGTCTGAGCAATGAAGCCAAGCATGCTAAATGTCTTCTTAACCACCCTGCCTACAAGTGATGCAAACTTCAAAGAATTATGTACCTGAACCTCTAGGTCTCTCTGTTCTATAAAACTGCCCAAAGGACCTACTTTTAGTAAGTCCTGTTCTGTTTTATCAAAATGCAATACCGTACATTTATCCAAATTAAACTCCCATGTGCCACTCCTCAGCCCATTTGATCAAGATCTCTGTAATCTTAGAAAACCTTCTTCAATGTTCACTATAACACTAATTTTGGTGTCATTTCATAAACTTACTACCCATGCCTCCTATATTCTTTTCTAAATCATTCATATAAATAATAAACAAAAGCCGACCCAGCACCAATCCCTGTAGAACACTGCTGGTAACAGGCCTTCAGTCTGAAAAACAATCCTCTCCGTCTCCTGCCATTAAGCCAATTTTGTATCTAATTTGCAAGCTTACCCTAAATCCCATGTGATCTAACTTTATTAATTATCTACTATGTGGAACCTTGTCAAAAACTTTACTAAAGTCAAAATAAACAACGTTTACTGCTCTGCCCTCATCAATCTTCTTACTTATTTCCTCAAAAAACTCAATCAAGTTTATAAGACAATGTTTCCCTCGCATAAAACCATGCTGACTATCTCTATTCATTCCTTACTTCTCCAAATGCATGTAAATCCTATCTTTCAGAATCATCTCCAACTGTGTACCCACCACTGAAGTCAGACTCATTGGTATATAGTTCCCAGACTTCTCTTTACATCCCTTCTTAAACAAAGGCACAACATTAGCTCCAGTCATCCAGCACCTCACCCGTAGTTATAGATTATACAAATATTTCTGCAAGGGATCCTTCTGAAACAAAGACTCTGAACTCTCATTATCACACTTATGAAAGCCTCGCACTTATCAGATGCCCCTTTACCTGCAAACAGTTTACTCCAATCAACTTGAAAGTTCTTGTTGCATACTATTAAAATTTCTGAAGAAGGGTCTGGGCCCGAAACGTCAGCCTTCCTGCTCCTCTGATGCTGCTTGGCCTGCTGTGTTCATCCAGCTCTACACCTTGTTATCTCTACCATTAAAATTTGCCTTGTTTCAATTAAAAACTTTAACTTTTATGGAAGGTTTATCCTTTTCCATAAATATTTTAAAACTAACACAATTACAGAATTATGATCACTCAACCCAAAGTGTTCCCCTACTATCAATTCACTCACTTGCCTGCCTTATTACTCAATCACATTAAGCCTAAAAAGAAGCAGCTTTTAATAAGCTACCTTCCTTAACCAAAGAATTAATATTAAGCATGTAAACATTTTAGAAAAATTAAACATATAAATCTTAAATAAAATTAACCACATGCTGAACAAAAATGATTCTTTCTCAAGTTATCCAGCAGACAGCTTTCAATCCTCTGTTTAAAAATAACTCAGTCCAGAGCCATCCACATGTAGGCCTCTCCAAAAGCTCCATAAACACAACATCTGCCATTTGCTTAAATATAGGGTCTCTCCCAAATTTGCCAGAACTAATTCCCAGGTACTGACCCGGGAAGTTCTGCTCTCTGTTTAAACACAGTGCTGATCCTGGGTTGTTGTGTCTACAGGAAACCTAGTGATAGCGAATCAGCCTGAAATTAACCTCCACGCCTGGCCTCATAAACAAACAAAAGGGTTCCTGTAGACATAACGACCCTAGGAACAGCATTGCATTTAACCAGATAGCAGAAGTTCCCAGGCCGGTAACTGGGAATTAATTTAGTTTGGTTTGTTCTTTTCCTTTTATTGCAAACTGTTTCCTAAAATCCAAAAAGTCTTCTTCAGCCCACAATTCCAAGTTCACAACTCCAAACTAAAATTGAAAGAAGAATAAAAGCAAAAATAATGAAATATCAATGAGGATTCTAACATAGTCAGAAAAACAACTTTGCAACAGAAAATCAAAACTTTCAGCAATCCTCTTCAAAATGTTGGCACATTCTTAAAACAACAACAGATCTGAAGAAAATGAACAACTCAGCAGGAAAGAAACTTTGGAGAGAACATCAAACCACCTGCAAACCTCTGTAAAATGCTGGCATGTTCTTAACACCTATAGCTGATGTCAAGAAAATGAATAACTCAATCAGAAAAGCAAATAAACAGATATATAGGGAGTGAGGTGGTATTAGAGGTGGATAAATACTTAGATCTAGATGAGTTGTATCCCAGACTGTTGTGGAAAATGAGAAAGGAAATCACAAGTGCCCTGACCCAAACTTTTATTTCCTCTCTAGCTGCCGGGGGTTGTCAGAGGATTAGAGGATAGTTAATATGGTTACACTTTTCAAGAAGTGTTCTAGAGATAAACCAAGGAATTATAGATGAGTGAGTTTCAAATCAGTGGTAGAGTCGGTTGAACAAACTTCTGAAGGAGTGAATTAATCCTATTTAGACAAGCAAGGTTCAATCAGAGATAGCATTGCTTTGTCAGTGGAAGGTTATGTCTAACAAATCTGGTTGAACTTTTCGGGAGGTGACCAAGTATGTAGCTGACAGTAGTGTCGTTGATGTGATTTATAAAGATTTCAGCAAGGCTTTGACAAGGTCCCATATGACAGACTAGTAAAGACGATAAAAGCAAATGGAATCCAGGGTAACTTAGCAACTTGGATCCCCCAAAACTGGTTTAACGACAGGAGACACAGGGCAGTCGTAGAAGGCTGTTTGTGTGACTTGATGCTGGTGTCCAGTGGTGTACCACAGGGATCAGTGATGATATAAATGATATAGATAAGAAAGTGTGGGGTAGGAGGTAATGATAAGTAAGTTTTGGGATGACATATAGATTGGCTGGGTGGTTGACAGTGAAGAAGAATGTCTTAGGTTACAGGAAGACATAAACAGATTCGTTGTATGGGAAGGTCAGTGGCAGTAGGAACTTAACCCTGATAAGTGTGAGAAGATGCACTTTGAAAAAAGTAACAAGTCAAGGGAGTACTCAGTGCACAGGAGGACACTAGGAAGCTCACAGGAACAGTGGAACCTTGGGGTGCTTGTCCACAAATCCCTGAAGGTGACAAGATACGTTAATAAAGTAGTTAAGAAGGCATACAGGACCTTGGTTACATTGTTCAAGGCATAGATTATAAGAGCAGGGAGGTTATGTTGGAGCTGTATAAAACTTTGGTTAGGTCACAGCTGAAGCACTGTGTGTAGTTCTGGTCACTACACTATAGGAAAGACGTGACTGCACTGGAGTGGGTGCAGAGGAGATTCACCAGAACATTGCCTGGGATGGAGTGCTTTATCTATAAAGAGAGGTTGGTAAGCATGTTTTGTTTTGGAGCAGAGTAGATTGATGTGGGCCTGATAGAGGTGCACAGGATTATGAAGAGCATGGACACAATGGATAGAAAATAGCTGTTCCTCTTAGTTGAAAGCTTAATTAGAAGAGGGCACACTTTTAAGATGAAAGGAAGGAGGTTAAGAGGGCTTGGTTATTTCACCCAGAGGGTGGAAGTACTACCTGGGAGGGTAGTAGAAGCAGGTAACCTTGCAATGTTTAGGAAGTACTTGGATAAGCAGTTGAAATGTCATAATGTCAGTATTCTATGGTGCTGTAAAGTGGGGCTAGTATAGGTATAGCACAATTTTTGGTACTATAGACACGATTGGTCAAAGGGCCTCTCCTGTACTGTATGACTGTATGATTCTTCAGTTGGCCCTAGTGACCATATGTGCAGGTAATGTGTCCAACTGTTTAACTTTTTTTTGGAGCTTTAACTGTGAATGAATTCACAGTGAGGCATCGTTATGCTGAGCATGTCATGGATAGCATGTTCAGTGAGGTGAATGCTGCAGGTGAACACTGAACAGGCAGAAAGGGCATGGTGACCACCAGGCAGAGTAGAGGATGGGAGGTCATGCAGGAGTCCCCTGTAGCTGTCCATCTATCTTACAGATCTGATGTGTACTGTTGGGAAGATAACAGTATAGGGGAAAGCAGTGGGAGCCAAATACATGGCATGATGTGTGGGTCAGCTGCATAGGATGGGAGGATATAGTCGTAGGGGATTCATTGTAAGGGCAACATATGGGCCTTTCTGCAGCCACAAAATGGACTCCAGGATGATATGTTACCTTGTGGTGTCACGATCAGGCATGTTACTGAATGGCTGCAGGGCATTCTGAAGTAGGGGGTGGTGGTGGTTGTGCTGGTGGTGGGACAGGGGGTGGATTACATATGACTTGGCCAGAGTGGAGTAGGCTTTAAGGTAAATCTGTGTCACAGCAGTGGGGCATTCAAAAAGAAAATACGGAATGTACAAAGCCAATACGTTCCAATAAAGATAGAGGCTGGGAACAACAAATCCAGTGTACCCTGGATATCACGGGATATACAGGATAGGATAAAGAGGAAAAGGGAGGCTTATTTAAGGTTCTTGCAAAGATTTGAAGCTTGGGTTGTGGGTGAGGTTGTTGACTTGCTCGCCGAGCTGGCTGGTTGTAGTTCAGACGTGTTTGTCACCATGCTAGGTCACACCATCATTGCGGCCTCCAATGAAGCGATGTAGTTCTACTCCGCTTAGTATTTATATGATCTGGTCTGTTGAGGTGTTATCTGGAAATGACACAAAACACCTCAACAGACCAGATCATATAAATACTAAGCGGAGTAGAACTACATCGCTTCATTGGAGGCCGCAATGATGGTGTGACCTAGCATGGTGACAAACACGTCTGAACTACAACCAGCCAGCTCGGCGAGCAAGTCAACAACCTCAGGGAGGCTAAAAAAGCAGAAAAAAGCCATTCGGCCTGTCAAGTCTGCATCGATCCTCCAAAGAGCATCTGACTGGACCCACCCCCCTACCCTATTCCCATAACCTGCATTTACAATGGCTAATCCACCTAGCCTCCGCATCACTGGACACTACGGACAATTTAGAATGGCCAATCCACCTAACCTGCACATCTTTGGACTGTGGGAGAAAACCAGAGCACCGTGTGGAAACAGTCATGGAGAGAACTCCACACGGACATTTGCCCAAGGCTGGAATCAAACCTGGGTCGCTAGCATTGTGAAGCAGTACTGAGCCACTGTGCTCTCCTGTATTTTACAAATACATTAAGGGTAAAAGGATAACTATGGAAAGACTAGGACCCATTAAGAACCACAGTGTTAATTCATAAGTGGAGCTGAAAGATATAGGTAGGCTTCTATATGAATATTTGTGTCATTGTTCACCAGTGAGAGGGATAATGTGGGTACAGAAATCAGAGAGAAGGACTGTAATATAGTTAAAGAAATTAGCATAGACAGAGTGGTCTGGTAGGTTTAAAAGTGGATAAATCACCAGGTCCACTAGGCCCTTCCACTAGTTTCAGTCAGTCTAACCTTTGTGATGGGAAAACTATTGAAAGAAATTCCAAGAGATAGAATCAATCTGCACTTGACGAGGCAATGATAATCAAGAACAGTCAACATAGTTTTGTTAAGTCATTGCTGACCAACATGATTGAATTTTTTGAAGAGGTGAACCATGTGGGTAAATGAAAGGAATGCATTTGACGTAGTCTACTTGGACTTCAGTAAGGCTTTTGATAAGGTCTCACATGGGAAAATGATTGTGAAGTTAGGAGCCAATAGGATCCAAGGAAATTTGGTTAACTAGATCCAGAATTAGCTGAGTGGCACGAAGCAAATAGTAATTGTTGAGGGATGTTTTTGTGACTGGAAGCTTGTGTCCGGCAAGGAACGGCGTTGGTGTCTTTGCTGTTTGTCTTATATAGAAATGATTTAGACTTGAATGTAAGAGAGCTAATCAGTAAGTTCATAAATGATACAAAAATTGGTGAGGTGGTAATTAGTGAGGAGGATAGCCTTAGATTACAGTAGATGGACTGGCCAGATGGGCTGATCAGTGGCAGATGGAATTCAATCTCAATAAGTGTGAGAGGATGCACTTCGGTAAGACAAACAAGGCAAAGGAATAAATGATGACCAGTATGACTCTGGGAAGTCACAGGAATCAGAAGGACTTTGGTATGCAAGTCCACTTAATATAATGGAACAGGTAGCTTAAGTGGTTAAGACGCATATGGGATACTTGCCTTTATTAGCTAAGTCACATAAAGTTTAAGAGCAGGAACTTCATACAATGTTGGTTAGGCCACAGCTAGCGTACTGTGTACAGTTCTCAGCAAGCTACCATGTACATTGTCTAACCTGAGGCCATCATGGAAAGATAAATCTGGTGACAAATGGCTTCTATGTGAGTCTGCGGTGAGATTAAACTGGTGTAATTATTTTCTAAGTCCAATTTATTCACCCAGAGGGTAGTAAGAATCTGGAAATCACTGCCTGCAAAGGTAGTAGAGGTAGAAACTCACATAATATGTAATAAGTATTTAGATGTGCACTGCAATGCCAAGACATACAAAACTATGGGCCAATGCTGGAAAATGGGACTTGTATAGTTAGGTGCTTGTTTTTCAGCAGTGCAGACTCATTGGACTGAATGCACTTTCTGCACTGTAGACGTCTCTGACAGAAGAAGTGAACATGGGACTGAAGAAATGGCAGAGATGTTGAACAAATATTTTGTGCCTGTTTCACAGTTGAAGACACAAATTACATTCCAAAAATGAAAAGTAAAAACTAAAGACCCCCACTATGTCATATGTCCTTGAGTTCTGAGAGAAATAGCTAGGGTACAACGTGGCAAATGTGCTCAATTTTTAACGCACACATTAGTGATTATCCAAGAACATTTCCCCTTTGCAGTAATAAACTGCGCTTAGAAATTAATTACAACAGCAGTTTAATCTCACATGGAAGCCAGTTATCACCAGATTTATCTTTGCATGATGCCCTCAGGTTGCACATGCTGCATGGTATCTTGCCCTGCTCTTTCTCACTGGACATTGCTGTATGGCTGTGCTAGCTGTAGGTGTCTTGTGCTCTGTCAGCGTCTTGCTATCTATGTGGTGTGTTGGTGAAAGGAGCAGCTATGGCAACGAATCATTATTAAGTGTCATTTCACTATAATGAGATGTTTTTTGTTGAGGAGGCCTAGGTCTCAATATTCCATTGGGTGTAGGGGAAGTTTGTGTTAAATGACAGCAATGGATCAACAATGTTTGACAGGTCTTGTTGTGTCTAGAAGATAATTTTTGGAGGGGTTCCACATGGACAAGATTCTGTATTCAACATATCAATGGCCCAGTTTGCTGGGCTGAGCAGTTGCAGATGGAATTCATGCAGGCCAGACAAGTGCACGGTGATGCATTATGAGAGGTTGGTCCAAACAGCCTTACCTAAAGGGAGAATAATGAAAAATGTGGAGAAACTGATGAACTTTCAAGCACATACCTTAAAGCTAACAGGACAGGTAGATCAGGAGGCATAAGCCAGACATACATAAGACCTAGCTTTTTTAGACAAGTTGGGGTTATTTTCCTTGGGAGCATAGGAGGCTGAGGGAAGATTTGACTGTGGTGTACTTAGTTTTTTGGGGCCTGGAAGACTATATGCAAAGGACTTATTTCTCTCAGCAGATTGGTCAGTAGCCAGGGAGCACAGAACATTAAACAATTGGTTTAAGGTTTCAGCAAGGTTTGTAGCTTGGGTTGTGGGTGAGGTTGTTGACTTACTCACCAAGCTGGCTTGTTTTCATTCAGACATTTCATCACCATGCTAGATAACATCATCAGTGAGGCCTCCAATGAAGCGATGTTGTTCTACTCCGCTTGGAATTTATACTGTCCAGTCTGTTATGGTGAGTTGTGTCATTTCTGGTTTTGTTCTGTATGGGTTTGTATATGGGGTCCAATTCTATATGTTTGTTGATTGCAATTACAGGCTGAGAAGCATGCCTCTAGGAACTCCTGTGCATGTCTGTGTTTGGCTTGGGCTACTATGGTTACATTGTCTCAGTTAAACAGATGGCCTTCATCGTCCAAGTGTACTGATATTAAGGAAAGTTCGTCATTGTCACTTTGCTGTTAGCTGGTGTTTGTGTATTCTGATGCCTAGTTTCCTTCCTGTCTGTCCGATGTAACGCTTGTGGCTGTCGTTGCATGGTGTTTGTAGACTACGTTAGTTCTGCATGTTATGGGAACGGGGTCTTTAATCCTTGTGAGTGTTTGTCGTAGAGTGGCTGTGGGCTTGTGTCCTGCCATGATCACTAGTGGTCGTAGGAGGCTTGTTGTCAGTTCTGATATGTTCTTGATTTAGGGCAGTGTGGCCAGTGTGTTAGGGCGTACTGTGTCTTCTTGTTGTTGTCTATTTAGTAGGCACCTGCAGATGAAGTTGTGGGGATATCGGTTCATAGCGAAGATTTTGTATAGGTGCTCTTCCTCCTTCCTGCATAGTTCTGGCATGTGTAGTTCTGCAGTGAGTGGTGGCCCATTTAAATAGTGTCCTAACACAGCTTTGTTTGTGGGCGTTAGGGTGGTTGCTGTGGAAGTTGAGGATTTGGTCAGTGTGGGTTGCTTTCCTGTATTACCGAGGTTTGGAACTCCCCGTTGGTTATATGTTCAATTCTGACGTCCAGAACCGGAAGCTGATTGTTGTTTTCTTCTTCTCTCGTGAACTTAATTCCAGTGAATATATTGTTGATAAGGTGGTGGGTCTCTTCTAGTTTGGTGCGTTTAATGATGACAAATGTGTTATCCATGTACCGGATCTACAGTTTAGGTTGAATGAGGGGGAGGGTAGCGTGGTGTAGTCTTTGTATGACTGCCTCTACAATGAGTCCTCAGATGGGTGACCCCATGGATGTGCCATTGATCTGTTTGTATACTTGACCATTAAAGATGAAGTGTGTGGTGAGGCACAAGTCTAGTAGTTTGAGTATGTTGTCATTGCTGATGGAGCGGCTAGTCTGCGTTACTGCTTCCTCTAATAATGTGGCCAGTGTTTCTTTTGGGATGTCAATTGACGTAAATAATGCTGTGACATCAAAGGATATCATACTCTCGTCGTCGCTGATTTTTATGTTCTTGAGGGTATTGAGCAATTCTTGGGTTGAGTGGATGGAATGGGATGATCCGTTGACTAAGTGTTTCAGTCTCTGTTGTAGGTCCTTGACCACTTTGTGTGAAGGTGTGCCCGGTAGGGAGACAATGGGTCTGAGGGGGATGTCTAATTTGTGTACTTTAGGAAGTCCATAGAAGTGGGTGGTGTTCATGCCTTCTGGTTTCATTTTCACGTAGTCTGTCTTGGTTATCTGTCCTACATCCTTTAGTCTCTTCAGTGTCTGGGTGATCCTATTACTTAGCTGCAGTGTTGGATCTATCGGCACCTGCTGGTAAGTGTATCTGCGAGCAGCGCCTGTGCTTTCTCAACGTAGTCCAGTTTGTTCATAATGACGGTCATGCACCCTTTGTCTGCAGGTAGGATTTAATGTTTTTGTCTTTCTTGAGTTTTTCTAGTGCTTTTTTTCCTCTGATGTGTTCAGGGTGTCCCATTCATTCTTTCGGCTTAGCGTGGGGATTATAGTTTGTTGGATGGCTTGTTGTGTTTCATCCGTGGACCTGTTATCTTTTAATGTAGTTTCCAGGGCGGCCAATTTCTGAAGAAGAGTCCCGACCCAAAACATCAACTTTCCTGCTCCTCTGATGCTGCCTGGCCTGCTGTGTTCCTCCAGCTCCACGCTATGTTACCTCAGACTCCAGCATTGGCACTTCTTACTATCTCTCGGCCATGAAGTCTGTTCTGTTCGTATCTTTGTGGTTATAGTTTAGTCCGTGTAGTTTCTGTAAGTCGTCTGCTGGAATAGGTTTCTTATCCATGTGTCCGGTTTGTTGTTGTCCTTGTCTTTGTGGTGGGTCACTTTGGTAGGTTTCTCCTGTAACTGGTGTCTCTTCTTCGTTTTAGTCCTGTGTTGTTTGATGGTGATGGCCTGTTCTAGGTTTGTAGTCCATTGCTGGTCTGTAGTGTTTAGGTACTGTGATTTTTGGCGCAACATTTTCGATTCTTACTTGTAGAGTCAGTTATGGGCATTATTAATCATAACTCGTAGCATTCTGCGTCCATTCTGTTCAGCTATTTTGTATGCCTGTGGGTTGTTGAGTAGAGGTTTGTATGTCACGCTGCGGGCAGTACCTGGTTCTTGAGGCATTCGTGGAGAAAGTGAAGTTGTTCGCGGGTAGCACTCAATCAGTTGGTGAAGGTTTCCCATTGTCGGGCAATTTTTAGAGGTGTTGTGCCCGTAGGTATTTAAGATTTTAGTAAAGATTTGTCGCTCAGGTTGTGGGCGAGGTTGTTGACTTGCTCGCCAAGCTGGCTTGTTTTCATTCAGATGTTTCGTCACCATGCTAGGTAACATTATCAGTGAGGCCTCTAATGAAGCAATGTTGTTCCACTCTGCTTGGAATTTATACTGTCTGTCTGTCTGTTATGGTGAGTTGTGTCATTTCCGGTTTTGTTCTGTACAAGTTTGTATATGGGGTCCAATTCTGTTTGTTGATTGCATTCCTGCAAAAAATGCGATCCCCTACTCCCAATTCCTCCACCTCCACTGCGTCTACTCCCAAGAAGGGGAATTCCACTCCCGCCCATCCCAGACGTCCTCCTATTTCAAAGGCCGTAACTTCCCCCGCTACTGATTGAAAATGCCCTCAAACACATCTCTTGCATTTCCTGCACCTCTGCCTTACATCGCCTCCTCCCAACAAAAATAGACAGAATCCCCGTTGTTCTCACATATCACCCCACCAACCTCCGCATCCAACGTATTATTCTCTGCCACCTACAATCCAACCCCACAACCAAAGATATATTTCCCTCCCCAACCCTATCTGCCTTTCATAGGAACCGCGCTCTCTGCGATTCCCTGGTCCACTCCACACTCCCAACTAACCCCACCAACCCCCGCACATTTCCCCACAACCACAGAAAGTGCTACACCAGCCCATACATCTCCCCCCTCACCTCCATTCAAGGCACAAAATAAACCTTCCACATCAGATGGGTTCACCTACACATCTGTCAACTTGGTCTACTGCATCCGCTGCTCCCGATGTGGCCTCCTCTACATCAGCGACACCAAACAGGGACTCGGAGACTGTTCTGTAAAAGCATCTGCGCTCTGTACATGACAAATGACAACATCTTCCTGTCGCAAACCGTTTTAACTCCCCCTTCCTGGACGACATGTCCATCCTGGGCTTCCTCCAGTGTCACAAATGACGCCACCTGCAAAAACTAGAGGAGCGGCACCTCAAATTCTGCCTCAGGACCCTACAGCCTGATGGCCTAAACATAGAATTCACTAGCTTTAAAATCTCCCCAACCCCAGCCTCAGCCAAAGTCCAACCCTCCCTCTCAGCCCCACCTCCTTGACCTGACACAACCTGTCCGTCTTCTCGTCCATCTTCTCTCCCACCTATCCACCCCTCCCACCTCACTGGCAAATCCCCACCACTTCCTACCTGCACTCACTTATCACATCCCACCACCTTCTCCAGCCCCACCCCTCCTCTATTTCTGAGCTTCCTTCCCCCTCCCCATTTCTGAAGGGTCCCAACCCAAAACGTCAACTTTCCTGTTGTTTCCTCCAGCTCCTTTATCTCTTTGTTGATGGAGTTCCAGTTTGAGTACCAGGCTTCCAAGAATTCTCATGTGTGTCATTGCTTGGCTTATCCTTGGAAGATGATGCTGTCCCAGTCAAATTAGTGTCCCTCTTTGTCCATCCATAATGAAATGAGTGGTAGCTGGTTATGGCTCATGGTAGCTAGTTGCTGTTCATGATTCCTGATCCAGTCTTTCCAAATGTGTCAGTCCTGCCAGCCCAGGAAATCAGTCTGGCGAACCTTCACTGGACCACCTCAACAGTAAGAATGTCCTTCCTCAGAGTAGGAGACCAAGACTGCACACAATACTCAAGGTGTGGCCTCACACTGTATACTTGCTGGAATTTAGAAGAATGAGGGGGATCTCAGAAACAAAATCCTAATGGGACTGGACAAGCTCGATGCAGGAATAATGTTCTCTATGTTGGGGAAGTCCAGAACTACGGGTCACAGTCTAAGAATAAGGGGTCAGGACAATTCAGGACTGAGATGAGGAGGAAGTTTCTTTGCTAAGAGTTGTGAAGCTGTGGAATTCCTTCCCACAGGAAGCTGCTGAGGCCAGTTCATTAGATATATTCAAAACGAAACTGGACGTGGCCCCCGTGGCAAAAGGAATCAAGATTGGGAATGGGATGCGGAGATTACACGATCAGCCATGATCATATTGAATGGTGACACAGGCTACTCCTGCACCTATTTTCTATGTTTTTATGTAATGAATGGTGTCAAGGTCCTTGAGTGTTCTTGGAGCTCACTTATCCTAGCAACTATGGGTGATTCCATCACACTCCTGACTTGTGCTTTGCAAATCGTGGACAAGCTTTAGGTAGTCAGGAGATGAATTACTTGTTGCAGGATTCCTAGCCTCTGACCAGCTCCTGTAGCCACAGTATTTGTATGGCTAGTCCAGTTCATGTTCTGATCAATACTAACATTCAGGATGTTGACAGTGGGAAATCAAGCACGGTAATACCAATGAATGTCAAAAGGGAATACTCTATTGTTAGAAGTAGTCATTGCCTGCAGTATGAATGTTACTTGCCGCTTGTTAACCCAGGTTTTGCTGCATTTGGACATGGATTACTTCAGTATCTGAGTGGTCATGAATGGTACTGAACAAAGTTCAATCATCTGAAAATGTTATGATAGATACAGAAGCAAAAATGGTAACAAAGAAGTTTGACAGCTTTATTCAAGACATGAATGTCAATCCAGTGCAAGAAAACAAAGTATTATGCAAGCAATTTTCAAGTTTCAAAGAAAGAGATATTTTTCCTGAGTGGAATATGCAGGTACTAGAAATAATTAAATATTCACTATAGCTACAAGTGAAAGCAGAAAGCGGGAAAATTTACTTCGTATTTTGCTTTCTGTAAAAATACTAATAATAATCCAACAAATACTGCAGCTATAAACATAACATTTAAAACTTCAATTCTTCAACCATCAAGCTCTCCACTTTGAACTGCATCATGGTAACTCTTTCCTTTGTCTTGTTTGTCCTCTGGATAAAGTTTAATGAGGTCATCAATGCGAAGAATGGTAATTGCAGCTTCTGTTGAGAATTTCAGGCTCTTTGTTTTGACCATGGTCGGCTCAAAAACACCAGCTTGCTTATTGTCCCTTGGTTTTCCATTCACTAAATCGAGACCAATCCTGAGCAAGAAAAAGCAAACTGGTGTGCTTGGTTCAAATAGGAAACCAATCCACATAACCAGAGAACAACTGGCAACCATTAAAAGACACCCAAATGAACTTTAGTTGGATATAACCTGAAAATATTATATTATAAATCACTTGAGGAGGAGGTAAAATAATTAGTCTTTAGTTAGATGGTGAGAGCTGCATGTTTAATACACGAGGATGTACAACATTCAGAAAAGGTTTAAGAAAAAAGGTGGGTGACAAGTCATCAGAGAATACTGGATATCCTCAAGGGGTAACGAAAAAATCCAGGTGATTAGATTGAGAAAGAAAGAGTCTGATTATGCTATTGGGGTTATTGAATAAACAGCGAGAGAACACAGAGCAGCAAACCTGCAAGGAGATCTACAGCACACAAGGCCATTTGGCCTATCATTCCTGCACACACACTCTGTAGCAGCAATTTATCCATACCAAGTCTAGCCTGTATTTAATGCAAGACATGCCCCCCCAAAATGGTCCAGAGTGCCATTAAGGGCAATTAGGGATGGGCAACCAAGGTCAGCCCTCCCACTGACACCCACAACCCATGAACACATTAAAAAAAATCTGAAGTCCAAACAGGCAATCTTCATTATTATTATTTTAGTCAATTCTAAAGCCCAAAAAATTTAAATTAAACTCAAAGTAATTGACTAAAATAAAGCTAAATTACATTAATTCAAAGCATGAATATACAACCAATTCTAGTGGATCAAAAACCAGAATCCCATGTTTTAACGGTTTCAAAAATGAACCGGAACTTTAAGATCATTTTTCATTTACAATTAAAACAAAATATGGATATGTTTCCTCTAGGCTAGAAATACCACATACATATTCAAGCTAAGAGACTAGATCAAATTCAAATCAACTATTGCTCAGCCTTAGCCATGGCAGTGGTTGGGATCCAACCTAACTGGTAAAAGTTCAGAGCTTGGCCATGATGTATGCTAGTTTGCAGTTGATTTAGAGTGGCAACACGCAAGAACTGAGCTCAAAGGAAGAATAGACATTTGGGATTGCTTGGATCTGTGCACACAGATCACCTGTTATTTTCAGATTACAAGTTAGTACTAGTGTATAAACATGAAATGAGAAATTTTCTTTTGATTTATTTACATTGTGGGGCAAAAGTCTGTCTTCAGCATAGAAATAGACCATTCAGCCCACTGAGTCTGCTTCACCATTCAATGAAATCATGGCTAATCTGATAATCCCCAACTTCTTCCCAGAACTCTTGATTCTCTTACTGTTTAAAAATTTATCTCAACCTTGTATATAACGAATGAGTTTCACAAATTCACTACCTTCAGAAGAAATTCTTCCTCACCAGTCTCAAATGAGCGACCCCTTCATCTGAAAATATGCCCTCTGGTCCTAGCCTTTCCACCACCCTGCATCTACTGTGTCAAGTGCTTTAAGAATCTCGTATGTTTTAATAAGGCTGTGTCTCATTCTTCTATATTCCAAGAAGCACAGGCCTAATCTATTCGTCATACTCACCATCAGGTGAACCTTTTCTGGACTGTCTAACCCCAGTACATCTTTCCTGAGATGGAGGTCCAAAACTGTACACAGTATGCAGTGTATAGTTTTAACAAAACGTCCCTACTTTTATACTCCATTCCTTTTGAAATAAAGGCCAACATTCCATTTGCCTTCCCTATTATGTGCTGAACTCAGATGCCAGCCTTTTGTGATTGATGCACAAAGACTCCCAAATCCCAAAGACATTTCTGCAGTCTTCCTCCATTTAAATAACATTCAGCTCTGCTTTTTTCCTGCTAAACTCACATTTCACCACATTATATTCTATCCACCAAGGTTCTGCCCCCTCACTTATCCTATCTATAACACTTGATACATGGCATCAAATTGAAAGAAAGGAGATTAAGTGAAACGTCTGAAGTTTGGCCAGAATACTAAAAAAAGCAAAGATTAATTAAAAATGAGAGGGGCATTAGAGTATAAGAGATAGCTAGCTAGCTAGAAATACAAAACAGCAATAATTTCTACAGGTCAAATACTTAAACTGAACAGTAGTCCTCTTAGAAAATAGGCCCGGAAAATAGAAATAAGGAAATTACAGATAAATTAAACATATGCTTTGCATCTTCTACACAGTCTGCAAATCACATCACAAAAATATTGCTCAGTCATGAGATGAAAGGAAGGGAGGAAACTAAAACAATTACAAATTGAGAAAAATTAGATTTCAAAGCTTAGAGTTCCTGATGGATTTTATCCTAGGGTCTCAGGAGTGGATGCAGATTGAAAAATAAATCCAAATCAGGAAGGGAGGCAGAAAACAGGAAAATACAGACCAGTCAGCCTAACAGTTGTCAAAAGAAAAATGTTGGCAACTATGAAGGTGGTTTTAAATCATAAAACCATGATATGTAGCAGGGCACTTATTAAATCACAATGCAATCAAGCAGAACTTTTCAGTAAAATGAAGTTTCAAAGTGTGGAATGTAGGCAGCACAGTGGCTCAGTGGTTAGCACTGCTTCCTCACAAATACCAGGGACCCGGGTTTGATTCCACCCTCAGGCGATGTCTGTGTGGAGTTTGCACATTCTCCCCATGTCTGCGTGCGTTTCCTCCAGGTGCCTCAGTTTCCCCACCCACAGTCCAAAGATTTGCAGGTTAGGTGGACTGGCCACGTTAAATTGCCCATCATGTCCATAGATGTGCAAATTAGATGGATTAGACATGGGAAATGCAGGGAAAGGGTAGGGGGATGGGTCTGAGTGTGTACTCTTCGGAGGGGCAGTATGGACTTGTTGAGCCAAATGGCCTATTTCCACAGTGTAGGGATTCTATTCTACTCAATGATAGCTAATGAAAATCATGTAACCACTGTCAAATTGTCATAAAAACCCATCTGGTTCATTAATGCCTTTTAGGGAAGGAAATGTGCTGCCTGGACCTAATCTGGACTATATGCAACTCCAGAGCCACCACAATGTGGTTGACTCTAACTGCCATCTGGGCAATAAATGCTGGCCTAGCTAGCAATGCCCACATATCATTATCAATGAAAACAAAGTTACTGTGGTTCTGTGAATGGGAAATAGTATGTGATTTGTTAAGAGCTCTGTAATCCATTGATGTAGTCTATTTGACTTTTGAAAAGGCACTTGACAAGGTACCACCAAGGCTGCTAAACAAAATAAGTACCCATTGTGGGAGAACATAAGCTATCAACTTGGATAGATGCTTGATTAGCTAACAAGAAGCTAAGTAGACATAAATGGGTTATTTTGGGGTTGGCAAGATATAACCACTGGAGTGCCATACACAAAAGTACTGGGGCCACATCTTTACAAGGCATATCAATGACTTGGATGAGGGGGTTTTAATGGTTGTTAAATTTGCTCATGACAATGATAAATAAGTAATAAATCAGGACATAAGGAATCTGCAAATGGTGAAACGAGGGGGCAAAGAATTGGCAAATGGAGCATAATGTGGGAAACTGAAACTTGCCCACTTTGGTAGAAAGGACAGCAATATCTTAATTAAATGCAGAACTCAGAAATAGATGGATCTGGGAGTCACAAAAAATCAGTATGCAGTACAGAAACTGATTAGGAAGGCAAGAGGAATGAAATATAGAAGTAGGGATATTTTGCTATAGTTACAGAGGACGTTGGTGAGCACATCTACAGTACTGTGTACAGTTTTGACCATCTTATTCAGGAAACGACAAAATTAGAAGTACAGCAGAGTAGGTTAATGTTATTGATTCCTGCAACGAAGGGGATTATTTGGTGGGAAAGGGTTGTTCCTGGGTTTAGAAGACTGACGTGTTCTCATTGAAACAAAGGTTCTACAGTTCTCATTCTGGGAGAGGCTAGAATTAGGAGACAATTTAAAAATAAGAGACAAGGAAAAAATACCTGCGAGGATCTGCATCTAGATGCATCGCTGTAGATCATCAAGGTTCCTTATAATGTCTACCCAGCCAGTGAGAAGGTCAAGGACAGCAAATGCATAGAAACACACAACTTGAAAGGTTCCCTCCAAGTCAGGCACCACTTCAACCTGAAACTATATTGTTCCTGCGTTGTCACCATGTCCAAAACCTGGGACTCCTTTCCCAAAAGCTTTGTAGGTGACTCTACAGACCTAAAGACTGTTGAGGTTCAAGGCAGCAGCTCATCACCAACACCTCCAGGACAGGAGGGATGGAGAAATAAATTCTGGCCCAGCCAACAACACCAAAATCCCATGTACAAATTTTTAAAGACATCCAAGAGGATGAGAGTCTGTTAAATTCTGCTTCCCAGAGCAACAGCAGAAGCAAGATCATTGAATATTTTAGGGCAGAGATAGAGATTTTTCAGTAACAAGGAACTTAAGAGTATCAAGGGTAGATAGGAATGTGGTTCAGAGATAGTGGATAACAAGGTGTAGAGCTAAATGAACACAGCAGACCAAGCAGCAGAGGAGCAGGAAAGCTGATGTTTCAGGTCTAGACCCTTTTTCTGCTCCCCTGATGCTGCTTTGCCTGCTGTCTTCATCCAGCTCTACACCTTGTTATCTTGGAGAGGAATGTGGATGTTGGGGCTCCAAATCAGATCAGCTATAATCATATCAAATGATAGAACAGACTTTTGAGGGCTGAATGATAACTCCTACTCCTAATTGGTATGTTTGAGCAATGCTTTACCTATAGAAACTCAGAATACTGGGGAAACAATACTTTTGAGTGGGTGAAAATAAGCCAAGCCAAGAAACCACCCAAAGGAAAAAAAGTTATACTTACCATTTCAGACTTTTACGTTCTGGGTTTACCTGGGCTTCATTGTGGAATGCACGGAGCTTAGCAACCAGATCTGTAGAATCCTGAGCTGCATTTACTGCCAGTGTCTTTGGAATAACCAACAAAGCCCGGGCAAATTCAGCAATTGCAAGCTGCTCACGTGATCCCTGAACAATAAAATTCCTCAATTACACTTACTAATTTCATGACAATTCCCACCCAATACTACAACTAAACAGACACAATAGATCAGTGACGACTAAATTTATTCATAAGTCAGACTACTTTTAAAAAAATTTCCATTTGATTAAATATTATCTTAGTACAGAGATAAAAAAGGGTTAGTGTTATCCTGCTCTTCCATCGAAATCTCAGTCTACAATTTCATATTTCCCTATCTACCCCACCACATTCAACTAAGATTCTCTTGCAGCAAATTTGATAGTAAAGATGTTGTATTTTACACTACCATAATTATTAATGTTTGGTCAAAATAAACTTAGGAGCTCTGAATTTTCAATTTGGGTTAATGATGCCAAAACAATTTAAATGATCAGGGAGGAGAAAATATCTGGAATTCTTTCTGAAGAAATATCCAAACCAGACTCATACCAAACTAGTTGCATAGTTCTCCAAGTAGATGGAGAGTGCAGCTTCTACAGCACCACCACCTGGTACTAACGACTTGGATTCCAAAACTCTCTTGACCACACTGAGTGCATCATGGACAGAACGCTCCATCTCATCACACATGAAATCATTTGCTCCACGCAGGATAATGGAAGCAGATGTACGGGCCTTTGTGCTAAAGAAAAAGAACAAAAAATTGTCTTAAAAATGGCAGCACATGTTGATGCACAAAAATAAGGTTCAACTCACTTCGAACCTGAAGCATTCAAACTTACTGACACACAGATCACGATCCCGGAGAGGGGACACACACGCAGGCACGTGCAGGAAAGAGGGAGCATGGGCTGGGTATCCAATTTATGATTCCAAGTAGTAAGTCACAAACAAACCTGATTCAAGAGATTCAGGATGTTTCTTCAAATAGGTTGTTGCAGATTTGATATGCACTAAAACGTTAGTAATATATCGATCAAATTGTAATAGAAATTTAAGTAACAAATGCCATTATCCCTACAGCAAATTGGATGATGGATACAAGTGAAATAAAAGGATTTTTGTACAGTCATTGCTAGTTCTGTTAAAAACAACTGTAGTGTCTTTCAGTTACATATGACTGAACATGCTTTATCCCACACGTATAACTGCCCATACTACTGACAGAAGTATAGCAGCAAATAAATGGGAACTTCAGCACCAAATCTTTAGATTATTCACAATTTAACCAACTTAACTATAAATCAGATATTTAAAAGCTCAGGGTAATGATAAACCTAACACAAACAACATGACTGTTCATTTGTCAGCTTGAAAGAGAAGGCAATAAGGACTCCCCAGTGGTTTTATGAGGTCTTCAGTTTAGGTTCAGAGAAGGGACCTAAAGTAGTTAGTATTTGATTTTATGGGCAATCTAAAGGGAGTAATTCAATTGGTAATGCAAAGCATGAAAACAGAGCTCAAAGCTATGGAGTACTCCTCCTGCTCTATGTAGGAAGTTGGGCAGTTCCAGCACCCAGGGCCAGAACATGCGCAGGAATCACGTCCAGCTGCAGCTCCTGGAAATCCAGGTTTCAGAGTTGGAGCTTTACCCAGAGATGACATGCAGCATCACAAGGCTGAGAGTGTGTCAAAGGTAGTGAGTCTGTAGGCTCAGACAGCACAGGTAGGGAGGGAATAGATGATCATCACGCAGATTAATGAGACTCGTCATCAGTGCAGGAGTCCTTTGTCGCCATTGCACTGCTAAACAAGATACACTGCTTTGGATATTATTGGACAGAAAGTCTCTCAGAGGAACGTAACAATAGCCAAATTTGTTGCATCATGATTAACTCTGCTGCACGGTAGAGGAGGAACTAGTGTGGGAAAGCTGGAGTAACAAGGGATTCAATTACAACAGGAATAAACAGACGCTCCTGTGGCGACCAAGACACACGTGCGAAGGTGAAGGATGTCTTGGGGCAGGTACAGGACATTGTCGAGTGGGAGGGCGAAATGCCAGTAGTCATAATACACATCAGTACTAATGATATGGGTAAAAAAACATTAAAGTAGAATGTAGGGAGTTAGGGAGCAAGTTAAGTAGGACCTTAAAAGATAGGACTGCTACGAGTGTCACAGGAGAAATGGCAGGACACAACAGACTAACACAATGCTAGCGAGATGGTGCGAGGGTGTGGGTTTCAGATTCCTGGGACATTAGGTTCAGATCTGGAGGAGGTGGGACCAGTACACGCTGGACAGGTTGCACCTGTCAGAACTGAAGTCCTAGGGAGAGTATTCATAGAATCCCTACTGTAGGTGCAGACAAGTCATTTGGCCAATCAAGTCCACATTGACCCTCTGAAAAGCATCCCACTCAGACCCACGCCCCTCCCCTATCCAAGTAACACTACATTTCTCATGGCTAATCCACCTAGCCTGCACATCTTTGGACTAGTGCAGTTGGAGAGGACTCTATGTAAAACAACAGGCAGATGATAACCTATACAGGGAGACAGGAGACAGAATGGAAAATAAGTGATAGGCAGAGAATTAAAGGACCAAGAATCAAACAGGCACAAAGCAAAATAATGTGAACAATACTAATAATGCTAAGACGACAAGCCTTAAGGCCTTTGTCTTAATGTGTGCAACAATCTCAAAGTGGATGAATTAGTGATGCAAATGGATATAAATGGTTACGATGTAGTTGTGATTTCAGAGACATAGCTGCAGGGTGACCAGGGATGGGAACTAAATATCCAGTGATATTCCGTTTTTAGGCACGACAGACAAAAAGGAAAAAGGTGGGGTAGCATTGCTAGTTAAATATTAAATTAATACAATAGTGAGGAAGGATATTAGCTTTGGTGAAGTGGAATCTGTTGGGGGTAGATCTCAAACATCAAAAAGGGGCAGAAAATGATAGTTGAAGCTGTATAGACCCCCAAAACTGCAGTCGTAATGTTGGGTCAGACAATAGAGGTACAGACATAATTATGGGCAACTTTAAACTGCTTATAGATAGGGCAAATCAAATCAGCGACGATACCACCAAGCAGGAATTCCTGGTGCACGTACGGATGGTTTTCTGGATCAATACTCTGCAGAACCAAATAGAAAACAGGCCATCCTAGACTGGGTATTGTGTAATGAGAAAGCAATAATTGGCAATTTAGCTGCACATGGTTCCTTGGGAAGAAAATAATGATAACCTGATAGAATTTTTTTTATTAAGATGGAGAGCAACAGTTATTTCCGAGACTAGGGTCCTAAATCCAAAAAAAGGAAACTACAATGTTATGAGACAAGTTGGTTGAGAGAAATTGGGGGAAGTTAAAGGAATGACAGTGGTAATAGGCAATGGTGAACATCTTAAAAAAAAACATGGATTATTTGTTCCATGCTAGCACAAAAATAAAACAGTTACAGTAGGGCTATGTTTTCTAACAAGGGAAATTAAGTATAGACTTAGATCCAAAGAAGGGGCAGACAAGTAGGCCAAAATCACAGCAAACCCAAAGATTGAGAGCAGTTTAGATTTCAAAGGAGTACAAACGGATTGATTAAGAGGGTGAAACTCGAGTACAAGAGTAACCTTGTGGGAACATACAAATGGATTGTAAAAGCTTCCAGAGGAACATGAAGAGAAAGATTAATGAAGACAAATGCAAGTCCCCTACAATCAGAAACAAGGTAAGTTACAATGGGGAAACAAAGACAGCAGATCAATTACACATGCATTTTGGTTGTCTCTTCATAAATATAATCCCCAAAATGTTGGGGAACACCAGGTTTAGGTGACAGGGAGGAACTGTGGGAAGTCAGTTTAGTAGAGAAAATTGATGGGATTAAGGGTGATAAATTCCCAGAGCCTGATAATCAACATCCCAGAGTTTTTATGGAAATGCCCCTAAAAATAGTGGATGCTTTGGTATCATCTTTCAAGATTCTATCAACTGTGGAACAGTTCTTATGGATTGGGGCATTGTTAACATAACACCACAATGTTTTAAAAAAATTGAGGCAGAGGGAAAAAAAGCAGGGAATCAGACAGTCAGCCTGATATTGTTAGTGGAGCAAAGCTAAAGTCTGTTATAAAAGATTCAATAATGGAACACTTGGAAAACAGTGACAGGATCAGACAGAACACGGATTTACGAAAGAGAAATCATGCTTGATGAAATCGACGAATTCAGAAGATGTAACTGGTAGAGTTGATAAGGGGAAGCCAGTCATTGACCTGGAAAGCTTCAGATAAGGTCTCACGTAAGATATTAGTACGGACAATTAAAGTACATAGGATTAGGGGTGATGTATTGACATAGATTGGCAGACAGGAAACGAGTAGGAAAAAGCAAGGGTCTTTTTTACTGCATTGCAGCTAGTGACTAGTAGAGTACTACAGGGATCAGTGCTTGGGCCTCAGCTATTCACAATATAAGAGAAACTAAATGTAATAACTCCAAGTCTGCAGGCGACACAAAACTGACTGGCAGGATGAACTATGAAGATGCAGCAGAAGTGCAGCGAGTTGAGTGATGGGCAATTGCACTGCACATGCAGTATAATGTGAATAAATGTGAGCTTCTTAACTTTGACCACAAATGCAGGAAGGCAATCATCTAAAGAGCAACAGGTTAAGGGAAAGGTATGATCTGAGTGCCCTTGTACTTTGAAACTATGCATGCAGTACAGCAGGCAGCGAATGGCATGTTGGCCTTCATTGTGAAAGGATTCAGGTACAGAAACATGATTTTTTTTTGCTGTAACTGTACAGGGGCTCCGTGAGACCACACCTGGAGCACTGTGTCCGATTTTGGTTTCCTTACCAGAGTAAGGATGTTCTGGCTATGAAGGGAGTGAAACAGAGGTTTACTAGACTGACTCCTGAGATGGCAGGACTAATATATGTAAAAAGACTGGATTGGTTAAAACTATATTCACTAGAGTTTGGAAAGATGAAGGGTAGGGTACGGGAGAAGAAATGTCAAACTTTTTCAAATCTAACAGGACTACACAGGAAGAATGTTCAGAAAGGAGTCTAGAAATAGGGGTCAGCCATTAGGGCTCGGTGAGCCTGGGAAACTCCCTGCAACTAAAACACAATGTTTTCAAGGAATGAAGTTGGACGATTAGCTACGATTATATTCAATAGCAGTGCAGCCTAAAAGGGCTGAATGGCCCGCTTTTGCTCCTGTTTTCTATTTTTCTATGTAAATCATTGAATAATAGTCTTTGTCTTCCCTGGTAGTCTAGTGGTAAGGATTCAGCGCTATCACCACCACGGCCCAGGTTTGATTCCCTGTCAGGGAATGCAAGTTCTCCTCTGCTAGTCTTTTTTGGGGCTGCACGGTGGCTCAGTGATTAGCACAGCTGCCTCACAGCGCCAGGAACCCTGGTTCGATTCCACCCTTGGGCGACTGTATGGAGTTTGCACTTTCTCCCCATGTCTGCGTGGGTTTCCTCCAGCAGCTCCGGTTTTCTCCCACAGTCCAAAGATGTGCAGGTTAGGTGGATTGGCCATGCTAAATTGCCAAGCGTTCAGGGATGCGTAGATTAGGTGGGATGTCCTGTGGGCCGAGGGCCTGTTTCCACACTGTAGGGATTCTATGAACTCACTTAACCTGCTTCCACCGCACTTACAGGCAGCACATTCCAGGCCCAAACCACCCTCTCTGCAAGAGTTTGTCGCACAATGCATTTGCTTTGCAAATCACTTTCAATTTGGGCCCTCTAGCTCAATTTCAAATTTGAACACTTCAATCAAATCTCCCCTTCAAAAGTCCCAACGTCTCCAATTTATCTTCACAAATGAACCTAGAACCATTCTTGCAAACCTCCTCTACACTCTACCCAATGTATTCACATCTGTCCTGAAGTGTGAA
>NC_063340.1:30458598-30463858 GCF_021869965.1 Rhincodon typus | reverse complement strand
AATCTCAATTTCAACAAACGACTCTAAAGCTGAAGCTAATTTGATTAAATTGCTTATTTCAGTGAGCTTAGTAAAGTGACTTGAGTAAAGTGCTTATTTCAGTCACATAAGCACATTTGTACATCAAAATCTCACTTTCACCAAATGACTCAAAAGTTGATGCTGGATGTACTAAAATGCTTACTTCAGTGAGATAAGCACACTTGTACATCAAAATCTCACTTTCACCAAATGACTGAAAAGTTGATGCTGGTTTGATTAAAATGCATATTTCATTGAGATATGCTAGTTTTTACATCAAAATCGCACTTTCACCAAAACACTCAAAAGTTAGTGCTGTTTGTACTAAAATGCTTACTTGATTGATATAAGCACATTTATACATCAAAATCTCACATTCACCAAAGACTGAATAGTTGATGCTGGTTTGATTAAAATGCTTATTGCAATGAGATAAATGCTTATGTACATCAAAATCTCACAATAAACGAATGACCCAATTTTTCATGCTGGCTTGAGTAAAATGCTTACTTCAGTGAGATAAGCACAATTGTATATCAAAAAATCACACTCACCAAATGACTCAATAGTCGATACTGGTTGTACTAAAATGCATATTTCAGTGAGATAAGCACATTTGTACATCAAAATCGCACTTTCACCAAACCTCTCCAATTCCGATCCTGGCTTGAGTAAAGTGCTTATTTCAGTCAGATAAGCACATTTGTACATCAAAATCCAACTTTCACCATATCACTCCATTACTGATCCTGGCTTGAGTAAAATGCTAACATCAGTGAAATAAGCACAATCGTACATCAAATTCTCACTTTCACTAAATGACTGAAAAGTTGATGCTGGTTTGATCTAACTGCTTATTTCAGTGAAGTAAGAACAGTTATAAATCAAAATCTCACTTTCACCAAATGACTCAAAAGTTGATACTGGTTTTACTAAATTGCTTATTTCAGTGAGAAAAGCACATTCGTACATCAAAATCTCACTGTCACCAATTCACTCCAAATCCGTTCTTGTTTTGAGCAAAATGCTTATTTCAGTGAGATATGCATGTGTATGCATCAAAATCTGACTTTCACCAAATGACTCAAAAGTTAACACTGGTGATACTAAAATGCTTACTTCAGTGAGGCAAGCTCATTTTTACATCAAAATCTGACATTCACCAAATGCCTCAAAATTTGATGCTGATTGTACTAAAATGCTTATTTCAGTGTGATAAGCACATTTGTACATCAAATCTCACTTTCACCAAATGTCTGAAGAGTTGATGCTAGTTTCAATAAAATGCTTACTTCAGTGAGATAAGCACACTTGTATATCAAAATCTCACTTTCACCAAATGACTCAAAAGTTGATGCTTTTTGTACTAAAATGTTTATTTCAGTGAGATAAGCAGATTTGTACAACAAAATGTCACCCTCACCAATTGACTCAAAAAGGTGATGCTGGTTGTACTAAAATGCTTATTTCAGAGATATAAGCACATTCGTACATCAAAAAGTCACATTCACTAAATGACTCAAACGTTGATAATAGTTGTACTAAAATGCTTATTTCAGTGAGTTAAGCACATTCGTACACAAAAATCTCTCTTTCACCAAATGACTGACAAGTTGATGACAAGGTGTAGAGCTGGATGAACACAGCAGGCCAAGCAGCATCAGAGGAGCAGGAAGGCTTTGGGAAGGAGATAGAAGCGGGTGGTGTGGGGTTGGGGAACAATGAGGTTGGAGGCTGTGGGTGGGAGGTCACCTGAAGTGATGAGGTTGTGGATGGTTTGGGAGATGATGTTTTGTTGTCGGGGGTGGGTTCATGATCAAGGGGGCAGTAGGTGGAGGTGTCAGAGAGTTGGCGCCTGGCCTTGGCAATGTAGAGGTCAGTGGGCCATACTACAACTGCGCCTCCCTTGTCCGCGGGTTTTATGGTGAGGTTGGGATTGGAGCAGAGGGCTGCACGTTCTGCGGGGGAGAGGTTGGAGTGGGTGAGAGGAGTGGAGAGGTTGAGGCGATTGATGTCTCGACAGCAGTTGGAGATGAAGAGGTCGAGGGAGGGTAGGAGGCCTTGGGGTGGTGTTCAGGAAGAGGGGGTATGTTGGAGGCGGGAGAAGGGGTCAGTAGAGGGAGGGTTAGGCTCACGGTTAAAGAAGTAAACACGGAGGTGGAGGCGGCAGAAAAACTGCTCAATGTCCAAACGTGACCAGTATTCGTTGATGTGTGGGAGGAGGGGGACAAAGGTGAGCCCTTTACTGAGGACTGACCGTTCGTCCTCAGTAAGGGGGAGGTCTGGGGGGATGGTCCTCACCCGGCAGGGCTGGGTGCTGCTGTCTCCTCTGGAGCTCTTAGCTGTGGAGGCGATGGGTGGAGTGACGTCGGCGTCGGTGGTGGGCCATGCGGCGTTGGCTGTGGGCAGAGTTGCATCGGCAGTGGTGGGCGGAGTTGCGCGGTGTCAGTGGTGTGCAGAGTTGCGTCGGCGTCAACGGTGGGCGGAGTTGCGTTGGCATCGGCGGTGGGCGGAGTTGCGTCGGCGGTGGGCGGAGCGGGGTAGGCGGCAGCAGCAGCGGTGACGCTAGGTGCGTCCTCTGTGGTGTTGGCCTCGGAAATGGAGGCGGTGGCATCAGCAGCGGTGTCGATGGTGTTCGCTGTCCAGGAAGTGGTGTACTCGGCGACGGGCACATTGTGGGGAAGGTCCTGGGTAGATTTGGGGATTTGGGAGGTGGATGAAGACCATTTTGTGTGGTAGGCACCAGTAAGTTTACTGTACTTATGGTTGTTAGTGTCCAATAAAGCTGAGTAGAATTGTGAGTTCAGGTTGTGGATCCTACGAAGAATAAGAAACAGGAGAGGTCCTTTGCAGGTCTGGGAGAGGGAGGCTCTGAGCTGGGATAGGCTTGATTGTAGTGTCAGGAAATGCCGGCGCATT
Organism: Rhincodon typus; assembly: GCF_021869965.1. Lineage (NCBI taxonomy): Eukaryota > Metazoa > Chordata > Chondrichthyes > Orectolobiformes > Rhincodontidae > Rhincodon > Rhincodon typus. The sequence continues at coordinate 30,460,918 of NC_063340.1, read as the reverse complement.
GCTGCGAGTGTGTGTTTCAGGAGTCGCAGGGAGAAATGCTTCTGAAGGATCTCAATGTTCTGAATGTAGACATTGTCACAGTTGGGGCCAAACTGGGAAGGCCTAAATGTGTACTGTAGTCCATTGGGGATGATCTGGTTCCGTAGGCAGGTACTAAGAAAGGTGATGTGGCTGTAGTACCTGGTTTGCTTCAGGACGTGGTCGAGCAGTTTCAAGGCCAAAGAGATTACAAGAGAGTTGCAGTGGGAGAGAGATCCACTGAGGTTTTTCCGGAGGGAAGAGGGTAACTTCTTCAAGGTAGGCATCCTTAGAAAAGGCTTCGCAGTGGGGTTAAATTTGTTTCAGAGATAGCAGGAACTGCAGATGCTGGAGAATCTGAGATAACAAGGTGTTATCTCAGATTCTCCAGCATCTGCAGTTCCTACTATCTCTACTACGACTGAAAAGTTGATGCTGGTTTGATTAAAATGCTTATTTCAGTGAGATAAGCAAAAGTAGTAAATCAAAATCTCACTTACACCAAATGTATGAAAAGTTGATGCTCGTTTCAATAAAATGCTTATTTCAGTGAGTTCAGTACACACGTACATCAAAATCTGACATTCACCATTGACTGAAAAGTTGATGCTGGTTTGATTAAAATGCTTATTGCAGTGAGATAAGCAAAAGTAGTAAATCAAAATCTCACTTTCCCCAAATGACTGAAAAGTTGATGCTGGTTGTACTGCGATGTTTATTTCAGCAAGATAAGATCAATCGTACACCAAAATCTCTCTTTCACCAAATGACTGAAAAGTTGATGCTGGTTTGATTAAAATGCTTATTTCAGTGAGTTTAGTACATATATACATCAAAATGTCAGTTTCACCAAATGACTGCAAAGTTGATGCTGGTTTGTTTAAATTGCTTATTTCAGTGAGATAAGCAAAAGTAGTAAATCAAAATCTCACTTTCACCAAATGACTCAAAAGTTGATGCTTGTTTCAATAAAATGCTTAACTTGGTGAGATAATCAGATTCGTACATCAAAATCTCACCTTCACCAAATGACTCAAAAGTTGATGCTGGTTGTACTACAATGCTTATTTCAATGAGATAAGCACAGTCGTACACCAAAATGTCACTTTAACCAAATGACTGAAAAGTCACCAAATCACTCCAAATCTGACCCTGGTTTGATTACAATGCTTAATTCAGTGAGATAAGCACGTGTATGCCTCAAAATCTGACTTTCACCAAATGACTCAAAAGTGGATGTTGGTGGTACCAAAATGTTTATTTCAGTGAGGCAAGCTCGTTTTCACATCAAAATCTAACTTCCATCAAGTTGACGCTGGTTTGATTAAAATGCTTATTTCAGCGAGATAAGCACAGTCGTAAATCAAAATCTCACTTACAACAAATGACTCAATGGTTGATACTGGTTGTACTAAAATGCTTACTTCAGTGACAAAAGCACATTCGTACATCAAAATCTCACTTTCACAAAATCACTCCAATTCCGATCCTGGCTTAAGTAAACTGCTTATTTCCGTCACATAAGGACATTTGTACATCAAAATCTCACTTTCATCAAATGACTCAAAAGTTGATTCTTGTTGCATTAAAATGCTTTCTTCAGTGAGATAAGCACACTTGTATATCAAAATCTCACTTTTACTAAAAGACTCAAAAGTTGATATCGGTTTTACCAAAATGCTTATTTCAGTGAAATAAACACATTCATGCATCAAAATGTCACCTTCACCGAATGACTCAAAAAGGTGATGCTGGTTGTACTAAAATGCTTATTTCAGTGAGATAAGCACATTTGTACATCAAAATCTGACTTTCACCAAATCACTCCATTTCTGATCTTGGCTTGAAGTAAAATGCTGATATCAGTGTGATAAGCACATTCGTACAGTAATATCCTACTTTTGCCAAATGAGTGAAAAGTTGATGCTGGTTTGATTAAAATGCTTATTTCAGTGAGGCAAGCTCATTATTACATCAAAATCGCACATTCACCAAATGACTCAAAAGTTGATGCTCGTCATACTAAAATGGTTATTTGACTGAGATATGCACATATATTTGTCAGAGTCTCACTTCCACCAAATGACTCAAAAGTTGATTGTGGTTGTACTAAAATGATTGTTTCAGTGAGATAAGCACAGCCGTAAAATAAAATCTCATATTTTCCAAATGACTCACAAGTTGATACTGGTTTTACCAAAATGCTTATTTCAGGGAAATAAGCACATTCGTGCATCAAAACATCACCTTCAACGAATGACTCAAAAAGGTGATGCTGGTTGTACTAAGATGCTTATTTCAG
>NC_063340.1:30383797-30458588 GCF_021869965.1 Rhincodon typus | reverse complement strand
AATGACTCAAAAAGGTGATGCTGGTTGTACTAAGATGCTTATTTCAGTGAGATAAGCACATTTGTACATCGAAATATGAAAGTCACCAAATCACTCCATTTCTGATCCTGGCCTGAAAAGTTGATGCCAGTTTCAACAAAATGCTGATATCAGTGTGATAAGCACATTTGTCCAGTAATATCCCACTTTCACCAAATGAATGAAAAGTTGATGCTGGTTTGATTAAAGTGAGATTCAGTGAGATATCCACGGTTATACATCAAAATCTGACTTTCACTAAATGACTAATAAGTTGATGTTGGTGACACTAAAATTCTTATTTCAGTGAGGCAAGCTCATTTTTACATCAAAATCTAACTTCCACCAAATGACTCAAAAGTTGATGCTGGTTGTACTAAAAAGCTTTTTTCAGTGAGATAAGCACATTTGTACATTAAAATGTCACCTTTACCAAATGACTCAAAAAGGTGATCCTGGTTGCACTAAAATGCTTATTTCAGTGAGATAAGCACGTCCCTACATCAAATCTCACTTTCACCAAATGTCTGAAAAGTTGATGCTCGTTTCAATAAAATACTTATTACAGTGAGATAAGCACATTTTTACATCAAAATCTCACCTTCACCAAATGACTCAAAAGTGAATGCACATTGTACTAAATTGCTTATTTCAGTGAGATAAGCATGTTTGTGCAGTAAAATCTCACATGCACAAAAGGACTCAAAAGTAGATGCTTCTTTGAGTGAAATGCTTATTTCAGTGAAATACGGACATATATACATCAAAATCTCGCTTTCATCACATGACTGAAAAGTTGATGCTGGTCGTACTAAAATGCTTATTTCAATGAGATAAGCACATTCTTACACCAAAATCTCTCTTTCACCAATTGACTGAAATATTACTGCTGGTTTGATTAAAAGGCTTGTTTCAGTGAGATAAGCACATTTGTACATCAAAATCTCATATTCACCAAATGACTCAAAAGTTGATGCTCGTTGTACTAAAACGGTTATTTCAGTGAGATATGCACATATATTTGTCAGAATCTCATTTCCACCAAATGCCTCAAAAGTTGGTTGCGGTTATACTAAAATGATTGTTTCAGTGAGATAAGCACATCCGTAAATTAAAATCTCATATTTTCCAAATGACTCAAAAGTTGATACTGGTTTTACTAAAATGCTTATTTCAGTGAAATAAGCACATTTGTGCATCAAAAGGTCAACTTCACCGAATGACTCAAAAAGGTGATACTGGTTGTACTAAAATGCTTATTTTGGTGAGATAACCACATTCCTACATCAAAATGTCACCTTCTCCAAATGACTCAAAAGGGTGATGCTGGTCGTACTAAAATGCTTACTTCAGTGAGATAAGCACATATATAGGTCAAAATCTCACGAACACCAAATGACTCAAAAGTTGATGGTGGTTGTACTGAAATGCTTATTTCAGTGAGATAAGCTAATTCGTAAAATAAAATCTCATATTTTCCAAATGACTGGGAAGTTGATACTGGTTTCACCAAAATGCTTATTTCAGTGAAATAAGCACATTCGTGCATCACGATGTCACCTTCACCAAATGACTCAAAAAGGTGATGCTCGTTGTACTAAAATGCTTATTTCAGTGAGATAAACACATTCGTACATCAAAATGTCACATTCTCCAAATGACTCAAAAGGGTGATGCTGGTTGTGCTAAAATGCTTATTTCAGTGAGATAAGCACATTTGTACATCAAAATCTGACTTTCACCAAATCACTCCATTTCTGATCCTGGCCTGAAAAGTTGATGCCAGTTTCAATAAAATGCTGATATCAGTGTGATAAGCACATTTGTCCAGTAATATCCAACTTTCGCCAAATGAATGAAAAGTTAATGCTGGTTTGATTAAAATGCTTATTTCACTGAGATATGCACGTTTGTACATCAAAATCTCACTTTCACGAAATGACTCATACGTTGATACTGGTTGTACTAAAATGCTTATTTCAGTGAGAAAAGCACATTCGAACATCAAAATCTCACCTTCACCAAATGACTCAAAAGTTGATGCTCATTGTGCTAAAATGCTTAAGTGAGTAAGAAAAGCACATTTGTGCAGTAATATCTCACATTCACCAAAAGACTCAAAAGTTGATGCTTGTTTGAGTAAAGTGCTTATTTCAGTGAGAAAAGCACATTCGTACATCAAAATCTCACTATCACCAAATCACTCCAAATCTGATACTCGTTTGATTAAAATGCTTATTTCAATGAGATATGCACGTATGCATCAAAATCTGACTTTCACCAAATGGCTCAAAAGTTGATGTTGGTGATTCTAAAATGCTTATTTCACTGAGGCAAGCTCATTTTTACTTCAAAATCTGACTTTCACCAAATGGTGGTTGTACCAAAATGCTTACTTCAGTGAGATAAGCACACTTGTACATCAAAATCTCACCTTCACCAAATGACTCAAAAGTTGATGCTGGTTGTACTAAATAGCTTATTTCACTGAGATAAGCACATTCGTACATCAAAATGTCACCCTCACCAATTGGCTCAAAAAGGTGATGCTGGTTGTACTAAAATGCTTATTTCAGAGGTATAAGCACATTCGTACATCGAAAAGTGACATTCACCAAATGACTCAAATGTTGATACTAGTTGTACTAAAATGCTTATTTCAGTGAGTTAAGCACATTCATACACCAAAATCTCTCTTTCACCAAATGACTGAAAAGTTGATGCTGGTTTGATTAAAATGCTTATTTCAGCCAGATAAGCACATTCGTACATCAAAATCTCACATTCACCAAGTGACTCAAAAGATGATACTGCTTGTACTAAAATGCTTATTTCAGTGAGATAAGCACATTTTTGCAGTAAAATCAAACGTTCACCAAAGGACTCAAAATTTGATGCTGATTGTACTAAAATGCTAATTTCAGTGAGATCAGCATACTGATAAATCAAAATCTCTCATTCTCCAAATGACTCAAAAGTTGATACTGATGTTCAAATGTGCTTATCACACTAAAATAAGCGTTTTAGTGTAATCAGCATCATATTTTCCAGATGTATGGTGGAATGTGAGATTTTAATGTTCCAAGGTGTAAGCAGTGAGATGAGTCTCACTGAAATAAGCATTTTACAGCAATCAGCATTTCATTTTAACTTTTTTTTATGAATGTGAGATTTTGATGTTCCAACTTGCTTATCTCACTGACATAAGCATTTTAATGCCATCCGCATTTTATTTTAACATTTTCGTTGAATGTCAGGTTTTGATGTTCAAATGTGCTTATCTTACTGAATTAAGCATTTTACTGCAATCAGCATCAAATTATGAGATGTTTGATGAATTTGACATTATGATGTTGCAACGTGGTTATCTCACTGAAATAAGCGTTTTAATGCCATCCGCATTTTATTGTAACATTATCACTGAATGTCAGAGTTTGATTTTTAAACGTGCGTTTCTTGCTGAAATAAGCATTTTACTGCAACCAGCTGCAGGTTTTTGGACTTTTGGTGAATGTCAGATTTTGATTGTGAAAAGTGCTTTTCTCATTGAAATAAGCATTTTACTGCAACCAGCATCAAGTTTTTAGATGTTTGATGAATGTGAGATTTTGATGTTTCAACGGGTTTATCTCACTGAAATACGTGTTTCAATGCCATCATCATTTTATCTTAGTGTTTTTTGGTGAATGTCAGATTTTGATGTTCAAATGTGCTTATCTCACTGAGCCAAGCATTTTAATGCCATCAGCATCAGATTTTAACATTTTCGGTTAATATTGAATTTTGATTCTGCATTGGTACTTATTTCACTGAAATAAGCATTTTATTGCAATCAGCAGCAGGTTGTTAGACTTTTGGTCAATGTCAGATTTGGATGGTGAAAAGTGTTTAATCTCCCTGATAGAAGCATTTTCCTGAAATCAGCATTAAAGATTAAGTCCTTTGGTGGATGTGACATTTTCATATTTCAGTGTGTTTATCTAACTGAAACAAGCATTTAACCGCAATCAGCATCAAATTTTTAGATGTTCAATGAATGTGACAATTTGAATGTGAAAAGATAGGGTAGGGGAATAAGGAATAAACAATAGGTGGGGATAGAGATCAAAGAGAGAGAAGAACAATTGGACAGACAAAGATAATTATCTGGCTTGGAGGGTGAATAGCTATTAACAGGGACTGTTAGTGGCTAACAATGTATTGTGTGTAGTAGCAGACCATGCGATAACAAGGCCTGTGTGTGGGGTTGGGGTGAGGACACGGGGTAGCTCGAGCCCTAAAGTTATTGAACTTGATATGGAGTCCAAAAGGCTGCTGGGTCCCCAAGCAGAAAATGAGCTGCTGTTCTTCCAGGTGGCACTGAGCTTCGCTGGAGCACTGCAGCAAGCCTGAGACAGAGATATTGGCTGGGGAACAGGGTGATGTGTTAAAGTGACAGGTAACTGGAAGCTCAGGGTCCTTTTTTGCAGAGAGAATGTAGGTTTTCTGCAAGGCAGTCACCCAGTCTATACTTTGTTTCTCCAATGTAAAGGAAACCACATTGTGAACAATGAATGCAGTAGACTAGATTGCACGAAGTGCGGGTTACCTGGAAGGTGTGTTTAAGCCCTGAGATAGTGAGGAGAGAGGAAGTAAACAGACAGTAAACCTTCTGCGGTTGCAGATGAAGGTGCTGTGAGACTGTAGTGGGGTGTTGGGAGTGAAGGAAGAGTGAACCAGAGTTACCTGAAGGGAACAGTCTCTGTGGAAGACCTACAAGGGATGGGAGGGAGAGATGTGTCTGGTGGTAACATCTCACTGGAGGTGGCGGAAATGGTGGCTAATGTTCCTCTGGATGTGGATGCTGGGTGAGGACATGGTGGACCGGGGGCTGTTGCAGAAGGGAATAAAGGGGGTGAGGACAAAAGTGTGGAAGATAGGTCAGATCCAGCTGAGGGCCCTGTCAACAATCGTGCTGGAGAATCCACAGTTCAGGAATAAGGTGGACATTTTGGAAAGTTCCCTTGTCAAAGTTGGCATCATCAGAGTAGATGCGATAAAGAATCGGAAGAATGGAATAGAATCTTTACAGGAAGCAGGGTGTGAGGATGTTTAGTCAAGGTAACTGTGGGAGTCGGTGCTTTTATGTTGGATACTGGTGGCCAGCCGATCGCCAGAAATGGAAACTGATGTTGAGGAAGGGAAGGGAGGACTCAGAGATGGACCAGGTGAACCTAGTCCTATCCCGTCTCCCACCCACAACTCATTCTCTGGTATATCGATGATATCATTGGTGCTACTTCCCTGCCTCTTTTGGAATTGGAAAAGTTTATTGATTTCACTTCCAATTTCCACCCCTCTCTCACTTTGACCGGGCCCATCTCTGACTCCTCCCTTCCTTTCACTCCAAACCCGAAACATTAACTCTGATTTCTCTCCACAGATGCTGCCAGACTGAAAATTGTGTTAAACACCACTGCAGTGTTAGCCACACTGAAAAGCCATTCAAGGTGGCTATTGATGCAAGTGATGTGGGTGCTGCTGCCATACTTTTGCAAGAAGATAATGAGAAGATAAAAAGGCCTATAGGGTATTTTTCCAGAAAGTTGAATATTTATGAAAATAGATATTCCACGATTGAGAAAGGAGACCTTGAGTTTGGTGTTGGCATTGCAACATTTCAACATTTATGTTGCCAGCACTTTGTCTGAGTCAATTACATATACTGATCATAATCCCCTAACATTTTTGGAAAAAATTAAAGATAAAAATACCTGACTGTTTAAATGGAGTTTATTGTTACAGCCATCTATAGGGTCATAGAGTTATACAGCATGGAAACAGACCCTTTGTCCAACTCATCTACGCTGACCAGATATCTAAACTGATCTAGTCCCATTTGCCAGTATTTGGCTCATCCCTCTAAACCCTTCCTATTCATGTAACCTTTTAAATGTTGTAATTATACCTACCTCCAACAGCTCCTCTTGCAGCTTGTTCCATACACACACGACCCTCTGCATGAAAATGTTGCCCCTCAGGTCCCTTTTAAATCTTACCCCTCTTACCTAGAGCCCTTATCCTCTAGTTTTAGACTCTCCTATCCTGGGAAAAAGACCTTGGCTATTCACCCTATCCATGCCCCTCATGATTTATAGACCTCTATAAGCTTTATAGAGGTTAATTTAAGTTGAAAATTTCATTTGAAAATTATACATGTGGCAGGATGAGAGAACGCAAGTGCTGACATGACTTTGATGAAGGAAGACATGTTAGATGGCGGAAGAAATGAATTGAAATGGACAGGAGTAATGCTTGTATGCTTAGAGTCAATGTAATGGATATTGTAATGGATAAGTACAGTATTTACTCATAGCGTAAAACTAAAGGTTTTTAAAAATGAAGCCACCTTTGTATATTAATTGTCCGTCTTTTTAAAGAAAGGAGGGTGTGACAATACTATGTCCTTAAGAGGTGTATTTTTTCCTGCTACTTTTTGAAGAGAGGTTTTGAGCCATAGGTGCCAATAAAATAAACAGCTAGTGAGGCAGAGATAGTAGGAACTGCCGATGCTGGAGAATCTGAGATAACACGGTGTAGAGCTGGGTGAACACAGCAGGCCAAGCAGCATCAGAGGAGCAGGAAAGCTGGCGTTTCGGGTCGAGACCCTTCTTCAGAAATGGGGGAGGGGAAGGGGATTCTGAAATAAATAGGGAGAGAGGGGGAGGCGGATAGAAGATGGATAAAGGAGAAGGTAGGTGGAGAGGAGACAGACAGGTCAAAGAGGCAGGGTTGGAGCCAGTGAAGGTGAATGTAGGTGGGGAGTTAGGGAGGGGATAGGTCGGTCCAGGGAGGACGGGCAGGTCAAGGAGGCGGGATGAGGTTAGTGGGTGGGAGATGGGGGTGGGGCTTGAGGTGGGAGGAATGGTTAGGGAGGCAGGGACTAGCTGGGCTGGTTTTGGGATGTGGTCGGGGAAGGGGAGATTTTGAAGCTTGTGAAGTCCACATTGATACCCTTGGGCTGCAGGGTTCCCAAGCGAAATATGAGATGCTGTTCCTGCAGCTTTCGGGTGGCATCATTGTGGCAATGCAGGAGGCCCAGGATGGACATGTCGTCCAAGAAGTGGGAGGGGGAGTTGAAATGGTTCGCGACTGGGAGGTGTAGTTGTTTGTTGCGAACTGAGCATAGGTGTTCCGCAAAGTGGTCCCCAAGCCTCCACTTGGTTCCCCGATGTAGAGGAGGCCACAACGGGAACAGCGGATACAGTATACCACATTAGCAGATGTGCAGGTGAACATCTGTTTGATGTGGAAGGTCTTCTTAGGGCTTGGGATGGGGATGAGGGGTAGGTGTAGGGGCAGGTGTGGCACTTGTTTTGGTTGCAGGGAAAAGTGCTGGGGGTGGTGGGGCTGGAGGGGAACGTGGAGCGGACAAGGGAGTCACGGAGAGAGTGGTCCCTCTGGAAAGCAGATAAGGGTGGGGAGGGAAAAATGTCTTTGGTAGTGGGGTCAGATTGCAGATGGCGGAAATGTCAGAGGATGATGCGTTGGATTCGGAGGTTGGTGGGGTGGTACGTGAGGACGAGGGGGATTCTGTTTTGGTTGTTATTGCGAGTAGGGGGTGTGAGGGATGAGTTGCGGGAAATGCGGGAGACATGGTCAAGGGCATTTTCGACCACTGTGGAGGGGAAGTCGTGGTCCTTGAAAAAAGAGGACACCTGGGATGTCCGGGAGTGGAATGCCTCATCTCGGCAGCAGATGCGGCGGAGGCAAAGGAATTGGGAACAGGGGATGGCCTTTTTGCAGGAAGGTGGGTGAGAGGAGGTGTATTCTAGGTAGTTGTGGGAGTCGGTAGGTTTGACACCCTCTCTCTGTGACTCCCTTGTCCGCTCCACACTCCCCTCCAGCCCCACCACACCCGGCACTTTTCCCTGCAACCGAAACAAGTGCTACACCTGCCCCTACACCTCCCCCCTCACCCCCATCCCAGGCGCTAAGAAGACCTTCCACATCAAACAGATGTTCACCTGCACATCTGCTAATGTGGTATACTGTATCCGCTGTTCCTGTTGTGGCCTCCTCTACATCGGGGAAACCAAGTGGAGGCTTGGGGACCGCTTTGCAGAACACCTATGCTCAATTCGCAACGAACAACTACACCTCCCAGTCGCAAACCATTTCAACTCCCCCTCCCACTCCTTGGACGACATGTCCATCCTGGGCCTCCTGCATTGCCACAACGACACCACCCGAAAGCTGCAGGAACAGCATCTCATATTTCGCTTGGGAACACTGCAGCCCAAGGGTATCAATGTGGACTTCACAAGCTTCAAAATCTCCCCTTCCCCGACCGCATCCCAAAACCAGCCCAGCTAGTCCCCGCCTCCCTAACCATTCCTCCCACCTCAAGCCCCACCCTCATCTCCTACCCACGAACCTCATCCTGCCTCCTTGACCTGTCCATCCTCCCTGGACCGACCTATCCCCTCCCTAACTCCCCACCTACATTCACCTTCACTGGCTCCAATCCCGCCTCTTTGACCTGTCTGTCTCCTCTCCACCTATCTTCTCCTTTATCCATCTTCTATCCGCCTCCCCCTCTCTCCCTATTTTTTTCAGAATCCCCTTCCCCTCCCCCATTTCTGAAGAAGGGTCTCGACCCGAAACATCAGCTTTCCTGCTTCTCTGATGCTGCTTGGCCTGCTGTGTTCACCCAGCTCTACACCGTGTTATCTCAGCTAGTGAGGCCTTGGTTTTTTTTTAAAAGTTAGTGAAATCAGGCTCCCTCAGACCCAGGGTTTTGGCTTAGCTTTCAGTTGTTTGGGTTTTGAAGTTGGTTGCAGCAGCATGTCTCTCAGCTACAGCTCTCTCCTGCCAGAATTTTATGCAGAACAATCTGTTTCACTGACTTTACCTTTGCCAAGGGCATGTTTATGGAATGGTTCCAAATTGGAACAGTTGCTGTTAGTGATTAAATAATTCTATTAAGTCTTCCAATAAAGTTATACAATTCTCCTTTCTTTTGTTTCTATTTTAACTGGGTATAAGAATAAAGTGCATTTTGCTTAAAGCTGAGTAGTGTAGCCAATCAAATCACATTTGAAAACAGCATATTACACTTGCCTTTAAATAAGATATAAGTTAGGGTCTAAGCTTGATATATTTGAAGGGGGTTTGATCTGGTCCATAACATCAACCAGCCTCCAGACCTAAATGCCAACTTTCCACCCAGCTGTCATTCCTGAACATTTACCACTACAGCACCCTGACAACCCACGACACTGCTACTCACCTAACACTTGGTTACACAAATCAATTTCTGAAAAAAAGGGCAGTTTATTGCATTTGCAGTAGTTTACAGTAATTTATAAAACTGGTACAAGGATGACCCACTGCTGGGGCACAGTTCTGAACATGACATTGCAAACATTTGCCTTATAACAAGGTTTTAACATATAATTTTCGGGATTAAGCTTTGTAACTTCTCAATACAAGTGAACACAATTGCAATGTTTATCATTAAAGGAAGATATTAACTCATTGAATTAAAAAAGAAATCTTATTAAGCACCAGATCATCCTGTGTTTAATTTTAATTTCTAGTATACAAAGTCATCTCTGGGGCAAACTGTATTATGAAAGCTAACTCTCAAAAACATTTCAAATCAATTCCCAGTAATGAACTGCAAATATCAAAATACCGATAAAAATATCACAAAGTAAGAAAGTGTTAGGATGCAAAGATAGAAAAACAATGCACTGGACAATGAAGTTGAGGAAAGCTGGAGTAATGGAGAGAAAATAGAGTAGAAATACTAAGACCCATAGAAATATTACAACCAACTATTACAATTCTAATAGACTACATAATCTCTAGAAATGCAAATGCATTCTGCATCTTTGCAGCACGTAACCCTGCAGCTTCTATTAAAAAAAAGCATCAACAAGAACAAATCCAAAGAATATGCAAAAATCTCTAACCTACATAAACATTCCAGTTACATAAACCTTCTTTACAAATAATAAAATACAGAAACTGTATAAAATCCACCAATATTATAATGTAAAAAATCCCTTAATGACTACAGCAAACTACAGTTTATATTTATGACAATGTGCACTTGAATGACAAAATAAGGTTGGTTTAAAGATATTGCACACCTAAGAAAGGAAACCAGCCATCAATTCAGTGCACAAAATCCTTGCAATGACATAAAACTAACATTTCTGTCATTAGGCTTAATTGAGATATTTAACACAAGCAAACTAAAAAAAAACTGGTCACAAATGTATTGGAACAAAAACTTATTTCGGCCTTTCATTTCAAAGTTGCAGTATAATTTTCAGTTACGCCCAAAGAGAGGTCTTCTTAAAGATTTTGTTACTTGTATCAGTATGTAGCCAAGCAAGTTTAATTTAACAATTTTAAAATTTACATCAACAAGTGCAATAACAGATAATTGTTATTATAACAAACAAACTCATACAATTTGCAACTCTCCCTCACACACGGCTTAAAAATATAATCGTCTAGACCATAATACTATTGTGGGCAAGTTAATTGTTGTAAGCAACTAATAAATATCACAAAATTTCATGATCTTCTGCATCTCCTGAAAACAAAACCAGTAAATTCAATCCTATTCTTCACTTATTTTTACATCTATAATGATTTATTAATGTGCTGGCTTTTATGTTTCTATCCTCACTTGTTGCAGGCTCCAGGGCCCATACACACAACATACAGCATATCGTGTAAACGGATTTTTTTAAACATAGTAAGAATATGAATTATTTGATCTATAGTATGTAAATCACATGATGTCCAAGAGTTGCAAGGCAGTATGGTGCTTAAATATACGCTTGTCAGACTGTGGCATAAGGATAAAAGTTTCAGCAGCAGTTCTGAAATTTAAGTGCATAATTCAAAAATAGTCACGCCAGTGGCAAATTATCAAATTATCATTAAAACCACAAGTTCACAGCAATTAAGGCAATTCTTGCAAGTTTGGGTCCAAATTCCTTTAACTTGATTCTTCTGAATGTGAAAATATTTGTTTAAGTAATCATGCTTTTTCTTTGTTGCTCTATGTGTGGTCTCAACATCTAAAATGGAGTTCTAACTCTTGTAGATATGCACATAATTCTTGTTTTAAAAAAATTATGTCATTCATTGAACTACACTGATTTTTCGATAAAATCTGAATGAAGGGCATTAAATGTAAAATATTTGTCAAATTAAAAGCAAAATACTGAAGATGGTAGAAATCTGAAATACACAGCATCAGTGGAGACAGAAACAAAGTTAATGCTTTGAGTCAAATATGACTGTTCTACAAAATTGACAGAAAGTAGAAATGGTTTTTGGCTATTGAAGGGGTGGGGGAGAGAAAGAACAAAAGGGAAAATATGGGATTGGGTAAAGGAAAGGACAGATAAAATCACAAACATGTCATTAAACAAAAAAAAGAGTGGTAATACTTGTATGAAGAAAACAAAGAATAAAGAAGAACAAAGAATAAAGAACAGTATAGCATAGGATCAAGCCCTTTGGCCCTCCAAGCCTGCACTGGCACATTTTGCCCTTCATACTAAAACTGTCACTACTTACAGGATCTATATTCCTCTATTCCCTTCCTATTCATGTATTTGTCCTGGTATTTCTTGAAAGCTGCTATTGTGTCTGTTTCCACCACCTCCACTAGCAGCGCGTTCCAGGCACTCACCACCCTTTGTGTGAAAAAATTGCCTCATATCTCTCTTTTAAACTTACCCCCACGTACCTTGAACCTGTGTACCCTAGTAATTGACTCCTCCACCCCAGGAAAAAGCCTCATACTTTTCACTGGAATGCAGGAGGTTGAGCAGGCAACCTGATAGACATTTATAAGATTGCAAATGGCATGGATAGAGTGAAAACAAACCCAGTCTATCCAACTTTTCTTCATAGCTAAAATACCCATACCAGGCAACATCCTGGTAAAACTTTTCCATACCCTCTTCAAAGCATCCACATCCTTCTGGTAGTGTGGTGACCAGAACTATATGCAATATTCCAAGTGTGGCCTAACTAAAGTTCTATAAAGCTGCAGCATAACGTGCCTATCCTTATACTCAATGCCCCTTCCAATGAAGACAAGCATGCTGTAAGGCTTACCTTATCTACCAGCGCTGCACCTTCAGTGGTCTGTGACCTGCACACTCAGGTCTCATTGCATATCAATATTCCTGAGGGTTCTGCCATTCACTGTATAATTTCCACCTGCACTTGACCTTCCAAAACCTCACATTTGTCCGCATTAAACTCCATTTGTCATTTTTCTGCCCATGCCTTCAACTATCTATATCCTGCTGTATCATCTGACAATCCTCTTCACCATCCAGAACTCCACCAATCTTTGTATCATCCGCAAATTTATTACTTAGATCAGGTACGTTTTCCCCTAAGTTATCTATATAGACCGCGAACAGCAGAGGTCCCAGCATTGATCCCTGTGGAACACCACTGGTCACAACTTTCCATTCCAAACAGCATCCTTCCACCACTCCTTCTGTCTCCTGTGACTAAGCCAGTTCTGTATCCATCTTGCCAGCTCACCCTCAATACCCTCAAACTTCATTTTTTGTACCCGTCTACCATGAGGGACCTTATCAAAGGCTTTCCTGAAGCCCATGTAGACAACATCGACCACTTTTCCCACATCAATCATTTAACCACCTCCTCAAAACACTCAATCAAGTCAGTGAGGCACGACCTCCCCTACACAAAACCATGCTATTGCTAATATGTCCATTTGCTTCTAAATGAGTATAGAACTTGTCCCTGAGAATCTTTTCCAACAATTTTCCTACCACTGACGTGAGGCGCACAGGCCTGTAATTTCTAGGATTATCTTTGTTACCCTTCTTAAAAATGCGAAAACGTTGGATATTCTCCAGTCCTCTGGGACCTCACCTGTGGCCAAAGAGGATACAAAGATGTCTGTCAATGCTCCAGAAATTTGTTCTCTTATCTCTGTCAATATTCTGGAATAGATGAGTGTGACTTTGTGTGATTCACAAAATAATGACCTTTGTGCAAAGGCAGAAAAAGGTGATTATTTGTGCCACATCCTGCGCAGCTTCAGCTGCTGCATAAAAAATAAACAAGTTGGCTTGTCACAGAATAACAATAATGTGCAGTCCTTAACCAATTGTGCATTCTTAAAACTACTTTACATTTTATCAACAGTTGCTGTAAAAGTATGTTTCCGACAATTCAGTAAATGGTAAATAAGTACCATTGGGGTTTTCTATAATTGAGATTCCTAACTTCCAAAGAGCTCAGAGATGGTCTCAGCACTGGGGCATCTCTGCAGGAGTTCTTTAGGGCAGTGTCCTAAATTCAGCTGTTTCAATCAATGACCTCTGTTGTTGATGTTCACTGATGATAAGAGAAAATCTAACCATTGCCCCTTGACATTCAATGGTATTACCATCACTGAATCCCCCACTATTAACATCCATGGGTGGCACAGTGGCTCAGTGGTTAGCACTTCTGCCTCACAGCGCCAGTCCAATTCCAGCCTTGGGTGACCGTCTGTGTGGAGTTTGCACATTCTCCCTGTGCCTGTGTCAGTTTCCTCTCAGTGTTCCGGTTTCCTCCCACAGTACGAGATGTAGGTTAGTTGAACTGGCCATACTAAATTGCCTATAATGTGCAAGTTAGGTGAATTAGCCACGGTAATTTGGTGTTACGGAGATGGGGAGGAACTGGGTCTGAATGGGATACTTTTCGGTGAATTGGTGCGGATGTGATGAGCCAAATGGTCTCTTTCCACATTGTAGAGATTCTATGATTCAACATCAACCAGAAACTGAACTGGACTCACCATATAAGTTATGTGGCAACTGGAGCAGGTCAAAGCCAGAAATCTTTCAGCAAGTAACTCAACTCCTGAAACACCATGCGCGTCCAAGGCATAAGTCAGGAGCATGATGGAACTCCCTATTTGCCTAGATGAGTACAGCTCCAACAACACTCAAGAATCTTGACACCATCCAGAGCAAAGCAGCCAGCTTGATCAGCACCACATTCACACCTCCACCAGCAGTGTGCACAAAATGCATTGCAAAAATTCACCAAAGCTCCTTAGGCAACATCAAATCAGTGACCACCACCTTCTAGAAGTCAAGAGCAGCAGAAACATGGGAACACTGTTATGTATGATGGTTAGTGCATGTTATGTTGGGTTATCTTTAAGAGATGAATCATGTGACACTGGTGAGCATGTGCAGTGTTCAGACTTGTTTGAGCTGTAGCGCAATGTACAGCTTCGGAATAAAGATCTCTCTGTCAGATTGCAGCAAGAAACAAGTTTGTATGTTCTTGTTAGGGAGCTGTGTCAGCACCGGACCCAATGGAAGAAAGGAGGGAGTGAGCATATAAATATATTTCATGGTGGATCCCGTGTGTGAACCACAGTGACTATATCTGCACAAAGTGTTTGCAGCTTGAGAAACTTCAGCTCAGAGTTGGAGTCTGAGCTTCAGACACTGTAGCACATCATGAAGCAGGAGAGTTGCCTAGACTCTGTGTTTTGGAGAGTCACACCCGTTATGGTTATGTACTTCACATTTAATCAGTGGTCAGGGACAGTAGGGTGTGACTACAAGTGAGGCAGAACCTGAATTTGGCACTGGAGGAACCTCAGGTTTTAATCTGTCCAACAGGTATTTGCTCCCTGTGTGGATGAGAAAAAAGGCAGTAGGGAGGATGGGCAAACTGACCATTACACCCTGGTACAGAAAACCATTCAGGCAGGAACTGGAAAATGTCGATCGGAGGAAGCTGTTCGAGGATAAATCCACATCAGTATTTCAAACAGCAGTTGATAAAAGGTCAGGAGTGGCAAGTTCCTGCAAGAATGAAGGATAGGTTTGGCAAGTTATGTCCCTGGATGAACAGGGATGTTATGACCTTGCTCAAAAAGAAAAAGGAAGCATTGTTAAGGTCTAGGAGAATGGAAACTAACAAAGCTCTTGAAGTATATAAGGAAAGTAGGAAAAAATTTAAACAAGGAATTAGAAGGGCTAAAAGGGGTCATGAAAAGTCATTAGCAAACAGGATTAAGGAGAATCCCAAGGCTCTTTATACATCCATGAAAAGCAAGAGGGTAGCTAGGGAAAGGGTTGCCCACTCAAGGACAAAGGAGTCAGAAGAGGTAGGTGAGAGCCTAAATGAATACTTTGTGTCGGTATTCGCCAAAGAGAAGGATTTGTTGGAGGACGGTCTCAGGGAAGGGAGTGTCAAATTTCTAAGCCAAGTTGCTATTAAAAAGGGAGTGGTGTTGAGCATCTTGAGAAGTATTAAAGTAGATAAGTCCCCGTGTCTGAATTGGTACTGTCAATGACTGTAGCAGACATGCTGGATTTCTTTGCCTCAGTATTTACTATGGAAAAGGAGGATAGCTTATTGGAAATCCCAAGGAAATTAATAGTGGATTGGGGGCAGGGGGTAAATGAAATTAGCATCAGTAAAACATTGACAATTGGGAAATTAATGGAACTAAAGAGTGATAAATCCCCAGGACTCGCTAGTTTCCATCTGAGTAAGGAAGTCAGAGAGCACATTGTAGATGCCCTAACGATAATGTTTCAAAGTTCCCTACATACAGGAATCATCCTACTGGATTGGAAAATTGTACGTGTCACTCTGCCATTTCAGAAGTGTTAAAGAGGAAAACCAAGGAATTACAGACCAGTTAGCCTAACATCTCTGGTGAGGAAATTGGAGTCAAGGACGGGGTAACTGAATACTTTATTAATCAGGGTTCATGACATGGATTCCTGCCTGACAAACCTCATTAAATTTTTTGAGAAGGTGATTAGCTAGTGGAGAGTCTATAAATGTTGTTTTTATGGACCTCCCAAAGGTAGATAAAGTCCCACATGACGGACTGTTAGCTACGCTTGAAGCCCTGGGAGCTGAGGCAAATTATTGACATGGCCAGAAAATCAGTTGAGTTGCAGGAAACAGAAAGTAGCAATAATGGAATCCCACAGGGATGTGTGTTAGAGCCTAAGTTATGCACATTGCCTATTAATGACTTGGATAATAGCATAGAAAGTCATACATCCAAATTTGCTAAGATGACACAAACTTAGACGACATTGTAGACAGTGTAGATGATAGCATAAAATTACAAAGTGATGTTATAGACTAGGTGAATGGGCAAAACTATGGAACATGGATTTCAATGTAAGCAAGTGTAAGGTTATCTATTTTGGCCTAAGAAAAAACAGATCAGGATACTCTCTGTATGGCATCAAGGTAAATCCAGTGGATGTCCAAAGAAACCTCGGGATTCATATGCATAGATCTTTAAAATGCCACAAACAGGTGGAGAAAATAATCAAGAAGGCTAATGGAATGCTGGCCTTTATATGTAGAGGAGTGGAGTATGAGGACACAGCCATTATGCTGCTGCTATAAAAAAGACCCAGGTCGGAGCCTACTTGCAATACAGTGAGTAGATCTGAGCACTACCACTAAGGAAAGGTATACTGGCCTTGGAAGGAAAACAATGTTCATAAGAATGATACCTGAACTTCAGGGATTAAGTTATGAGGAGGTCTGTTTTCCCTAGAATTTAGACAATTAAAGGGTGATCTGATCAAAGTTTTCATGATATTCACAGGAAGTACAGAGATGAACTATTTCCACTGTTTGGAGATTCTACAACTAAGGGCAGAGCATTCAGGAGACATAGAATGGCAGAATCCTTACATGCAGATAGGGGCAATTTGGCCCACCGAGTCTGCATTGACGCTACAAAAGAGCATCCCACCCTATCCCCATTATCCTGCATTTGCCATAGCTGATCCATATAACCTGCACGCTATGGGGCAATTTAGCATAGCCAAGCCATCTAACCTTTGAGACTGTGTGAAACTGCAGCACCCAGAGAAAACTCTCACAGTCTATCACCCAAGGCTGGAATTGAACCCCGGTCCCTGGTACAGGAGGCAACAGTGCTAACCACTGAGTCAGCCTTCTTCTGTAAGGAAGGATTTCTACAAAAGGGCAACAGAGGTTTTGAACTCTCTTCCACAAATGCCAGTTGGTGCTAGATCAGTTGTTAATTTTAAATCTGTGATAGATAAATTTTTGTTAAGCAGATGTATTAAGAGATATGGGACAAAGGCAGGTATATGAAGTTAGGCCACAGTTCAGGCATGATCTAATTGAATTGTGGAACAGGCTTGAGGGGCTGGATAGCCTTCTTCTATTCCTGTGTTCCTATATTCCTGTGTTCTTCATTCTGACTGAAGGTTCGTAACTGCCCAGATTAGAATAACTGGCAATGAGAATGGGATTGGCCAGCATGAGAGAAGAAAATAAATTTTTTCATTCAGTGGTATGCCACAAAATCAGCGAAACAGGAGAAAAACTGTCCAAACCCAACTTTGGACATGGCAAGCTAGAGTGAGAGGATAGGACAGCAGATTCCTTGCTCCTCAATCCCAAACAAAAACAAAAGTCAAACTTTCAATGAGAGGAAAACTGCATAGGCTGCATAGCTCACCACATGAGATGTGGACAGAAGCAGGATTGAATCTCAGGAGCTAATTTTAAATTTAAAAGGAGTTTAGTGAGAAAAGGACCCAGTTGCATTCCGCAGATTTATTATGGATTGTGCAAAGTTAACAGTTGACTTCTGTTGATGTGAATGCTTCTCTACTTTGATATCATTGCAAAGCTTTAGTGATACATCCATTGTCAATCATAGCACCAGAATTCATCCCATAGAAGTAAAAACTGAATTTCACATAGTAATTCTTATGTAGAAAAATCTTAACCTGCTGCCAACAACTGGAGCAGTTGTGGATCAAGTACTCATGTTCAACCATTCCTGCCACACTTCACATCAGCATCAGACTACAGTGTGAAAAAAGAATAACAAGATTCAAATCGAGCAACCTAAAATGGCAGAATCAAAATGGGGACAGGGTCCATGGTCTGAAATTTTTGAGCTCAACATTTGATTCCCGAAGATTGCAAAAACTGCCTAATCAGATGATGCAGTGCTGTTCCTTAAGCTTGAGTTCAGTCTCACTAGAACACAGCAACAGGCAGAGGAAAGAAACCTGAGCATGAAAACAAGATGATGAATTTTAATGGCAAGCAACCTGAAACAAAGACTCCTACTTATGGACTAAGCACGTGCTCTGAAGAATGGTCAACAGCCTGCATTTGGTCCTCCCAAGTGGAAAAGACTATGTGGGAGCAGTAAATACAGTAAAACAAGTTGAAAGTAGCACAAATAAATGGATGCTTTGTGGTAGGATAATGATTCATGGTGAAGTAGAAGGAAGTACCTGATAGTTGGTGCTCAGCCTCTGCAAAGTAGAGAAAACAACTGCACCATTCTTCTAAATAGTTTTGATTAAAAATGGTAGGGTTAGATCTGAGAAAATGGGGTGTAGAAGGTTTGAGAGAGTTAAAGAACAGAGATATGAAGATAGCCAATGTCATGCCAAATAGTTTTCAGTGAGAAAAGCCATGAGGTAAGAGGCCAGAGGAGAGGTCTAGGTGGAGGGAGAATACTGATTGTGGTTGAAAGGTGATTGGAGGGGCAGGCCAAAGGAGGCTTGGCCAAAGAAGTAAAGGTGATGGTGCTCAAAATTCATCGAGGTGGATGTATAAAAGGGTAGTGCTAAACCCTTTGATAAGTACAAACCATTCTGTGTCCAATACGGCAAAATTAGAGTATTATCAATACATGGCAAGATGTACACTTAGAAGGAATGAAGTCAGAGGCAAGTGAAGGGAAGGAAGATCTGGAGGGACATTGGCCCTCCACGTATCATTGGAGCTTACATTCTTTCACACCCTAAGAGGGGATTTATTTTTGTGTTGAATGGGACAAAGGATGTAAACAAAACTGGACAGCTTGGAGATAGGGTATTAGTGGAAAGAGAGGTCAGTAAACATGTCACACCATATGGCACTGGTTGTGCACATGGATCTCAGGATGCGGCCTGAACAGCAGTCTGAAGAATGAGGTGCAACACTTGCCTGTTTATCTCCCCCATTCCTCACTATCAAGGCACACCTAATCTCTTCTAAATTGGAATCTAGATTGGGTGATTGTTTTCCCAAACACCTATTGTCTGTCCATTAAAATGACCCCAAGCTTCCAATTGCCTGCCATTTCAACATACTACCATGTTACCTTGCTAAACTTCCTGTCGCAGACCTGCTGCAGTGCTCCAGTGGGGCTCAATGCAAGTTACAGGAACAACTCTTAGGTATCTTACAGCATTCAGGACTAGCATTGAGTTTAACAATTTTGGAACGCGAACACCCTCCTTCATGTTTATTATCTTCTCACATACTCCAGGCCCTGTTTCATACAAGTTGCTCCAGCAAAGCCAACCCATTTTCAACCATTTATACTTCTCATTAGGACACCATGCAGTATTTATCTCTCTCAGCTTATCATCAGCAATTGCGTTGTTTGTCTATCCTTTTTTATCTCTCTCTCTCTGGACACCATCTCAAAGTGCTCTATTCACTCCCTCCACCACATTATCAGCATAAATACCACATTTTCCCAGCTATTTTCAGTTTTGATCAAGGGTCACTGGACTCAAAACAATAACTCTGTTTTTCTCTCAACAAGTGCTGCCTGACAGGTAGCACAGTGGCTCAGTGGTTAGCACTGCTGCTTCATAGCAGCAGGGACCCGAGTTCAATCCCACCCTCGAGCGACTGTCTGTGTGGAGTTTGCACATTCTCCCTGTGGGTTTTGTCCGGGTGCTCCGGTTTCCTCCCACAGTCCAAAGATGTGCAGGCTAGGTGGACTGGCTGTGCTAACTTGCCCATAGTGGCCAGGGATGTGTAGGTTAGGTGGATTAGCTGTGGGAAATGCAGGGTTACAGGGATGGGATAGGGGGGTGAGTCTGGGTGGGATGCTCTTCGGAGAGTTGGTGTGGACTTGTTGGGCCAAATAGCCTGTTTCCACATTGTAGGGATTCTACGATCATGAACTTGCTGAGCTTCTCCAGCACTTCCTGTGCTTACAAAGGACAAAAAAACAATACAGCACTGTAACACTACATGTAGCACTTCAGCCCACCAAGACTGCGCTGACACCTGATGCCTTACTAAACTAAAGACTTTGTCTCTATGCAGTCTGTGTCCCGCTATTCCCTGCCTGCCTATATCTGTCAAGTTGTTTCTTAAATGTTGTATCTGTTTCTACCACCTCCTTTGGCAGTGCATTTCAGGCTTTTAGCACCACTTAGTATTAGACTTTCCAAATCACATCACCTCGCATTTTACAGATTAAACTCCATCTGCCATTTCTTTGCACAAGTCTGCAGCCTAACTATATCCTGCTGTAACCTCTGGCAATCCTCAGCTATCTGCAGTTCATCAATTTTTGCGTCATCTGCTGATCAGCCCATCTGCATTTTCCTCCAAATCATATATATTACAAACAACAGGGGTCTCAGCACTGATCCCTGCGAAATATTACTGGTCACAGATCTCCAGTTAAAAAATTACCCCTTTATTACTACATCTGTCTTCGATGACTAAGCCAGTTCTGAATCCATCTTACCACCTCACTGCGGATCCCATGTGACTTCACCTTTAGTATCAGTCTGCCATGTGGGATCTTATCAAAAACCTTACTAAAGTCCATATAGACATCTGTCGCTTTGCCTTCATTAATCATCTTTGTCACTTCAAAATAAACTCAATCAAATTTGTGAGATATGACCTATCTGCATAAAGCCATTCACTACTAAATCCACATTTTTCCAAATGTGAGTAAATCCGATCAGTAAGAATTTTCTCCAATAGTTTCCATACCACTGACATAAGGCTCACTGGCCAGTAATTTCCTAGATTATCACTGTTGCCCTTCTTAAACAAAGGAACAACACTGGCTATTCTCCAGTCCTCTGGGACCTCTTCTGTGACTCAAAAAGATACAAAGATTTCACACAAGGCCCTAGCAATTTGCTTACCTGACTCCCGCAGCATTCTGGCACAAAACCCATCTGGTCCTAAGGATTGTCTACCATAATGCTTTTCAAAACATGTAATACCTTTTTTAAATTGACATGCTCTAGAATATCAACATACCTGTTCTGAGACTCACCATCCACCATGTCTTTCTGCTTTGTGAATACCAATGCAAAGTATTCATTAAGGACCTCACCCACTTTTTCCAGCTCCAGGCATAAATTCCCTCCTTTCCCTTGGGTAGACCTTCCATTTCCCTATCTTCTTGCTCCTTAGATATGTATAAAATGTCTTGGGAATTTCCTTAATCCTGTTTGCCAAAGACATTTCATGACCACTTTTAGCCCTCGTAATTCCCTGTTTCAATTCTTTCCTGCTATCTTTAGATTCTTCGAGGGCTCTGTCTGTCTTCAGTTCCCTAAACCTTTGGTTCCTTTTTCTTTTTGACTAAGATCTCAATTTCTCCAAAGTTTCCAATCTTGCCATCCTTATTCTTCATTTTCACAGGAACATGCTGGTCCTGAATGCTAATCAACTGGCCTTTAGAAGATCCACATGATTTACCCTCAAACACAAATCAACATTCCTCAGTTCCTGCCAAATTTTGTGATAGTTATCCTTCCCCAATTTAGTGCTTTCACCACATTTCCAGCATCCACAACTGGCGATGAGGAAAGGTTAAAAAGACTAGGATTGTTTTCACTGGAATGATGACGGCTGAGAGAGAGGGCTACAAATTATGAGAGGCGTAGATAGGGTGGATAGTCAGAGGCTTTTTCCCAGGTTGAAGTTTCAATTACATGGAGGCACAGGTTCAAGGTGAGAGGGCAAAAATTTAAGGGAGGTGTACCAGGAAAGTTTTTCATGTAGAGAGTGGTAGGAGCCTGGAATGCACTGCTAGAGGAGGTGGTGGAAGCAGGCACGTTGGAGAAATATAAGAGGCATCAGGATGGTTACATGAATAGGGAGAGAATTGAGGGATACGGACTGAATAAGGGCAGAAGGTTTGCTTTTTTTTAGTTTGGTCAGGGCGTGATGATTGGCACAGGCTTGGCGGGCCAAAGGGCCTGTTCCTGTGCTGTACTTCTCTTTTGTTCTTTTGTTTATTCTTTGTTTTTAGTCTGAGGAATGATATTTGTCTTGGAGATGTCTATCACCCTAGTTTAATTTGAAACACAACAGATGGAACTTCAGGTGGACTTAGTGTGGAATTGGTAGAGCCAGAGATAGTTGCTGATAATGGTATATTTGGCTATGAAAGCAAGTTTTGGTACATAGTTTATCAACCATCAGTCGTGAAATAGAAAGCTATAAAGGTAAGCAAGGTAAAGGACAAACAGAAATCCCATCAAGCATCTTCACGGTAAGAATTTTTGGAAAAGACATAGCTGTTGATTAAATACCAAAAGCAAAATACTGTGGAAGTTGGAAATCTGAGATAAAAACCAATCTGGTGAAATCCGTGGATAGAGAAGCAGGCTTGCATATCAAGTATGGTACAAAAGGTGAAGTCACATGGTATCAGGGTTGAGCTGGCAAGATGGATACAGAACTGGTTTCATCATAGGAGACAGAGAGTAGTGGTGGAAGGATGCTTTTCAGAATGAAGGGCTGTGACTAGTGGTGTTCCACAGGGATCAGTGCTGGGACCTCTGCAGTTTGTGGTCTACATAAATGATTTGGACGAAAACCTAACTGGTCTGATTAGTAAATTTGCAGATGATATAAAGATTGGTGGAGTTGTGGATGGTGATGAGGATTGTCAGAGGGTACAGCAGAATATAGATCAGTTGGAGGTATGGGCAGAAAAAGGTCAGATGGAGGTTTAATCCGGACAAATGTGAGATGATGCATTTTGGAAGGTCAAGTACAGGTGGAAATTATACAGTGAATGGCAGAACCCTTAGAATTATACTGTTTTGAATTCATGGCCTCATTTGATACCATATGCTCTGACAGGCAGTGTGCCACCTAGCTGGGTGACGAGGGCTGCAGCGCACAGCATAGTCCTCTGAAACCTCAACACCTCCCATCCTGTTACTGCAGCTGGCATCTCAGAGCTCAGATGGTAGAAATTAATTTGAGTACTGAAAATAGGGTTAATTTCTTCCATATTCTTTCAATGTTGGAATGAGATGAATTAAATATTTTTCCCCCCAGTTGAGATTGGAATGGACATGGTTCTTATTTCTAGTGAATAGACTCAGTCTGTACAGAGTCAAAGTGGCGTTCACTCTGAGACATTATTATTGGGTCCATTGAAAGAAATCTGAATCGTGCAACACAAAACAACAAAATACTCGCTCAACACTCCCATCAAACCCTACCAGGACAGGTACAGCATGATGCTAGATAGAGTAAAACTTTCTTTCTGCATTTCCCAGGTGACTTAGCCCCAAGTTCAGTGGAACACTTCCCATTGGAGCTGGGCAACATTTTTCCATGTCTCACATTAGCCACCAGCAGTCCTGCTCCCTGTGAGACAGCCAATTAGTGGCAAACATGTGACACACCTTTTAAAATAGAGTCAACCCCAGTTTCATGACTGAATTTCAACATACTGTTGCTGTTCTCTTCATGACAATGAGAAAAACCACATATTGATAATGTTCAGCACTGTGCACTTTGGGGCGACATGGTGGCTCAGTGGTTAGAACAGTTGCCTCACAGCTCCAGGGGCCCAAGTTCAATCCCATCCTCGGGCTGTGTGGACTTTGCACATTCTCCCCGTGTCTGCATGGGTTTCCTCCGGGTGCTCCTGCATGGGTTTCCTCCCACAGTCCAAAGATGGGCAGGCTAGGTGGATTGGCCATGCTAAATTACCCTTAGTTTTCAGGGATGTGTAGATTAGGTGTGTTATAGGGGGATGGATCTGGGTGGGATGCTCTGAGGGTCGGTATGGACTTGTTGGGCCAAAGGGCCTGTTTCAACACTGCAGGGATTGTATGGAAGTATTGATATGCAGAGGGATCTGAGTGTGCAGGTCCACAGATCACTGAAGGTGGCAGCGTGGATAGATAAGGTAGTACAAAAGGTTTACAGTATGCTTGCCTTCATTGGAAGGGGCATTGAGTATAAGGTTAGGAAGTTCTGCTGCAGCTTTATTAACTATAAGTTAGAACTTTAGTTAGGCCACACTTGGAATATTGCATACAGTTCTGGTCACCACACTACCAGAATGATGTGGATGCTTTGCAGAGGGTAGAGAAAAGGTTTACCAGGATATTGCCTGGTATGGGGATTTTAGCTATGAAGAAAGGTTGGCAAAACTAGGTTTGTTTTCACTGGAGAGCAGGAGATTGAGGGGCGGCCTAATAGAAGTTTATAAGATTGCAAATAGTATGGATAAAGCGAAAAGTATGAGGTTTTTCTCCCAGGGTGGAGGGGTCAACTACTGTGGGACATGGGTCCAAGTGTGAGGGGGGAATTTTAAAAGAGATATGTGAGGCAAATTTTTCACACAAAGGATGGTGAATGCCTGGAGCACTTTGCCAGAGGAGATGGTGGAAACAGACACAATAGCAGCATTCAAGAAACACCTGGACAAACACATGACTAGGAAGGGAATAGAAGGATATGGATCCTGTAAGTCAAGACAGTTTTAGTATGGAAGGACAAAAGTGCAGGCTTCGAGGGCCAAAGGGCCTGTTCATGCGTTGTATTATTCTATGTTCTAAGTCAAATATAACTCTTCCTCTTTGACTCAACGCATTAACTATTTCTCTTCACAAAAGCTGTCACACTTGCTAATTACTTCTAGCACTTTGGTTTTATTTCAGATTTCTAGCACCTGAGTCTTTTTTGCCATTATCTTAGCATATAATTAACTGCCAGTTATCTTACAGAACTTCTAAAGGTTCTGCTCATCTCTCCAATTACTTTGTTCCTCTACAATTCCTTCTTGCTATTTAATAAGGTGTATACTAAAATTGCAGCCAGATATCCTTTCTGAGGATCTCCAGTTCCAACATATGCCATGTAGATTCGAAGTGAGGCTGTGTCCTTTACGCTTTGAATCCACCAGGAATCACAGTTATCACCAAGGCAGACAATGTTTTTGGACTGCTATTGTCATTGCTTCTTGAGATTCCACTTAAAACTATGTGCTGCCTCATGTGACCTCCCTCGAGAGTAGCATTAACCCACCCTATCTTAAATCTGTCATGGTCTATAATTTTCTTTCACCCTTATCTCATTGGACTCTTCAACAAAGTTTTTTCTCTATCTTCAGCTGTCAAGGAAGACAAATTCTAACAACTCATGGATGATTCATCCATCCGAATCTTTCCTCACCTTCACTTCCTTCTGGTCCTATCCTTTCTTCCAATTCTATGCTAGCTGTGCATTTGTAATACATGCTACCTTCTCCCTTTCCAATGTTCAGCAAATTATATTTTGCAAAGGACTGAACTTTATCTCTTATGCATCACCTCAGCATAGTTTAGCATGACATTAACATTTTCTTCTATCACCTTTGATGACATGTTCTGTTCTTTGGCTAGGGGTCCTTTCCATTGACTTACAGATCCTGACGCCCTCTTCAGTATTCTCTCTCCAGCTGGTCCCTTGTCATTCCTCTCTCTTGGTCTATGCTATTTTCTTTCATTGAATCACAGACCTTCCCCCGCTTTCAAACCCATATTGTCCCTCTCACTAGTGAACACCGACCCAAAGTATTAATTTAGAATCTTAGCTTAATCCTCTGGCTCCACATACAAATTATGGCTGTGGTCCTTAGTGGGCCCTACTCTTTCACTCATTGTGCATTTACTCTAAAGCATCTGTAAAACAACGTGATTTTCCCTGCCAATATTCTTCCATAAGTCCTTTTAGCTCTCTTAATCTCCCTTTTAAGTTCCATCTTGCACATTCTAAACTCCTTTAGATCATCTGCTGTTTTGAGCTCTCGGTATCTGCCTTTTACCTATAACTGAATGCTGTATATACCTTCATATCTGATGGTTCCACTCTTTTTCTTTATTGAAACGTGGTGGCCTGAACACTCCATATTGCCATCTTGAATGCATCCCACTGCTCTGACACAGATTTTCCTGAAATTATCTGCTCTCAGTCCACTATAGTCAAATCATACATGATCTTATTAAAATCAACCTTCCCCAGTTGAGAACTTTGATTTCAGGTCCATTTTCGTGATTTCCATAAAATCTTGAATCTGTTTTGATCACTATCTGCGCTGTGCTCCCCCATTAATACTTCAAACACTTGCCCAGATTCCTTACCTAAAATTAAGCACTGCCCCCTTTCTTGCAGGGTCTTAAAAGGCTCTCCTAAATGTATTTTAAAAATTCCACTCCCTCCAAACCTTTCATACAATGACTACTCCAGTTAATGTTGGGAAAGTTGAAATCCCCTACTATCACTACCCTATTACTTTTATATTTCCTGAAATTTGCCTACTTACTGGCTCTTCTACTTCTCTCAGATAATTGTTTCAGTTACAGGGTTTATGGTACACCCCCAAAAATGTGATTACTTCTTTTTCATTTTTAAATTCTACCCATATGGCTTCATTTGAAGAGCCTTCATCTCTCCTTATTGCTGTAATAGATTCCCCTATCAAAATTGCAACACCCCCTCCTCTTTCACCTCCTTCCCTATCTCGCCTGAAGACCCTGTATCCTGGAATATTGAGCTGCCAGACCTGCCATTCCTTAGCCATGTTTCAGTGACATCATACTCCCATTTTTAGATTTGTGCCTCAACTCATCTGCTTTGTTTGTCAGACTCCTAGTATTAAATTAAATACCATCAAACTTTTCCAAACTCCTGGCAATAATGTGACTGGCTTCCTGAATCATTTCTTCTCACTTCTAATTTTGGCCATTCATCTTCCCCTGCTGAACATTCGCTCCGCATTCCACTCCCTTGTCAAGTTAGTGTAAACCCTCCACAACACTAGCAAACCTCCCTGCAAGGATACTGATCTCATCTCAGTTCAGCTGCAATCCATTGCCTTGTACAGGTCCCACCACTTCTCGGAATTTAAAGACCTCCCTTCTGAGTCATCCCTCCAGCCACGCATTCATCTGGACTGACTTCCTATTTCTATGCTCACTAGCATATGGCCACCAGAAATTATCTGGAGATTACTATTGTTCAGGCCCTGGTCTTTAATATACTTCCTAGCTCCCTAAATTGTACTTGCAGGATCTCATCCCTTTTTCCTACCTATGTCATTAGTACCAATATGTACCACGACCTCAATCTTTTCACTCTTCCCTTTCAGAATTCCCTGAAGCTCAATGTCATCCCTGACCCTGGCACTAGTGAGGCAACATTCCATCCTGGATTCTGTTTTGCGGCCTTAGAAATGCCAATCTGTTCCCCTTACAATTGAATCCCCTACCATTGTAGCCTTGCCATTCATTTTGCGACCTCCCCCCCCACTCCTTTGCAGTATACCCACCCATGGTGCCGTTAAGTTGGCTGCCACTGCTTTCCCCTGCACAAGCATCTCCCCCAACAGCATCCAACATGGTATATCTGTTAGAAAAGGGGATGGCCACAGGGGACTCCTGCACTAACTGTCTTCCTCTACTCTGCCTGGTGGTCACTCTTTCTACCTGTTATATCTGCATGTGTGGCATGACCACCTCACTGAAAATGCTGTCCACAACTTGGTTGAAATCATGGATGCTTCACAATTCACCTGCAGCTTCAGCTCTGAAATACAGTTAGCCAGAAGCTGTAGCTGGACACACCTCCTGCATGTGTTCACGAGGGACAAATGAAACCTCCATGATTTGTCACATAGCACAGGAGGAGTATTCCATGGGTGCAAATTCTGCTGTCATGACTTCTTTTAATCCCCTTAGTAACTTCTGTTTCTAAAAGAAAAAATACAATTATGCTTATGTAGAAATACTGTTAACTTGTTTCCCTTGCACTAACTGTACTTCCATATCTCGTTTACTTACTTATATTCCTTTATATTGGCCCTGACTTTGTTGTTCCTGTTGTTTCTCAGTTAATCCATCTGCCAAACAAACACACTTTTTAAAAGTCACAAACCAATCAACACACCACTTTCCTGTGATGTTAAAAGATCTTAAAAAATATGTAGCAAATAAAAAGCAAAAAGCACTCACTCCCTCTGCACTAAATTCCCACACGACTCCAAAATCCCAGAGAAACACACTCACTTGGGCTGTGTCTCCCAACTTGTGCCTTCTCCCAACTGTTCGTATAAAGTGTATTGATCATGCACTTTTAACAGTCTCTTTGTTAAAGAGAGCTGGGTTGAGCTGAAATGACTTACGTTCATTAAACGTAAATAGCATTCACTATTTAAGGGGGAGGCAATGGCCTAGTGGTATTATTGCTGGACTGTTAATCCAGAGACCCAGATAACGTTCTGGGGACTCAGGTTCAAATCCTGCCACAGTAGATGGTGGAATTTGAATTCACTAAATATCTGGAATTAAGGATCTAATGATGACTATGAACCCATTGTCAATTGTCAGGAAAAACCCATCTGGTTCACTAATGTTCTTTAGGGAAGGAAACTATCATCCTTACCTGGAGTTGGTAGGAATTGTCGATGCTGGAGTCTGAGATAAGAAGGTGTGGAGCTGGAGAAACACAGCAGGCCAGGCAGCATCAGAGGAGCTAGACAGCTGATGTTTTGGGTTGGGACCCTACTTCAGAAATTGGGGAGGGGAAGGGGGCTCTGAAATAAATAGAGAGGGGGGAGTGGTGATAGAAGGTGGATAGTGGAGCGGATAGGTGGGAGAGAAGACAGACAGGTCAAGGAGGCGGGGATGAAGCTAGTAAAGGCGAGAGAAGGTAGGAAGTGGGGATGGGGGTTGGTCAGTGAGGAGGGAGGAGCGGATTGGTGGGAGAGAAGACAGGCAGGTCAAGAAGGCAGGGATGAGGGGGGGCTGGTATTGGGATGAGGTCGGGGGTAAAGAGATTTTGAAGCTAGTAAAGTCCACATTGACACCATTGGATTGTAGGCTTCCAAGGCGGAATACGAGGTGCTGTTCCTCTAGTTTCCAGGTGGCATTGTTGTGACACTGGAGGAGGCCCAGTATGGACATGTCGTCCAGGGAGTGGGAGGGGGAGTTGAAGTGGTTTGCAACTGGGAGGTGTTGTTTGTTGTGAATCGAGCGTAGGTGCTCTACAAAGTGGTCTCTGAGCCTCTGCTTGGTCTCCCCGTTGTAGAGGAGGCCACAGCGGATACAATAGACCACATTAGCGGATGTGCAAGTGCACATCTGTTTAATGTGGAAGGTTTAACCCCACTATGAAGGATATATTTCCCTCCCCACCCTTATCTGCCTTCCTGAGGGACCGCTCTCTTTGCGACTCCCTCGTCCGCTCCACACTCCCCACTAGCCGCACCACCCCTGGCACCTTTCCCTGCAACTGCAGGAGGTGCTACACCTGCCCTACATCTCCCCCCCTCACCTCCATCTCAGGCCCCAGAAAAACCTTCCACATTAAACAGATGTTCACCTGCACATCCGCTAATGTAGTCTATTGTATCCGCTGATCCCGATGTGGCCTCCTCTACATTGGGGAGACCAAGTGGAGGCTCCAAGATCGCTTTATGGAACACCTATGCTCAGTTTGCAACAAACAACAACACCTCCCAGTCATGAACCACTTCAACTCCCCCTCCCACTCCCTGGACAATATGTCCATCCTGGGCCTCCTCCAGTGTCACAACGATGCCACCCGGAAACTGGAGGAACAGGAACTCATATTCCGCCTTGGAAGCCTACAATCCAGTGTGGACTTTATTAGCTTCAAAATCTCCTCACCCCTGACCTCATCCCAAGACCAGACATCCCTCTCATCCCCGTCTCCTTGCCATGTCCGTCTTCTCTCCCACCTATCCACCCCTCCCTCCTCACTGACCAACCCTCATCCCCACTTCCTACCTACACTCATCTTTACTAGCTTCATCCCTGCCTCCTTGACCTGTCTGTCTTCTCTCCCACCTATCCGCTCCACTATCCACCTTCAATCACTGCCCCCCTCTCTCTATTTATTTCAGAGCCCCCTTCCCCTCCCCCATTTCTGAAGAAGGGTCCCGACCCGAAACATCAGCTTTCCCGCTCCTCTGATGTTGTCTGGCCTATTGTGTTCCTCCAGCTCCACACCTTGTTATCATCCTTACCTGGTCTGGCCTACATGTGACTCCAGACCCACAGCAACGTGGTTGACTCTAAACTGCCCTCTGAGAAATTAACGATGGGCAATAAATGCTGCCTAGTCAGCAACGGCCTCATCCCATGAACAAATTTAAAAAAAAACCTATTGAGGCCCTAATCAAGCTTCAGGTAATTAACTGGTAACAAAGAGGACTGAGTGAAAGTTATTAACATTTTCAGTAGACTACTGAATTTCAAACTTGTTTTTAAAAAAAATGCTTTATCAGTTTAATTCCTCTGCTGCTCCAAAATCCCAGATCTACACACTCACTCAGGCTGTGCCAAGCTTTACATTATCTCAATAATTTTACATCCTGACCCTGTCTCTTTTCTGTAGAAGCCCACTATCTCTATACCTAAACCACCAACCAGGTAGGACTGATGGCCTGTGGTTTCTTCCTTGCCGATACGAAGGCAGGTCACATTGTGGACAGTGCGGAGGGCTGTTCTAGGTTACAAAGGGACATTGATAGGATGCAGAGCTGGGCTGAGAAGTGGCAGATGGAGTTTAACCCTGAAAAGTGTGAGGTGATTCATTTTGGAAGGAAAAACTTGAAAGCAGAATGCAGGGTTAACGGAAAGATTCTTGGCAGTGTGGAGGAGCAGAGGGATCTTGGGGTTCATGTTCACAGTTCCCTGAAAGCTGCCACCCAGGTGGATACAGTTGTTAAGAAGTTCTATGGTGTGTCAGCTTTCATTAATAGAGGGGTTGGATTCAAGAGTCGTGAAGTTATGCTCCAGCTATACAAAAGCCTGGTTCAGCCACATCTGGAATATTGTGTCCAGTTCTGGTCACCTCATTACAGGAAAGATGTGGAAGCGTTGGAATAGGTGCAGAGGAGATTTACCAGGATGTTGCCTGGAATGGAGGGAAGGTCTTACGAGGAAAGGTTGAGAGAGCTAGGGCTTTTCTCTTTAGAACGACAAAGGATGAGAGGTGACTTGATAGAGGTGCATAAAATGATCAGAGGTATAGATAGAGTAGATAGCCAGAGACTTTTTCCTAGGGTGGTGGTAGCTTTTATGAGGCGACATAGTTTTAAAGTGAAAGGAGGTAGATATCGGGGAGACGTCAGAGGTAGGTTCTTTACTCAGAGAGTGGTAGGGGCATGGAATGCATTGCCAGAGAGGGTAATGGAGTCGGCCTCATTAGGGGCATTTAAGCGGCTATTAGATAGGCATATGGATGATAGTATAAGGTAGCAGTGGAGGTTAGATAGACTTTATGTTTAGGAGAAGTTCGGCACAACATCGTGGGCCGAAGGGCCTGTACTGTGCTGTACTGTTCTATGTTCTATGAGAGATCCAACTCATCTCTATCCACCATCATCCTCCTCGACCTGACTGATCTTGTTCTCTGATTGAATAATTTTCTGTTACCTTGTTTCAGTTGCTGCAAATAAAAGGTGTTGCTATCATTACCTGTAGTTATGTCTAGTTAACCCAGTCTTTTCGTGGAGTATGTGGAACATACTTCATTCTGGTCCTGTTCAGCCCCCCTCTCCAACTTGTTTCCCAGTACATTGAGGGCTGCCTTCATGCCATTTTCTGCTGCCACCTGGAATTAGAAAGCTTAATCAACTCTGTTTCCAATTCCCATACATATTCCTTTCACATTGTTCCACAATGCAAAGCAGGGGCAGCACGGTGGCTCAGTAAGTTAGCACTGCTGCCTCACAGCGCCAGGGACCTGAGTTTGATTCCACCCTCGGGTGACTGTCTGTTTGGAATGTGCACATTCTCCCCTTGTTTGCATGGGTTTCCTCCGGGTGCTCCAGTTTCCTCCCACAGTCCAAAGATGTGCAGGTTAGGTGGATTGGCTATGCTAAATTGCCCAGGGTTCAGGGATATGTAGATTAGGTGGGTTACAGGGTTGGTGTGGACTTTTTGGGCCAAAGGGTTTCTGTGATTGTTCATCTCTGTCACTTCCAGTCCATAACCTCTCTGCATTTCTGGGGATAGGCTATCTATTAATATTCATTATAAGTTCGCTGGACCTACACCCTGTCTCCTTTAAAGAATGACATTTCATTTCTTCAGTTTCTATATCTGTCACATGATGCAACCTTCCACAATAGTTAATCTGATGTGTCTTCCCTTTTCCTCAAATAAGGACTTTCCTCATCTCTGCTGTAGTTGACAGAGCCTGAACATTATCTGAAACATTTCCCACACTTCTGCTATCACCCCACCCTCCCGGAAATCACAATTGGGCTTTTAAAAAATGTGTTCACAGGATGTCTGTGTCAATGGCCGGCATTTATTGCTCATCCCTGATGTGGTTTGCATGGACTTCAGTAAGGCCTTTGACAAGATGCTGATGGAAAGCATGTCAAAAGGTGACAGTCCATGGGATCTGAGGCAAGTGGCAAACTGGATCCAAAATTGGCTTACAGAAAGGACGTAACAGGTGACAGTGGTGGTTTGTTTTTGTGATTGGCAATGTACATTAATAACTTAGATGTGTACATAGAATGTATAATGAGGTTTGCAAATGATACAAAAATTAGTGAAGTTGTTGATAGTGAGAGGCTTAGGCTCCAGACTGATATTGGTTAGTAAGTAAATTGGGCACAGTAATGGCAGATGGAAGTTAATCCTGATATGTGTGAGATTATAGGGGAGGTCTAATAAGGGAAGGATATACACAATGAATGGTAGGACACTGTGGAGTACAGAGGAACAAAGGGACCTTGGTGTACAAGGTCTGAAGGCAGCAGCACAAGTGGATAGGGTGGTGAAGAAGGCATATATGATGCTTCATTAGCAGAGTGTAGAATCTATGAGCAAGGAAATCTTGTTGCAACTATATAGAGCTTTGGATAGGCTACAGATGGAATACATGTGGTTCTGGTTGCCCGATATTGGAAGGAAATGATAACATTGGAGAAAGTGCAAAACAAATTCATCAGCATGTTGCCTGGGATGCAAAAGTCTCAGTTATGAGGAGAGAGTGCATTAGGCTGGGTTTATTTTCCTTGGAGTAGAGGAGGCTGAGGAGGATCTTACTGAGGTCTACATCATGAGATACATAGGGTAGATTGTGGGAAATTCTTTTCCCATGACAGAATTGTCGAAGACCAAAAACCATATGTTTAAGGTGAGGAGTAAGTGAGTTAGAGGAGATCTGAGGAAAAACATCTTCACCCAGTTGAAATATGGAACATGCTGCCTAAGAGGATGGTGGAGGCAGCTGCTCTTGCAACATTTAAGAAACATCTGGGTGACACTTAAAATGCCTGGGTAGATTAGGCTAGGGACCAAGTGCAGATCAATGGAAATAAATATAGTTTTGGTGTTTGATGGTTGGCATAGACTTGCTGGGCTGAAAGGCCTGTTTCTATGCTGCATGATTTTATGATTGCCCAGAGGGTTGTTACGAGTCAACCACATAGAGAAGAACTTGGACAGGCCATGAGAGTGGACAAAGAAGTGGCAGATGGAATACAGTATGGAAAAGTGTGAAGTTATACACCTTAGTAGGAAGAATAGAGGTGTAGACTGCCTTTTAAATGGTGAACTTCTGTACTCAATGGAGTTTAGAAGGATCGGGGTGGGGGGATTTAATTGAAACTTACAAAACTGAGATGACGCCAAGTTCTAAAAGGTGGTGAATCTGCCAGCCTCATTGTCGCAGAAGGCTGTGAAGGCCAAATTATTGAGTGTCTTTAAGACAGAGATAGACAGGTTCTTGATTATTAAGGGGATCAGGGGTTACAGGGGTTGAGAAACATTTCAGCCATGGTCCAATGTGGGAATAGACATGACGGGCCAAATAGGCTAATTCTACTTCTCTATCTTATGGTCTGTCAGTCTGGACATATTTGTAAGGCCCGACTAAGTAAGGACAGCAGATTTCCTACCCTAAAGGACATTAGCAAACCAAATGGGATTTTACAGCAATTGACAATGGTTGCACAGTCACCAATAGGTCATCTCTTTATTCCATAGTTTATTGAATTTAAATTTCACCATCTGCTACGGTGGGATTCAAACCCATCTCCCCAGTACACTGGACTGGGATTCTGGATTACTAGTTCAGTAGCATTACCACTGAACCACCACTTCCACTTGAAGGGTCCTCTTCCATACCATCAGATCCCGTGTTCAATGGATCACTCTCCACAAATTCCATCTCTAGCACAATGCCATCATCAAGCACATCTTCCCCTCTACCTGCCCTGTCAGCATTCCAGAGGGACCATCTCTCCATGACATCCTTTATCTGCTCCATATCATAGAATCTTACAGTACAGAGCAGGCCAATCAGCCCAATGAGTCCGCACCAACCAAATGCTACTCTAAATCTACGCTATCCCACTTTGAGGTCTCCTGCCTTAACTACCCTCCCAAGCAGTGCATTCTGGATTCCCACCACCCTCTGTGTAAAAGTATTTTTCCTATAATCCCATCTAAATGTCCTTTCACCTTAAAATTGTACCCCCTTGTTGACCTTTCAACTAAGAGGATCAGCTGCTTCATATACATCACGTCCATGCCCTTTATAACCTTATACACCTCAATCAGATCTTCTCTCATCCTTCTCTGCTCTAAAGGAAACAGCTTTAGCCTATCCAGCCTCTCTTCATAGCTAAGATCCCAGGCATCCATTCCGGACAACATTCTGGTGAATCACCTCTGCACCCCGTCTGGTGCAATCACATCCTTCCAATAGTGCAGTGACCAGAACTACACACAATAGTCCAGCTGTGGCCTAACCAGTTTCATACAGCTCCAGCATAACCTCCCTGCTCTTATAATCTATGTCATGACTGATAAAGGCAAGTGTCCTGTCTGTCTTCTTAACTACCTTCTACCTGTCTTGCCACATTCAGGAATCTGTGGACAAGCACCTTAATTCCTCTGTTCTTCTGAGCTTCCTGGTGTCCTGTGATTCACTGGAAGAATTAACAAGACAAGGCAGCAATCAAAGTTCATCAGCTCACACTTATCAGTGATAATTTCCATCTGCCTCAGAACTGCCCAACTGACCAACCTTTCTATATTCTCCTGTAACCTTCTTCCTCACTGACAACTGCCGAGCCAATTTTTGTGTCATCCACAAACTTTATCATCCAACCCCTCACAGTTTCTTCTATATCCTTTATATTTATCATGAACTCAGCACAGATCCTTGTGGTACACCATTAGATACTGGCCTCCAGTCACAAAGAGCCTTCAAACACCACACTCTGCATCCTTCCACTAAGCCATTTTTGGATCCAACTTGCCAAGTTACCCTGGATACCATGTACATTTACCCTCTTTATCAGTCTCCCATGTGGGACTCAGTCAAAGGCTTTCATGAAATCCACATCAACTGCATCAACTGCACTACACCCATCTAACACTTGGCCACCTCCTCGAAAAATTCAATCAAATTTGTTAGGCATGATCTCCCTCTGACAAAGCCATGATGACTATCCCTGATCAAACTTTCAAGCGAGATTAATTCTCTCCTTCAGAATTTTCTCAAATAGTCTTCCCACCACTGATGTGAGACTCAGTGGTCTGTACTTACCTGGTTTACCTCTGCCACCCATATTCAAAATTGCAACCACATTAGCTACCCCAACATTTTATCCCCTTCCCATGGGACCTTGCAGAGAGTAACAGCTACATTTTTACTTTCTCCCTCTTCATTACACAAGACCCCAAGGTGGAATAGCAACTTACTTATACTTCTTTCGATTTGGTATATTGAATTCACTGCTGTCAATATGGTTTCCAATATGCTGAGCAGACAAAATACAGATTGACTGACTGCTTTGTAGAATACTTTTGCTTGATTGACAAGCATGACCCTGCATTTCAAGTTCCTTGTCAGTTTAACCCACCACCTTGCTGTCTCATTCACACTTCTGTTCTTGTCTTGCTGCAGTGGTCCAGTGAATCTCAGTTCAAGCCGAAGGAACAGAATCTTATCTTCCAATTAGGCATTTTGCAACAGCTAGAACTCAATGTTGAGTTCAATAATTTCAAACCATGAACTCTGTCACCAACTTGATTCATATGTTGACCATATGTTGACTTCAGCCTTATTCCTTATGTTTTCGCTTTTGAACAGAGCTGTGTCATTGAACATAGAACAGTACAGCACAGTACAGGCCCTTCGGCCCACGATGTTGTGCCGACCTTTTTATCCTACTCTACGATCAAACTACCCTGCATACCCTACATTTTACTATCATAAAGGTAGTGGTGTCATTCACTGTCACTGTGCAAATGCTTTGTTTCTTCACCAAAACAATTACCACTTTGCCTCTTATTTGAAAACATTTGTTCTTCAGCTCACCACTACCTTTAAGATAATTAGTTTCCCACAACTTATATGTAAAAATTGAACTGGAAAAGCCAATGGCAAGATTGCAGAACCTGTACTAACTCTCTGCAACTAAGGTTAGATAATCATTTTAGGAAATCTGTTCAAATATTCAATAGAGTAACAGACAAACCAAATGCAAGTTTTACTTTGTTATTGTTGTAAGTTCCAATGAAATTGGCATTGAACTTTAATATAAATACTTAAACTAATTTTCTTAAGATTATGCAGTCATTATTTTAGATTTGCATTGTTTGGCCATTTAACTGAAACATTACTATAACCACATACTTTTGTTTAAGAACCTACTTAAGAATAATACTTCTAATGAATTCAGTGAAGTTTATATTTATTTTGGGTAAAAGACTTTCATGATTGCTCAGTTAAACACAATAAAATATAAAATTTCCTGTCAACATAGAAAATGTACATATTTTCATAAAAAGAAAAGCAGCAGTAAAGGAAAGGTCACTTTTATCTTAGGAGAGACTTATAAAAAAGCTATATATATATTTAACTCTTTGTGACTATTTGGTGTAAGCTGAATATGGATGGTTAAGCCAGGAGAATAATATCTCAATATTAAACTGAAAATATGTTTATGTTCCAGTAATCCTAATTATTGGTAAATATTGTTAGAAATCTATGTATTTACATTTTGCTGAGTGAAGATTTGGATAACATCATAGTAAATGACAATTATAAATTTTGATGAAGGAGATATTTTCTGGTAGCTGTTATAAATTCTTCAGAATCTCTTATAACTAATTTCACTCTTCAAGCACCAGACCTTTTAATATTTGTTGCTTGCATCCAGGCTGAAGTACTTTGACTATGAAAAGACGGATCCATATGTCATTAGTATAAATTTCAAGTCCATTTGGAAGTTATATTTCCTCACAGAAGAATCATTGATGGATAGAAGATAAAGAATATACGTGGCCACAAGTAATAACCTCCAAGAACTAAGTTAAAGAAAACACAGTGTGGAGTTGGAGGAACACAGCAGGCCAGGCAGCATCAGAGGAGCAGGAAAGCTGACGTTTCGGGTTGGGACCCTTCTTCAGAAACGGGGGAGGGGCAAGGGAGCTCTGAAGTAAATAGAGAGAGGAGGGGTGGGGCTGGGGAAAGTAGGTGGGATCATGATAGATGATTGCAGGTAGGCAGTGGTGGGGATTGGTCAGTGAGGTGGGAGGAGTGGATAGGTGGGAGAGAAGATGGATATGTCAAGGAGGCAGGGATGAGAGGGAGGGTTGGTCATGGGATGAGGCCGAGGTTGGGGAGATTTTGAAACTAGTAAAGACCACATTGAGACCATTTGGTTGTAGGCTCCCAAAGCGGAATATGAGGTGCTGCTCATCCAGTTTCTGGATGATGTCGTTGTGACACTGGAGGAGGCCCAGGATGGACATGTTGTCCAGGGAGTGGGAGGGGGAGTTGAAGTGGTTCGTGAGTGGAAGGTGTTGTCATTTGTTGTGAACAGAACACAGGTGCTCTACAAAGCGGTCTCTGAACCTCCGCTTGGTCTCACTTGGACGCCACCTCCAGCTCCAAAATGTGTTATCTCTGACTCCAGCATTGGCAGTTCTTCCTATCTCTGACTAAGTTAAAGATATTATGTTTACTGCTTCAAGTTATCTGCACAATGCTGGTGGGGTTGTTATTGCTCTATTTTTCTGCTGATAGAAAATCTGGTAATTGAGAAATAACAGCCACTTTGTCATTGATATTTTGTCAAAGCTCAACAAAAGATTATAAAAGAATTACTGGAAGTAATGATCTATAGTTCACGAGCAGATAATAAGTAAGTGCAGATTATAATGATAAATCTCCACCCATTCTTTCGACAGGCTAAAGCTAACAGTTGAATTGTGGGCTGATAAATGTTAGGGTTATATTTGGGCCTGTATGAATAGTGAAGCTCTTTGCCAATGGTTCATCCTCATAAACTGTTAGGTCATGTTCACATGCATTAACAAACTCCAATTTGCTGTGTGGCTGCATTAAGTTTATTATTCACAAATTGAAAATGGTAAATGTGGCATTTTGCTTGTCTCTTCTCTTTAAACACAATGGGTAATGCTCTTAAATGCTCTTAAACAAAGGAATCTTAAGTTTAGAGAGCCAAGCATTTAAGTTTTGAAAGCATAGCCACAAAACGGGTCCATGCAATTTTGGAGCAGGAGACTCTCCAAAGGGGAGAGTTGGGGAAGTATAATAGGGATTCAATAACTAGAGGGACCAATGGCATCCTTGGTAAATAGAGTGAGGGCCCCACTCGTTTCAGAGTGAGGGACATCTTGAAATGAGTCAAAAGGATAGTACAGATGAACATTATAGAAAAAGTAGCTAAGACGTACTGTTTGAACAAAACCAAGAACCAGGAGCGAAAGAACAAGATATCAAGAGGTATAATCTTTTGGCAATTGCCATGTACAAACTGGAGTAGGGATAAGCAGATTAGAGGGGTCAATACATGGCCAGAAGCATGGTGGGAAAGGGTGTAAATATTTGATGAGGCACTGCCACTGCTATTCGAACAGGGAGGAACTATACCATTGGTACAAGCTTCACTAGTTGAAGAATAAATGGTCCACCAGGATTTTAACTTAGTAAATTATGGTGAGTTGGCATGAAGGGCTCAGGTGGAAGCTATATTACACCATTCATACACAAAAAAGGGAGAGCGTGGAATAAAAATTGAAAACTGTACTTAGAGATAATGGGACAATGAGAAGTTGCAGATGGAAATAAGAACCATGCTAATAAAACATTAAAGCAAAAGGAAAGGTAGGCGGTGCATTCAAATGCAATTATAAAAAAAAGAATGAATTCACATGAAAGCCAATATATGGCTACAAAACATTTGGATCTGCAAATTAAATATCCTAGGTTGTATGATTTGCAGGAAAGATGCAAAAAATGGTAGCAGGAAGGCATGACATTACTGATTAAGGTTAAATCACTTCAACATTACAAGAGGATATAACAAGTAGTGAGCAGGCAAAAGAGGACTTTGCGTAGAATTAAAAACACACAAAAAGGTTTAAGAATATACTAGGAGTTTAGAGCTTCTTGGTAGCAATTGTGATCTGGTAGTATGATTATCTCTAAAGGTAAGGCAAGCATGGAGCAGAGGCAGCATAGTTTTAGGGGGGAATTTTAACTTATACAGATTGGAAGAGCATGTTTTGGAAAAGTAGAAAAATTTGAGAATGTTCAGGGAGGTTTCCATAGAGCCACAGAGATGTACAGCAGAGAAACAGACCCTTCGGTCCAAATCGTCCATGCTGACCAGATATCCTAAATTAATCTAGTCTCATTTGCCAGCATTTCACCCATATTCCTCCAAACCCTTCCCATTTATATACCCATCCAGATGTTTTTTGAATGTTGTAATTGTACCAGCTTCCACCACCTCCTGTGACAGCTATTTCCATACACGCATCACCCTCTGAGTAAAAAAGTTGCCCATTAAGTCCCTTTTAACTCTTTCCCATTCTCACCTTAAACCTATGCCCTCTAATTTTCGACTTCCCTATCCTAGGGAAAAAGACCCTATCCCTGCTCCTCATGATTTTATAAACTTTTATAAGGTCGCCCCTCAGCCTCCAATGTTCCAGGGAAAATACTAGCAGCCTTTCAGCCTCTCCCTATAGCTCAAACCCTGGCAACATCCTTGAAAATCTTTTCTGAACACTTTCAAGTTTCACAACATCTTTCTATAGCAGGGAGACCAGGACTGAATGCAGTATTTGAAAAGTGACCTCACCAATGTCCTATAAACTGCAACATAACATCCCAACTCCTCTACTCAATGCACTGATCAATAAAGGCAAGCATACCAAACACCTTCTTCACTTCCTGAGGCTGAACAGTCTCTTTCATAAATTTAACATAATTTTGCTTTTGTACTGCATGCTCTTTTTAATAAGGTCTTTAGGTACTGTATTCTTTATTAATCACTCCCTCAAGTTTTCTGCAGCACTATGTCCTAGAGCCAACAAGGGGGCATACTACTTTGAGCAATGAGCAAGATTTTGGAAACAGCTTAACAGAGCATAAATATTTATTTAATAACAACTATACTGCAAGTTTAATAGAACGTTTGAAAATAAGAAATGCAAAACAGCCTTCAGGATTCTATATTTATGTAAGGCTTATACTATGAGAGGAACATTAAACCAGGTAAACCTGTTAATGGAAGAAGATCAGCGAGACGTTCAAAAATAAATTGTGATACTGTGTCAATTTACACATCTAGATGGCTAGAATTGTACTTCCTGAAGAAAACAGGCCAACTAAAGAGGTTACGAGACAACTTAAAATGAAAACATAACTTTTATTTTAAAAAGGCACAAATCTGGCAAAGAGATCAAATGATGACAAAACAAGAAGAGCTACATAAAGGGAATATAAAAATGAATTACATAGAATATCAAAATCAACACACTTTTTTCAGAATTATATAAGGAAACAGAAAGAAGTCAGGTGCAAAGTGGATCCTTTGAGAACTCATAATGGTAGTCTATCCTTGGAAATAGCAAACAATATTCACAAGAGAAGAAATATGGTTTCCAAGAGGTAAAATTTTAAGTTGCGCGCTTGTGGGTAATATCAACAGAAGTGAAGGCTCACCCAGTCTTGGTCAGCCTTATTGTCCATAAAAATTGCATGCCTGCCAGCCAGCCAATTAACAGAATGGTTCTCCAGAAGAACTATAAGCTCAGAGAAGGCGAGAAGGAAGTGACGGGGGCTGGCATGAGTGAAAGTGGGGTAGGGAGCAGATGATGGAATGCCAGTAGCATGTGTGAGTGAAGGGGAGAGCCGGAAGGAGAAATGCAGATTGCAATTTAGAAAGGCATTGAAGTTCAGCTGCAGGCAGAGGGAAAACCTTAAATGCTCAAAAGACTGGTCAATAAGGTCTAAGCTTTATACGCAAGAAGGGCGTGAAGATGGTTATCAAAACCATCTAGTCTCTAGCAGTGTGAATGCACATGGTTAACCCTCACAATTTAATCTCTTTCTCTGAAGTCTGTCCCGAACACCAGGATTAGACTAATTAGCTTTGTTCTTCGAATAAAAGGGACAGTAGCAATATCGATACAAAATTGGCTGAGTGACAGGAAACAGAGAGTAATGGCTAACAGATGCTTTTGGACTTGGAAAAAAATTTCCAGTGGAGCTCTCCATGGGTCATTGTGGGACTCTTGCCTTTCTTTGACATATTAATGATGTAGACTTTAGTGAACAGTGCACAATTTCAACATTTGCAGATGACACAATTCCTGGAATCATTGTAAACTATGAAGAGGATAGTGTAGAACATTAGAAGAAGACAGACAGG
Source organism: Rhincodon typus (assembly GCF_021869965.1). NCBI lineage: Eukaryota > Metazoa > Chordata > Chondrichthyes > Orectolobiformes > Rhincodontidae > Rhincodon > Rhincodon typus. Next base: position 30,416,725 of record NC_063340.1, on the reverse strand, counting down.
TATGCGGAGTGAGAAGATAGATGGTAAATAAAGTTCAATACAGTGTAGTGTGAGGTGACACATTTCGGTAGCAAGAACACGGAATGACAATATAAAGAAAAGCAAACAACTCTAAAGGTAGTGCGGGAGCAGAGGAACCTGGATGTCCGTGTGCATAAGTCATTAAAGGTGGCAGGGTAGATTGAAGGAGTGATTAATAAAGAATACACTACCTCGAGGCTTTATTAATAGGAGCATGGATTACAAAAGCAAGATTATGTTAAATTTATGAAGTCGATTGTTCAGCCTCAGTTGGCATAATGTGTTCAGTTTGGGTACTGAACTTTACAAGGAATGGGAAGGCATTGGAGAGAGTTTAGGAGAGGTTTATGAGAATGGCTGAAGGGAAGAGTAATTTCAGTTATGAAGACTGCAGAAGTTGAGACCCTTTTCCTTGGAAAGAGAAAGCTGAGAGGAAATATAATTGAAGATTCAAAATAAGGTCTGGACAGAGTAAGTAAGGAGAAAATGATCCCACTTGTGAAAGGATCAAGAACAAGAGGGCACACACTTAATAAGTAATTAAGAAAAGAAACAAAAGTGATAAGAAAAAAAACCTGTTCACACAACAGTGGTCAGGGACAGAGAAAATAGATGCTCATTCAAGGCTTTCAAAAGGAGCATTAGATGATCATTTGATAAGGAATAAATTGCAGGGTCACAAAAAGGAAGGAGAATGGTACTGAGATCCTTATTTGCAGAGCTAGTACAGACATGATGGGCTGAATGGCCTTTTTCTGTGTTATATCAATTTTTTAATCCTGAAAACATGAATAGAGATGGCAAAGTGGTTCAAATATTCAACTGAGATTGTCTTAATGTGAAAGAATTTGATGGGATGTAATTTAGCTATATGGGACGTTAGTTAAGCCACATTTGGAATAATGTACACAGGCTTGTTGCCTCAGTACAATAAGAATGTGGAGACTTTGGAGAGAGTACAGAAATACTTTACCAGGATGTTGCTAGTTTGGAGGGTATTAACTATGAGGAGAGTTTGGACGAACTTGGTTTGTTTTCACTTGAACATTGAAAGATGAGGGGCGACCTGTTATAAATTTACAAAATTATGACAGTCATGGATAGAATGGATAGCCAGAGTCTTTTTTTCCAGGGTACGATTGTCAATTACTAGGGGACATAAGTTTAAGATAAAAGAGGGTAAGCTTAAAGATGTGAGAGGCAAGTATTTTTATTTACACACAGGGAGCAAAGAGCTTGGAATGCAGTGCCAGAGGAAGTGGTGGAGACAGATACAATAGCAGATAAATGAATAGGCAGGGAATAGAGGGATATGGATGTCGTACAAACAAAGGTTTTTAGTCTACAAAGACATTGTATGTCGGCGCAGTCTTGGTGGACCGAAGGGTCTCTTCTGATGCAGTACTGTTCCTTATACTTTGTATTCTTTTGGGGCGGGATTTTTAAAGTGCATCTAAGAGAGCTTCTTGTGCCAGTATGCAGATAGTCCTACTAGAGATGGGGCAATGTTTGACCTAATCCTAAGAAATGAAGCTGGTCAAGTGGGTGAAGTTTCAGTGGGTGAGCACTTTGGGGATAGTAACCTTAAATTTCAATAACATCGTGGAAAGGAATAAGGATAATGCAGAAGTTACGTCCCTAAATTGGGGGAAGGCCAATTTCAATATCATTTGACAGGATCCGAATGAGAGCAGCTACTTGTAAATAAGTCTACATTTGGAAAGTGGGAATATTTTAATAGTAGTTTAAAAGTGAGAATTCAGGGTCAGCACATTCCTCGAAAATAAATAGTTAGGGCAGCCAGTCCAGGGAACCCTGGATGTCAAGGGATGTCGAGGGCTTGGTAAAGAAAAAGGAGGAAGTATATGTTAGGTATAGCACATTTAAAAAACAGGGAGGCCCTTCAAAAGGATAGTGAGTGTGGGAGGTTGCTTAAAAAAGAAATTTGGTGGGTATATTAAGAGTAAGAGGATTACCAGAGAAAGAATGTGGCCTGGAGGAACACACAGCAGGTCAGGCAGCATCAGAGGAGCAGAAAAGTCGATGTTTTGAGTCAGGATCCTCTGATGTTGCCTGCCCAGTTGTGTGTTCCTCCAGCTCCACTCTGACTCCAGCATCTGCAGGTCTTGCTACCATTAAAGAATGGGGCCTATTAGAGACAAAAGGGGCAATCTGTGCATGGAACCAGAGGATGTAGCCAAGATCTTAAATGAATATTTCTCATTTGTATTCACAGAGGAGGACATTGTAGCCAGGGATTTCAGTTGGGATGGTGTGATTTTAGAACAATGCTAAGATTAATAAGAGGAGGTAATAGAGTGCATAAATTCCCAGGGCCTTTTGAGATGTATCCCAGGCTGTTATGGGAGGCAATTGAGAAGATGGCTGAGGCCCTGGTGAGATACTTAAACTTTACTGGTCACAAATGAAGTGCCGGATGACTGAAAGATTCCTTTGTGGTTCCCTTATTCACTGGGGCAGCAGGGACAGACCGCATAGAATCCCTAACAGTGTGGAAATAGGCCCCTTGGCCCAACAAGTCCACACCGACCCTCAGAGCATCCCACCTAGACCCACTCCCCTATAACTCACCTAATCTACACATCTCTGAACACTATGGGCAGTTTAGCATGGCCATTCCACCTAGACTGCATATCTTTGGACTGTGGGAGGAAACCGGAGCACCCGGAGGAAACCCACGCAGACATGGAAAAAATGTGCAAACTCCACACAGACAGTCGCCCGAGGGTGGAATTGAACTCGGGTCCCTGGCGCTGTGAGGCAGCAGTGCTGAGCCACTGAGCCACCATGCCACATAATTACATGTCAGTTCATCTGACCTCAGTGTAGGGAAATTATTTGAAAAAATCCTGAGGGACAAGATCAATCAACACTTGGAGAGACAGGGATTGATCAGAGATAGTCAGCATGGAGATTTTCCAGGACATAGCCCGGGGTGACAAGTCTCAGTTTTGAGAAACTGGATAGACTGGGTGTGTCTTCCTTACAGCAGAGGAGACTGAGGAATGATCTTACTGAGGTATACAAAATTATGAGTGGCAGAGACAAGTAGATTGTGAGAATCTTTTCCCTGTGGCAGACATATGTGTGACATGCTTTTCAGACTGGAGGCCAGTGACTAGTGGTGTGCCTCAGGGATCTGTGCTGGGTCCACTGCTTTTTGTCATTTATATAAATGATTTGGGTGTGAACATAGGCAGTATGGTTAGTGAGTTTGCAGATGACACCTAAATTGGAGGTGTAATGGACAGCGAAGTAGGTTCTCTCAGAGTACAATGGGATCTTGATCGATGGGCCAATGGGCCGAGGAGTGCATATGGATTTTAATTTAGGTAAATGTGAGGTGCTGCATTTTGGAAAGGCAAAACAGGGCAGAACTTACACACTTAATGGTAAGGTCCTGGGGAGAGTTGCTGAACAAAGAGACCTTGGAGTGCAGATTCATAGTTCCCTGAAAGTGGAGCCGCAGGTAGAGAGGATAGTGAAGAATGCGTTTGGCATGCTTGCCTTTATTGGTCATTGCACTGAGTATAAGAGTTGGGAGGTCATGTTGCAGCTGTACAGAACATTAGTTAGGCCACTTTTGGAATACTGCAATCAATTCTGATCTCCCTGCTATAGGAAGGATGTTGTGAAGCTTGAAAGGGTTCAGAAAAGATTAACAAGGATGTTGCCAGGATTCGAGGGTTTGAGCTATAGGGACAGGCTGAATAGGCTGGGGCCATTCTTACTGTAGCGTTGGAGGTTGAGGAGTGACCTTATACATGTTTACAAAATCATGAGGGGCAAGAATAGGGTAAATAGACAAAATCTCTGCCATTGGGAAGTCCAAAACTAGAGGGCATAGGTATAAGGTGAGAGAGGAAAGATTTAAAAGGGACCTAAGGGGTGTGTATGGAATGAGCTGCCAGAGGAAATGGTAGAGACTGGAACAATTAAAACATTTAAAAGGCAGCTGGTTGGGTAAATGAAGAGGAAGGGATATGGGCTAAATGCTGGCAAATGGGACTAGATTTATCTAGGATATCTGGTCAGCATGGACAAGTTGGACTGAAGGGTCTGTTTCTGTACACCTCTATGATTCTATCACTCAGAGGTCACAAGTTTGAGGTGAAGATCAAGTGGTTTAGAGGGGAGAAGAGGAAAGCTTATTCATCTACGGGGTAGCAGAAATATGGGAAGTGCTACCTGAGAAGGTGGTGGAAGCGGGCACTCTTGCAAAATTTAAGAAAAGTCTGGATTGACACTTAAAATTCCAGGGCATAGTAGACTATGGACTAAATGCAGGTAAATGGATTAGTGTAGCTTGGTGTTTGTTGGTTGGCATAGACATGGTGGGCCGAAGGGCCTGTTTCTATGCTGTATGAATCTCTTTATAACTCAATAACCAATCAGGAATTCAGGTCAACAACTTATTTAAAAGGACAATGGTGAGAATGAAAATTTTAGAGATGTATTTATGGAGCAAGACTGATACTGTTTCTTGGGTCTAATGACATAATGGTGCCAAGGATCATCTAGGGCACAAGTACTACTACAGATCTTATAGACCAAATGGCCTTTTGCTGTCGTATAACATTTAAATGTTTGAACTATTGCTGATGCTTACAAATCCCTAATGTTAATGGAAAATGTCAATCCAAGTTGAGTGAGGATAATAATAATTCTACATTTCTATAAAATCTATTTTTATTTCATCTTGTAAGCAAGTTGTCTGAATCCAAACTCATGATGCTAGCTGGAAGTTACTTCCAAAATTAAATTTAAAATATTCATGACTTAGCAACACAACAAACATTAACCATATTCAAATTACCTAAACCCCATGACAGCAAGCAGTACCACTTTCCACATCAGTTCACATCTGCATCACCATCTAAATTAAATGTAGAAAAAAGCTATCTAAGAAAATGTAGAAACAGTAGCATAGTCTCTAGCATTGCATATTTAAAAACATTTGGTCCCCCTACTTTACAGATATAACCTAAAATTGGTAATTTGCTTATCAATTTGGAAAACAATTCGCTATCAGGGATACATGTGTGCTTAGCTCGTCATTAGAAACAAAGAAAAACTGAAAGTAATAAAACTTGATAAAATGTCCAACTGAAATGATATTTAGCACTAAAACAGCTCAACAGAAACACAAAACATTAATTTCAAAACAATGACTATTAAAACTTTCTATCTCAAAAACACTTTTGAAGATTTCAATGTCCTTGTAGTTTCAACTTAGGAGCATATTAAATTGTTCTTTCCAGTGCTCAATAGTATTGACACAACCTAGCTATCTACTAATACCATAGTCAAAAGTCAATCGTTCCGGTTCCCAGGAATCCTATGTGTTATTCAAGTATTATTACTCTTACTAAAAAAAGTTGCAAAGAAAGCAAGTTTCTGTATTTGTTATAGGAAAAAAGAAAATTACACCATAATGTAAGGCCTTCTAGTTAACAAGTAAACTTATTCTACTGGGTTATTCAAACAAGCATGGAAAGGTCTACAGAACAGCAAGGTTCCTGAACTGTAATCATCATAGCATGCATCTGAAAAGCATGCTCTTCTGCCTTCCTGTTACTTCAAGACTAAATAGATGATCTGCGATCCTTTAAAGTGAAAGACAGCGATGTGGCTGCCCAGACCAATTCAGTCAGTACTTTCAACATACATTCTGGAATTTTTGATCCTCAGCTCCAGAAAGCACTTTAGTTCTTCCCATTCATTTCAGTCGCTGTGTAACATTTGCTAATGCAACAGCAAAAGCTTGTACTGCAGAAAATGGATACTGAAAATCCAAGATGTATGCATTACCATCAATCCTTCCAAATTGCATCACCTGCAAAAGAAAATAAATTACAGGCGTTGATAAAAGAGCATTTTTTTTCAATTTGAAAAGCATCGGAAGTGGATCAAAGTTCAGTAAATGAACCGATTGTTTAAAGACTTACAGCATGGTATTATCTTTATTTTAGCTATTGTTCAATTAGCTGTTTAATTTTTAAAATTAATTAACCTATTGAACAACACGTTTTGATTACCGGCACCATAATATGCTCTGTATGTATCCCAGGTACCACCTGCATCATTTTAAGATTAAGATTCATCAATCATTAATAAGTGGATTGTGATACTGACGGAATACCTTTCAGTACTCTCTTTCATGTAAACTGCAGTAGATTATTTACTATCAGTTGTTTGCTTCACAAGAATTTCTTTAATCAAGAGCTTGGTTTTTAGCATCTATCAAAGGCAATGTTTGCTTTGTGTATTTTGATTTGATTTCCTTTCCTTTCATGGAGGAAATAAATAGTCTTCATTTAGAACTTCCTTGAGGCAGCAGTACCAATACCTGAAAAATTAGAAATCCGCTTTGGGAAGTTCATATAGTGTGCAAGTTTATTTACATTATTTGCCAGACTAATATCCTTTCGATTTCATTGATTGTCACTGCTTCCACCATCTTTAGAGGCAGTATTATCACTTACTGTGTAAAAGAACTTACCTGACATCCCATGTTGCTCACTTTGATTGGTTGGAGGTGAGACTTTTCTTTCATGGGAGGAAGTCCTAAGGATTTAGCCTGCCAGGTTTTTTTCCCTTTCCCTGATCTCAGCCACAATGGAAGTAGATTAGGCAATAATTGCACTGGGGACAAGAGGGAAGGCAGCACGAAGTGGGAGCCTCTAAAATTCTGCACCAAGTGTCTGTGGGGATCTATTGGGTATTGTGTCATAAGGTCTACATTTTTAACACAGAAGAGAATGGTGAAGTTTGAGGTGGAACAATCTAAAATAAAACCTTTTAATGGGAAGAGGCATGAATGACTGATTGAAGACAAAATGTCTTAAAAATGAATGGCCAAAGATAAAACAGTCTGAATTTATTTTGTGGCAAGGAACATCATCATTGGAGATCTATAGTGAATGCAAATCCCTCTAGGCTACTTTACATGGGTGGAATTATTAAACTTCAAGTGGATAGAAACATCAATTTTCTCCTTTTTTATATCTACAACCTTGACTGTGAATCAGTGCATTTGTATCAAATCACCAGTGTGATCTTAGTATTCAATGCAATTTGGACATGAAATACAGGATGAAATCGCGGCATGGGGCTCAGTGGTTAGCACTACTGCCTCACAGCGCCACGGACCCAGGTTCGATTCCAGCCTTGGGCGACTGTGTGGAGTTTGCACATTCTCCTCGTGTCCTGCGTGGGCTTCCTCCAGGTGCTCTGGTTTCCTCCCACAGTCCAAAGATGTGCAGGGTAGGTGGATTGGCCATGCTAAATTGCACATAGTGCACATAGGGATGTTTAGGTAGATGGGTTAGACATGGGAAATCAGGGGTAGGGGAAATGGATCTGGGTCAGATGCTCTTCAGAGAGGCGATGTGGACTTCTTGGGTCGAATGGCCTGTTTCCACACTGTAGGGATTCTGTGAACAATACTGAACATGACCTTTCTGGATTATGTATTGTGAAACAAAGTAAAGGACTATAACAGTGCTTAGCGAAGTATTTTCCAAGATGACCCCACTTACCATCAGGGTAATTGGGGATGGGCAAAAAATGTGAGTGTCAGATAGGTGATACCAAAGGAACTAAGGCAGAGCAAGTGACTGAGATGTTAGCGGGGGAAAGCTTTGGGTCCAGAGACCATAGTTATGGAAAGGATAGGCCTGATGCACAATTTAAAATTCAAAATTGGGGCAAGGCCAATTTTGATAATATCAGACAGGAAGTTTCAGAAGTTGATTGGGGGTGGGGAGACTATTCTCAGGTAAAGGGACATCTGGCAAGAGGGAAGCTTTCAAAACTGAGATAGTGAGAGTTCAGGGCTGGCATGTTCCTGTTAATGTGAAGGGCAAGGCTGGCAGAAGTAGGAAACATTGGATGACCAGGCATATTCAGGCTCTGGTCAAGAAAAAGGAGGAGGCATGTGTCAGAGGATCAAGTGAATCCCTTGAGCAATACAGGGGAACAGAAGTACACTTAAAAGGGAAATCAAGAGGGCAAAAAAGGGGAAATGAGATAGCTTTGGCAGATAAGGTTAAGGAGAATCCAAAGAGATTCTGGAAGTAGATTAAAGGCAAAAGCATAACGAGGGAGAGAATAGGTCCCCTTAAAGATCAACGAGGTTATTTTTGTGTGGAACCTCAGGAGATGGCTGAGATCGTAAACAGATATTTTGCATCAGTATTTACTGTGGAGAAAGATATGGAAGCTAGGAAACTTGAGGAAACAAATATTGATTTCTTGAAAAAGAGTCCATATTACAGGTGAAGGTTTTGGAGGTCTAAAAATGCATAAAGGTAGATAAATCCCTGGGACCTGATCAAGTGTATCCGAAGACATTGTGACATCTAGGGAAGAAATTGCAGGCCACTAACAGAGATAATCATATTATCAACAACTACAGGTGAGGTGGTGGATGACTGCAGGGTGGCTAAAGTTGTGCCATTATTCAAGAAAGGCTGCAAGGAAAAGCCAGGGAACTATAGACTAGTGAGCCTGGCAACGTGGTGAGTAATTTGCTGGAGTGGGTTCTGAGAGACAGGATCCACATGCATTTGGACAGGCAAGGACTGCTTAGGATTAGTCACATAGCTTTGTGCATGGGAAATTGTGTCTCATGAATTTGATTCAGGCTTTTGAAGAGATGACCAAGAAGAAAGATGAAGGCAAAGCGGTAGATGTTGTCTACAAGGACTTTAGCAAGGCATTTGACAAGGTTCCGCATGGTAGACTGGTTAGTCAGATTAGATCACACTGGGATCCAGGGAGAGTTAACTAACTGGATTCAAAATTGACTTGACAGTAAGAGACAAAGCCTGGTGGTTGAAGGTTGTTGTTCAGACTGGAGGCCTGTGATCAGCACTGTTGTTCATCATTTATATAAACAATTTGGATGAGAATATAGGAGATATGGTTGGTAAGTTTGTGGATGACACCAATATTGTGGTAAACAGAGAGTGAAGAAGGTTATCTAAGAGTACAATAGGATCTTGATCAACTGGGCCAGTTGGCCAAGGAATGGCAGATGGAGTTTAATTTAGATAAATGTCAGGTGTTGCATTTTGGTAAGGCAAACCAGGGCAGGATTTAGATAGTTAATGTTAGGGCCCTGGCAGTGTTGTCAAGCAGAGATCTAGGGGTGCAGGTACATTGTCTACCTGTGATGTCACTTTCAAAGAACTGAGTGGTGAACAAGGAGTACTGGAGTTGGGACACCATGTTACGGCTGTACAAAGCATTGGTAAGGCCACATTTGGAGTACTGCATACAATTCTAGCCATCCTGCTATGGGAAAGATGTTATGAAACTGGAATGAGTGCAAAAAAAGATTGACAAGGATGTTACTGAGACTGGAGGATTTGAGTTACACAGAACATACGTAGAATATAGAACAGTACAGCACAGTACAGGCCCTTCGGCCCACGATTTTGTGCCGAAATTTTACCTAAACATAAGGTCTATCTAACCTCCACCCCTACCTTATACTATCATTGCCTACCTAATAGCCGCTTAAATGTCCCGAATGAGGCCGACTCTACTACCCTCTCCAGCAATGCATTCCACGCCCCTATCACTCTCTGAGTAAAGAACCTACCTCTGACGTCTCCCCTATATCTACCTCCACTCACTTTAAAACTACGTCCCCTCGTAATAGCTACCACCACCCTAGGAAAAGGTCTCTGGCTATCCACTCTATCTATACCTCTGATCATTTTGTACACCTCTATCATGTCACCTCTTATCCTTCATCGTTCGAAAGAGAAAAGCCCGAGCTCTCTCAACCTTTCCTTGTAAGACCTTCCCTCCATTCCAGGCAACATCCTGGTAAATCTCCTCTGCACCTCTTCCAACGCTTCCACATCTTTCCTGTAATGAGGCGACCAGAACTGGACACAATACTCCAGATGTGGCCGAACCAGGGTTTTATATAGCTAGAGCATAACTTCACGGCTCTTGAACTCAATCCCTCTATTAATGAAAGCTAACACACCATACGCCTTCTTAACAACTCTATCCACCTGGGTGGTAGCTTTCAGGGAACTGTGGACATGAACCCCAAGATCCCTCTGCTCCTCCACACTGCCAAGAATCTTTCCATTAACCCTATATTCTGCTTTCAAGTTTGTCCTTCCAAAATGAATCACCTCACACTTTTCAGGGTTAAACCCCACCTGCCACCTCTCAGCCCAGCTCTGCATCCTATCAATGTCTCTTTGTAACCTAGAACAGCCGTTTGCACTATCCACAACTCGACCCACCTTTGTATCGTCCGAGACCTTACTAATCCACCCTTCCACTCCTATATCCAAATCATTTACAAAAATCACAAATAGAAGAGGACCCAGAACAGATCCTTGTGGTACAACACTCGTAACCGAGCACCATGTTGACTATTTTCTGTCCACTACCACCCTTTGTCTTCTAAGGGTCAGGCAATTCTGAATCCAATCTGCCACATTTCCCCCTATCCCATACCTCCTTACTTTCTGCAAGAGCCTACCATGGGGAACCTTATCAAATGCCTTACTTAAATCCATGTATACCACATCCACTGCTCTACCTTCATCCACGTGGTTGGTCACCTCTTCAAAGAATTCAATAAAGTTTGTGAGGCATGATCTACCCCTCACAAATCCATGTTGACTATCACGAATCAAACTGTGCCTATCCAAGTGATCATAAATCTTATCTCTCAGTGCCCTTTCCAATAATTTGCCCAACACTGAAGTAAGACTAACTGGCCTGTAATTTCTGGGGTTATCCCTATTCCTTTTTTTGAACAAGGGAATGACATTTGCCACTCTCCAATCTTCCAGCACTATACCCATGGACAATGAGGACGAAAAGGTCATTGCCAAAGGCTCTGCGATCTCTTCACTCGCTTCCCATAGAATCCTTGGATAAATCCAATCAGGCCCAGGGGACTTATCTATCTTTAAGTTTCTCAACATTCCTAGTACATCTTCCTTATTAATATCCACCTCCACTATCCTACCAGCCTGTTTCACACTGTCCTCCCCTACAACTAGGGCCCTCTCAGCTGTGAATACCGAAGAGAAGTATTCATTAAGGACCTCTCTTATCTCTTTAGGCTCCGTGCACAAATTCCCTTTACAATCTTTGATCGGCCCTACCCTTACTCTAGTCATTCTGTTATTCCTCACGTACGTGTAAAAAGCCTTGGAGTTTTCCTTGATCCTATCTGCCAAGGTTTTCTCATGCCCCCTTATAGCTCTCCTAAGCCCTTTCTTCAGCTCTTTTCTGGCTGACTTGTATCCCTCTACAGCCTTTTCCAATCCTTGTTTCCTAAACCTTATATAAGCATCTTTCTTCCTCTTAACTAGTCATTTGACCTTTCTCGAGAACCAAGGCTCCCTCATTCGACTGCATCTTCCCTGCCTGCTGGGGACAAACATATTGATCACACGCAGTATGCATTCCTTAAACAATCTCCACATTTCTATAGAGCTCTTCCCTGACAACATCTGTTCCCATTTTATGTTACCCAGTTCTTGGCTAACAGAATTATATTTACCCTTCCCACAATTATAAACCTTACCCTGCTGTATGTACCTATCCTTTTCCATGACTGTTGTAAAAGTAACAGAGTTATGATCGCTACCGCCAAAATGCTCTCCTACCAACAGGACTAACACTTGGCCAGTTCATTGCCAAGCACCAAATCCAAAGTGGCCTCTCCTCGTGATGGTCTATCTCCATACTGTTTCAGGAATCCTTCCTGAACGCACTGGACAAAATCCGCTCCATCTGAACTATTGCAACTAAAAAGTTTCTAATCAATATTTGGAAAGTTGAAGTCACCCATGACTACAACCCTGGGACTTCTGCACCTTCCCAGTATCTGCCTCCCAATCTACTCTTCCACTTCTCTGCAACTATTACGGGGTCTGTAAAAAAAAACCCCAACAAAGTGACTGCTCCTTTCTTGTTCCTAACCTCAACCCAAACTGACTCTGTCGACATATCATTCTCAAACTGCCTTTCAGTAGCTGCTGTACTAGCCCTGACTAGCAATGCCACTCCGCTGCCTCTTTTACCACCCTCCCTATTTCTTTTAAAGCATCTAAATCCCGGAACTTCCAACAACCATGTGTTATAGGGAGAGGCAGGATAGGCTGGGACATTTTTTTCACCTGGAGCATGGGAATCTTATTAAATCATGAATGGCGTAGATAAAGCGAATAGCCAATGTCTTTCCCCAGGGTAAGAAAGTCCAAAACTAGAGGGCACAGGCTTAAGGTGAGAGGGGCAAGATTTAAAAGGGATCTGAAGGGCAACTTTTTAACACAAAGGGTGATGTGTACATGGAAGAGGAAATGGTAGAGGTGGGTACAACTGCAATATTTAAAAGACACGCAGAGAGATACATGGATAGTAAAGTTTTAGATGGATATGGGCCAAATGCAGGCAAATGGGACTAGTTCAGTTCAGGAAACCAGATCAGCATGGACAAGTCTATTTCCATAATAAAAACTGAAATAACTGCAAATGCTGTAAATCAGAAACAGAAACTGCTGGAAAAGCTCAGCAGGTCTGGCAACATCTCAGATTACAGAATCCCTACAGTGTGGAAACAGGCCCTTCAGCCCAAAAACTCCACAGTGACCCTCAGAGCATCTGACCCAGACCCATCCCCCTATATCCCACCTAATCTACACATCCCTGAACACTGGGCAATTTAGCATTGCCAATCCATCTAGCCTGCACATCTTTGGACTGTGGGAGGAAACTGGAGCACCCAGAGAAAATCCACACAGACACGGGGAGAATATGTAAACTCCACACAGACAGTTGCCCGAGGCTGGAATTGAACCCGGGTCCCTGGTGCTGTGAGGCAGCAGCGCTAACTACTGAGCCACCGTGCCGCCCCTCTGTGGAGAGAAATCAGAGTTAATATTTCAGGTCGAATGAATCTTCCTCAGAACAGCATTTTCTGTTTTTGTTTGGGTTTATTTCCATGCTGTATGACTCAATTAGTGAGTGGCAACTCATGTTCAAGGCATTCTTAGTAACTACAGACTGGTTGATAGGTAAGTCTTTCAGACAGCAAAGATGGAATTAAAAACAAGCATTTGGAGAAATGTGAGTTAACGACAGAGCCGGCATAGCTTTGTCAAGGGCTTAACATGTTTTGACTATTTGAATTGACTAATTGAGTACTACGTAAAAAGCTGGTCAATAATTGAGCATCCTGGAATAGGAGGGTCCAACAGCAGCTTGTATAAACCAATGTTTTAAGGACAGAAAACAGCAAGTCATAGCAAATGGTTGTTTCTCAGATGGGAGGAGGTTAGATAAGGTTACGGTTATATCTCTCTATGCCTGAAGCCTGCAAGTTTATTTACCTCATTTAACAGACCAATTTTCTTTTGAAATCATTGAGTGCCACTGCTTCCATCATCTTATGAGGCAGTATTATCACTTACTGTGTACAAGAACTTTCTTGATATTCATATTTTTCAGGCCGGAAGAAAGGTGTGTCGTGCAGTTCCCTAGGTGAGGTCATAGACTTGCTCACCAAGCCAGTGCAATTGATTGCATTTTGTATCATCACCTTGCTAGGTAACGCCTCTGGTGAAGTGTTGGTGCTCTGTCCCGCTCGTTCTTTATATGCCTCGGCTTGCTGTGATGGTTGGCATCAACTTCCTGTTTCAATGTGTTTGTTGATGGGCACAAGCCAAACAGAGACATGCTAGGGAATTTCTGGAGACCTGGCATTTCAAACGGAATTCCATCAACAAACACACTGAACTGGACTCAATATACATACCACTGAAAAACAAAACCGGAAGTGATGTCAACCACCCCAGAAAACTGTGAACTAGCGGGACAGAACACCAACGCTTCACCGGAGGCACACTGACGATGTTATCAAGCAGGGTGACGAAACATCTGCAATCAAACACACCAGTTCGGTGAGCAAGTCTACAAACTCATCCACAACCCGAGCTACAAATCTTCTCAAACTTTGAGTTCCCTAAGTGTCGGTGTTGGGTCGTTTGCATTTGCTGATATATATTAATGATCTGGATCCTTGTGCACAGGGGATAATTTCAGGGCTAGCAGATGACCCTAAACACACACAATTTGTGAACTGTAAGGAGGACAGTGTGGAACTCCAAAAAGACATTGACAAGGTGGACAAGTGGGTCGATGTGTAGCAGGTGAGATTCAATGTTGAGAAGTGTGAGCTGACGGACTTTGGTTGGAAAAGCATTTAAAGACAATGTAAAATAAGTAGTATAATTCTAAAGGGGATGCAGGAGCAGTGGGACCTGGATGTATATGTGCACAGATCACTGAAGCTGGCAGGTCAAGTGGAAAGAGCAGTTCGTAGCTTTATTAATAAAAGCATAGAGTACAAGAGCAGAAAGGTGATATTGAACTTGTATAAGTCACTTGTTTGATCTCAGCTAGAATATTGTGTACAGTTGTAGGTGCCACATTATAGAAAGATGTGAATACAGTGGAGAGTCTGCAAGACTATTTACAACGGATCTAGAAATGATAAACTTAAGTTATGAGGATAGATTGGAGAAGTTGGATCTGCTTTCCTTGGACAGAAGGTGGCTTAGAGGAGGTTTGATCGAGGCTTTCAAAATAATGAACCAACTAGATAGAGTAGATAGGGAGAAGTTGTTCCCACCTTTGAAGAAAAAAAATGAAAGGGATTTAAAGGGATTTGCAAACAAAGCAAGGGTGATGTGAGAAACAAACCTTTTTAACACAGTATGGAATGCACTGCCTGAAAATATGGTAGAGGCAAGATGTGTTGAGGCACTTGAGGGCATTGAATGATTATTTTGAAATGATGTGCAAGCAAATGTTATTTTGTCTCCTTCCCTTTTTTAATAAATATGTTACATTGCCGGTTTTCCAATCCTCTGAAATTTTTCCAGAATCTAAGGATTCCTGGAAGATTACAACCAGTGCATCCACTGTCTCTGTAGTTACTTCCTTCAATATCCTAGGATGCTACCTTTCAGGTCCAGGAGCTTACTGGTCTTTAGCCTCAGTGGAGAAAAAGTGCTAGGGAAACCAGTGAGAACATTTATTTCCTCTCCTCCTTTTGGCTCTTGAATATTTAGCAATTTTTGGATGCCACTCGTGTCTTTGACTGTGAAGGCTGATGCAAACTATTCTGCCATTTCTGGATTCCTAATATTATTTCCCCAATCTCATTCTCCTAAGGAGCTTATGTTCACTTCGTTTTATATATTTAAAGAAGTTCTTGTCCATCTTGATATAACAAGTTTACCTTCAAAGGTTTATTTTCTCCCTCTTTATTACATTTTGGTTGTCTTTTGTTGGTTTTTAAAATGTTTCCAATCTCTGGCTTAGCATTTTTTTTGCCATATTATATGTTTTCTTTTAATTTGATGCTATCACTAACTTCCTGGTTAACCATTGGCTTATCCCATTCTTGAAATCCTTCTTCCTCACTGGAACACATCTTTTCTGTGATCGACAAACTATTTTCTTAAAAGTCTGCCATTGTTCCTCAACTGTTTTTGCTGCTAAACTTTTACCCCAATCCATTCCAGCCAGCTCTGCCCTCATTCATTCATAATTATACTCAGTTAAGCTTAGCAAAGTTGTTTCCGATCCAAGTTCCTCTCTCTCAAACTAAATGTAAAATTCTACTACTGTTTCTGAGGGGATCATTTACTCTGACAGCATTTATTAGATTTGCCTCAGTACATATCACCAGATTCCAAAATAGCCCAACTGCTGATTGGATATTATTATTATTATTATTATTCTAGGAAACTTTTTGAATACACTGTTAATTCTTCCTCATGGCTTCTTCTACCAATCTGACTATACCAATCTACATGAAGATTAAAGTCATTCATGATTAACGGACCGCCTTTGTTACATGCCCTCAATTATCTCCTGATTTATTCTGTCACACAGTAAAGCTACTGTTCTTAAATACTGTTGGAGCTGCACTCATCCAGGCAAGTGGGGAGTATTCATTACAATCCTGAACTGTACCTTGTAGGTAATGGACAGGCTTTGGGGAGTGAGAAGATGAGTTACTCACTGTAGCATTCCTAGCATCTGACTTGCTCTCGTAAGCACTATATTTATATGGCTAGTCCAGTTCAGTTTCTGGTCAATGGTAATCCCCAGGATGTTGATAGTGGAGGATCCAGTGATGGTAACACCATTGAATGTCAATGACCATAAGAATAAAAATGGGAAAAGGAGTAGGCCATTCAGACCCTTGAGCCTGCTCTGCCACTCAGTAGGATCATGGCTGATCGCACAGGCAATAGCTAGATTGTCTTTTATTGGAGATAGTCATTGACAGGCATTTGAATGGCACGAATGTTACTTGCCACTTTTCAGCCCAACGTGGATATTGTCCAGGTTTTGTTGCATTTGGACATGGACTGTTTCAGTATCTAAGAAGTCTATGAATGGTTTTGAACATTGTGCAATCAACAGCAAACATCCCCTCTTCTGACCTTACAATGTAGGTAAGGTCATCGAAGAAGCTGAAGATGGTTAGGCAGAGCCATTGCTCTGGAAGACCTCGCACAGATATGTCCTGGATCTGAGATGACCAAGCTCCAACCACAAGCGTCTTCCTATGTGCCAGGTATGACTCCAACCTGGTCCGCCTGATTGTCATTGACTCCAATTTTGCTGGGGATCACTGGTGCCACACTTGGCCAAACATGGCCTTGATGTCAAGGGCAGTTCCGCTTAACACACATGCTTTCATTGTACCTCACACCGTCTCTCTCACTCACACTGTCTCTCTTGCTCCCTTGTTGAATATTGGGCTTCCTGAAAAATTGAATTTTGCTGGTATTTACTGTGTAGCAGGAGACTTATTCTAATAGCTATTACAGCAGTAATTTACTTTCCAAAATTCTAGCATGGGAAAACAAGAAAGAAAAATTACAAGAAACATGGAGGTCACATATTGCACATCAAATTTGCAGCAACAATTAATCCGATGACAGATGTAGAGTCATAGATATCTACAGCACAGAAAAGGTCCTTTGGTCCATCAAGGTCTGCATCAGTCAAAAACAACCACCTCACTTTTCTAATCCCATTTTTCAGCACTTGGTCCATAGTTCTGTATCCCTTGACATTGCAAGTGTACATCTAAATCTGTCTTAAATGTTATGGGAGTTTCCTCCTTTACCAACCTTGCAAGCCCTCTAGGTGGAAAATAACATCCACACGTCTCCTCTAAACCTCCTGCCCCTTATCTTAAATGTATGCTCCCTTGCCATTGATCCCGCCACCATCTGTATTCAACCCTCATAATTTTATACATTTCAATCTTGTCCTGCCCTCAGTCTTTCATGCTCCAAGAAGCACACAGCAGGGGAGCAGCTAAGTGGCCACTTTTTAAAGTGTTTTTCTTTTTTTGTAAATCTACAATAATGAGTAGAGTCGGTTCTTTTTTGCTTATATGTTTTTATTTCAGATCTGTCTCTTGATTAAACTTTTAAAATATGAAACATAGGTACTAAGTTAGCCTGGAGCAGTAAGGCTGTGTTATTTTCTGCATCTGTAGATTGTTAAGGTGCAAAGATGGCCTTTACTAGAGTGATGTGGTCTTCCTTTTGGATGTGGGAGATTAGGGAGGGTTTCCATGTTACTGATGATTATGTCTGCAGGAAGTGTATTTGGTTACGAATCTTACTGGATCACATGGATCGGTTGGAGCGGCAGTTAGATGCAATGAGGAATTTACAGGAGCCAGGGGCTGCTATGTATGGCAGACACAGGAAGGGAGAAAAACTGCCGATGCAGTCAGGTAGATGGGTTATCCCCAGGAAAGGTAGGAGGGGTAGGAAGGCAGTGCAGGAGTCTCCTGTGGCTGCTCCCCATCTCAAACAAGTATGCTGTTTTGGAAAATGTAGGGGGTGATGGACTCTCAGGGGAATGTAGCACTGACTGCCAGGTTTCTGGTACCGAGACTGGCTCTACTGTAATGAGTGTACGTCAGGTTCCAAGCGATTGTTTGTGATAGGGGACTTTGTAGACAGAGGCACAAATGAATGTTTCTGCGGCTGTCAACGAGACATCAGAATTGTGTGTTGCCTCCCTGGTGCCAGGATCAAGGAATTCTCGGAGACGGTGCAGAATATTCTCATAGGGGAGAGGGACCAGCAGGAGGTTGTTGTACACAGTGAGACTAATGACATTGGAAGAGAAAAAGACGAGATTCTGAGGACAGAATACAGGAAGTTAGGTAGGAATTTAAAAAGAAAGTCCTTGAGGGTAACAATAAAATCCCAGTGACACGAGCTAATGAGGGTAGGAATAGGAGGATAGAGCAGATGAACGTGTGGCTGAAGAGCTGGTGTGGGGAGAAGGATTTAAATTTCTGGATCATTGGAATCTCTTTTGAGGTAGAGGTGACCGGTATACCTGAATTCGAAGGGAGCTAAGATACCGGTGGGAGATATGCTGGAGCTCCTCAGGAGGATTTAAACTAGTTGGGTGGGGGTGGGTCTCGATGTGTGTGTGTGTGTGTGTCTGTCTGTCAATGAGTCAAGCAGCCAGAAACAAAGCAGAGAATGAGGTCTGACGAATAAATTAAACTCCATTTATTTCAATGCAAGAGGCATAACAGGTAAGGCAGATGAACTCAGGACATGGTTGGGAACGTGGGACTGGGATATCATAGTGACTGCAGAGATGTGGCTCAGAGATGCACTGGCAGTTTAATGTTCCAGGTCATAGATGCTAAAGAAAGGATAGAAAGTGGGGGGCAAGAGAGGAGGGGGAGCAACATTTTTGATTAGGGACAACATTACAGCTTTACTTAGGTAGGGTATTCCTGGGAATTGATTTGGGTGGAACTGAGAAATAAGAAAGGGTGATCACCTTATTCGTATTGTACTATAAATCCCTCAATAGTCAGTGAGAAATTGAGAAACAAATTTGTAACAAGATCTCAGTTATCTATAAGAATAAAAGGGTAGTTATAATACAGGTTTTTAACTTTCCAAGGAGTAGGATTGTGATACTGTTAAGAGCTTGGATGGAGAGGACTTTGTTACGTGTATACAAGATAATAGGTCATTACAATATCGTGGGCCGAAGGGCCTGTACTATGCTGTACTGTTCTATGCTCTTAAGAACATTTTCAGAATCACTATGTGGACATACCCACCAAAGAAGGTGCAAAACGTGACCTAATGTTGGGAAATATGGCAGGGCAGGTGTCAGTGGGGGAGCACTTTGGGGTCACCGACCATAATTCTATTAGTTTTAAAATAGTGTTGGAAAAGGATAGCCCAGATCTAAAAGTTAAAGTTCAAAATTGGAGGAAAGCCAATTTTGACGGTATTAGGCAAGAACTTTCAAAAGTTGATTGGGGGTGGATGTTCACAGATAAAGGGATGGCTGGGAAATGGGAAGCCTTCAAAAATGAGATAATGAGATTCCAGAGACCGTATGTTCCTGTTAGGGTGAAGGGCAAGGCTGGTAGTTGTAGGGAATGCTGGATGACTAGAGAAATTGAGGTTTTGGTCAAGAAAAAGAAGGAAGCATATGTCAGGTATCAATAGCAGGGATTGGGTGAATCCCTAGAAGAATATAAAGGCAGTACAAGTATACTGAAGAGGGAAATTTGGAGGGCAGAAAGGGCAAAGGAGTTAGCTTTAGCAAAAAGGGTTGAGGAGAATCCAAAGGGATTCGACAATTACACTAAGGACAAAAGAGTAACAAGGGAGGGAATAGGGCCCCATAAAGATCATCAATCCTGCCTATGTGTGGAACTGCAGGAGATGAGGGAGATACAAAACAAGTATTTTACATCAGTGTTTACTGTGGAGAAGGATATGGAATATGGATATGAATGTGGGGAAATAAATAACAATGTCTTAAAAAAGTCCATATTACACAGGAGGTGGTGTTGGACATCTTAAAATGCATGAAGGTGGATAAGTCCCTGGGACCTGATCAGGTGTAACCTAGAACTCTGTGGGAAGCGAGGGAAGTGATTGCTGGGCCTCTTGCTGAAATATCTGTATCATCGATAGCCACAGGCAAGGTGCCAGAAGACTTGAGGTTGGCTAACATGGTGCCACTATTTAAGAAAGGTGGTAAGGAAAAGTCAGGGAACTATAGGCCAGTGAGCCTGACATTGGTGGTGGGCAAGTTTTTGGAGGGAATCCTGAGGGACAGAATTTACATGTATTTGGCAAGGCAAGGTACTGGTTAGGGATAGTCAACATGGCTTTGTGCATGGGAAATCATGTCTCACTAACTTGAGTTTTTTGAGGAAGGATGTTGTGTAACTTGAAAGAGTTCAGAAAAGATATACAAGGATGTAGCCAGTGTTGGAGCATTTGAGCTAGAGGGAGAGGCTGAATAGGCTGAATAGGCTGAGGAGTGACCTTATAGAGGTTTATAAAATCATGAGGGGCATGGATAGGGTGAATTGCCCAAGTCTATTCCCTGGAGTGGGGGAGTCCAAAACTAGAGGGCATAGGTTTCAGTTGAGCGGGGAAAGATTTAAAAGGGACCTAAGGGCAACATTTTCAGGCAGAGGGTGGTGCATGTATGGAATGAGCTGCCAGAGAAGTGTTAGAGGTTGGTACAATTACGACATTTAAAAGGCATCTGAATGGTCTACGATAGGAAGGGTTTAGAGGGATATAGGCCAAATGCTGGTAAATGGGACTATATTAATTTAGGATATCTCATATATTTTATAGATTTTAATTAATAATATTCATAACTGAATTCAGGAAACAAAATAATTAAGTATGAAAAAGCAAAAGATACTTTTCTAAAGCTTGTTACAAGTAACTTTACAATTAAGTTGTAAAATTATTATAGGAGATGGAGACTAAGTAATAAATAGGGTCCACGTGATCAACAATTTAATGACTTGTAGAATGCAGAGGCCAGCAACATCTATTTGTATTCTTTGCAACCCTTATGATTTCACCTGAGGTAAATTTATTGCTGAAAAATACTATTTTATCTCATTCATCGAAACTGCACGACTGAAACAAATCTAGAATAGGATCAAGAGGTTACAAATAGGATGAGAAAGTATTATGGAATTTTCATTCACCCCATTGTGTCCGTATCAACCCTCCAAAAGCATCCCACCCAGACTCCACCCCTTACCCTATCCCCACAACTTTGCATTTACCACCTAGCCTACACATCCCTGGATGCTATGGATAATTTAGCATGGCCAATCCATCTAACCTGCACAACTTTGGACTGTGGGAGGAAACCAGATCATCCAGTAGAAAAACATCAGGAGAACATCCAAAATTCACACAGACAGTCACCTGAGACTAGAATTGAGAGGCAGCAGTGCTGACCACTGACCCACCCAGCCACCCATAATGGAATTACAATTATTCATAAAACTGATCTTCAGATAAATTTTTCTAGAAATTAAGAAATATGATTAATATCATTCCATTTTTTCCATATTTTATCCAGCGCCAGAAAATTGGAAGCTATTGACTTTGGACATACAAAGAAACACAACTGCTGAATGCAGATGTTCATTTTGAAGGAGATGGTCACACCCAAGGTACAGGAAAAAGGTAGCTGGGTGACTGTCAGGAGGGGGAAAGGGAATAGGCAGGCAGTGCAGGGATCCCCTGTGGCCTTTCCCCTCAATAATAAGTATACTGTTTTGTATACTGTTGGGGGAATGATCCACCAGGGGGAGCCCATAGTGGACAGGTCTTCCGCAGTGAGCCTGGCCCTGTGGCACAGAAGGGAAGGGGGAAGAATAGGAGAGCAATTGTAGTGGGGAATTCAATAGGAAGAGGCACAGACAGGCGGTTCTGTGGACGAGATCAAAATGAACGGATGGTATGTTGCCTCCGGGGTACGTCTCGGGTCGTGTCTTCAAGATCATTAAGAGGGAGAGTGAGCAACCAGCAGTCATGGTCCACATCGGTACCAATGACAGAGGTAGAAAAAGGACTGAGAATTTGAAAAACAAGTACAGGGAGTTAGGTTGGAAGCTGAAGTTCAGGACAAACAGGGTAGTTATCTCTAGATTACTACCAGTGCCACGTGATAACGAGGTAAGAAATAGGGAGAGAGTGCAGCTAAACACGTGGCGACAGGGCTAGTGTAGGAGGGAGGGCTTCCACTATGTGGATAATTGGAGCTCATTCTGGGGAAGGTGGGACCTGTACAGTAAGGATGGGTTGCACCGAAACTGGAACGGCACAAATATCCTGGGAGGGAGGTTTGCTCGAGCTATACAGGATGGTTTAAACGAGATTGGCAAGGGGTGGGGAACAGGGAGTGAGGTTGATAATAAAGAAATGCAGTTGATGGAGCGTAACTGTGGACACAGGGATGGTTTGAAGTGTGTATACTTCAATGCTAGAAGTATCTGAAATAAGGCGGATGAACTTAGAGCATGGGTCAGTACTTGGAACTGTGATGTTGTGGCCGTTACAGAAACTTGGGTAACTCAGGGACAGGGATGGTTAGAACAAAGAACAAAGAAAATTACAGCACAGGAACAGGCCCTTCAGCCCTCCAAGCCTGCACAGATCCAGATCCTCTATCTAAACCTGTTGCCTATTTTCCAACGATCTGTATCCCTCTGCTCCCTGCCCATTCATATATCTGTCCAGAGACATCTTAAATGACGCTATCGTGCCCGCCTCTATCACCTCCGCTGGCAACATGTTCCAGGCACCCATCACCCTCTGCGTAAAGAACTTTCCACGCATATCTCCCTTAAACTTTTCCCCTCTCACCTTGAAATCAAGACCCCTAGTAATTGAGTCCCCCACTCTGGGAAAAAGCTTCTTGCTATCCACCCTGTCTATACCTCTCATGATTTTGTAGACCTCAATCAGGTTCCCCCTCAACCTCCATCTTTCTAAAGTAAATAATCCTAATCTACTCAACCTCTCTTCATAGCTCGCGCCCTCCATACCAGGTAACATCCTGGTGAACCTCCTCTGCACCCTCTTCAAAGCATCCACATCCTTTTGGTAATGTGGTGACCAGAACTGTACGCAGTATTTCAAATGTGGTCGAACCAAAGTCCTATACAACTGTAACATGATCTGCCAACTCTTGTACTCAATACCCCGTCTGATGAATGAAAGCATGCCGTATGCCTTCTTGACCACTCTATCTACCTGTGTTGCCACCTTCAGTGTACAATGGACCTCAACACCCAGATCTCTCTGTGCATCAATTTTCCCCAGGGCTTTTCCATTTACCACGTAGTTCACTCTTGGATTGGATCTTCCAAAATGCATCACCTCGCATTTGCCTGGATTGAACTCCATCTGCCATTTCTCCGCCCAACTCTCCAACCTATCTGTATTCTGCTGCATTCTCTGACAGTCCCCTTCACTATCTGCTACTCCACCAATCTTAGTGTCATCTGCAAACTTGCTAATCAGACCACCTATACCATCTTCCAGATCATTCATGTATATCACAAACAACAGTGGTCCCAACACGGATCCCCGTGGAACACCACTGGTCACAGTTCTCCATTTTCAGAAATTCCCTTCCACTACAACTCTCTGTCTCCTGTTGCCCAGCCAATTCTCTATCCATCTAGCTAGTACACCCTGGACCCCATGCAACTTCACTTTCTCCATCAGCCTACCATGGGGAACCTTATCAAACGCCTTACGGAAGTCCACGTATATGACATCTATAGCCCTTCCCTCATCTATCAACTTTGTCACTTCCTCAAAAAATTCTATCAAGCTGGTAAGACATGACCTTCCCTGCACAAAACCATGCGGCCTATTACTAATAAGCCCATTTTCTTCCAAATGTAAATAGATCCTATCCCTCAGTATCTTCTCCAGTAGCTTCCCCACCACTGACGTCAGGCTCACCGGTTTATAATTATCTGGATTATCCTTGCTACCCTTCTTAAACAAGGGGACAACATTAGCAATTCTCCAGTCCTCCGGGACCTCACCCATGCTTAAGGATGCTGCAAAGATATCTGTTAAGGCCCCAGCTGTTTCCTCTCTCGCTTCCCTCAGTAACCTGGGATAGATCCCATCTGGACCTGGGGACTTGTCCACCCTAATGCCTTTTAGAGTACCCAACACATCCCCCCTCCTTACGCTGACTTGACCTATATAATCAAACATCCATCCCCAACCTCAACATCTGTCATGTCCCTCTCCTCAGTGAATACTGACGCAAAGTACTCATTAAGAATCTCACTCATTTTCTCTGACTCCTCGCATAACTTCCCTTCTTTGTCCTTGAGTAGGCCAACCCTTTCTCTAGTTACACGCTTGCTCCTTATGTATGAATAAAAGGCTTTGGAAGGTTGTTGGAAGTTCTAGGATTTAGATGCTTTAAAAGAAATAGGGAGGGTGGTAAAAGAGGCAGTGGAGTGGCATTGCTAGTCAGGGCTAGTACAGCAGCTACTGAAAGGCAGTTTGAGAATGATATGTCTACAGAGTCAGTTTGGGTTGAGGTTAGGAACAAGAAAGGAGCAGTCACTTTGTTGGGGTTTTTTTTACAGACCCCGTAATAGTTGCAGAGAAGTGGAAGAGTAGATTCGGAGGCAGATACTGGGAAGGTGCAGAAGTCCCAGGGTTGTAGTCATGGGTGACTTCATCTTTCCAAATATTGATTAGAAACTTTTTAGTTGCAATAGTTCAGATGGAGCGGATTTTGTCCAGTGCATTCAGGAAGGATTCCTGAAACAGTATGGAGATAGACCATCACGAGGAGAGGCCACTTTGGATTTGGTGCTTGGCAATGAACTGGCCAAGTGTTAGTCCTGTTGGTAGGAGAGCATTTTGGCGGTAGCGATCATAACTCTGTTACTTTTACAACAGTCATGGAAAAGGATAGGTACATACAGCAGGGTAAGGTTTATAAGTGTGGGAAGGGTAAATATAATTCTGTTAGCCAAGAACTGGGTAACATAAAATGGGAACAGATGCTGTCAGGGAAGAGCACCATAGAAATGTGGAGATTGTTTAAGGAATGCATACTGCGTGCGATCGATATGTTTGTCCCCAGCAGGCAGGGAAGATGCAGTTGAGTGAGGGAGCCTTGGTTCTCGAGAAAGGTCAAATGACTAGTTAAGAGGAAGAAAGATGCTTATATAAGGTTTAGAAAACAAGGACTGGAAAAGGCTCTAGAGGGATACAAGTTAGCCAGGAAAAAGCTGAAGAAAGGGCTTAGGAGAGCTATAAGGGGGCATGAGAAAACCTTGGCAGATAAGATCAAGGAAAACTCCAAGGCTTTTGACATGTATGTGAGGAATAATAGAATGACTAGAGTAAGGGTAGGGCCGATCAAAGATTGTAAAGGGAATTTGTGCACGGAGCCTAAAGAGATAGGAGGGGTCCTTAATGAATACTTTTCTTCGGTATTCACTACTGAGAAGGACCTAGTTGTAGGGGAGGACAGTGTGAAACAGGCTGGTAGGATAGTGGAGGTGGATGTTAGTAAGGAAGATGTACTAGGAATTTTGAAGAACTTGAAGATAAATAAGTCCCCCGGGCCTGATGGGATTTATCCAAGGATTCTATGGGAAGCAACGGAAAAGATCGCAGGGCCTTTGGCGATGACCTTTTCGTCCTCACTGTCCACGGGTATTGGGCCGGAAGACTGGAGAGTGGCAAACGTCATTCCCTCGTTCAAAAAATGGAATAGGGATAACCCCGGAAATTATAGTCCAGTTAGTCTTAATTCAGTGTTGGGCAAATTATTGGGAATGGCACTGAGAGATAGGATTTATGATCACTGGGATAGGCACAGTTTGATTCATGACAGTCAGTATGGATTTGTGAGGGGTAGATCATGCCTCACAAACCTTATTGAATTCTTTGAAGAGGTGACCAAACACATGGATGATGATAGAGCAGTGGATGTGGTATACATGGATTTATGTAAGGCGTTTGATAAGGTTCCCCATGGTAGGCTCATGCAGGAAGTAAGGAGGCATGGGATAGGGGGCAATGTGGCAGGTTGGATTCAGAATTGGCTGAACCTTGGAAGACAAAGGGTGGTAGTGGACGGAAAATATTTAACATGGTGCTCAGTTATGAGTGTTGTACCACAAGGATCTGTTCTGGGCCCTCTTCTATTTGTGATTTTTGTAAATGATTTGGATGTAGGAGTGGAAGGGTGATTAATAAGTTCGTGGACGATATGAAGGTGGGTCAAGTTGTGGAGAGTGCAGAGGGCTGTTCTAGGTTACAAAGGGACGTTGATAGGATGCAGAGCTGGGCTGAGAAGTGGCAGATGGAGTTTAACCCTGAAAAGTGTGAGGTGATTCATTTTGGAAGGACAAACTTGAAAGCAGAATACAGGGTTAACGGAAAGATTCTTGGCAGTGTGGAGGAGCAGAGGAATCTTGGGGTTCATGTTCACAATTCCCTGAAAGCTGCCACCCAGGTGGATAGAGTTGTTAAGAAGTTCTATGGTGTGTTAGCTTTCATTAATAGAGGGATTGAGTTCAAGAGCAGTGAAGTTATGCTCCAGCTATACAAAACTCTGGTTCGGCCACATCTGGAGAATTGTGTCCAGTTCTGGTCGCCTCATTACAGGAAAGATGTGGAAGTATTGGAAAAGGTGCAGAGGAGATTTACCAGGATGTTGCCTTGAATGGAGGGAAGGTCTTATGAGGAAAGGTTGCGAGAGCTAGGGCTTTTCTCTTCAGAACGACGAAGGATGAGAGGTGACTTGATAGAGGTGTACAAAATGATCAGAGGTGTCGATAGAGTGGACAGCCAGAGACTTTTTCCTCGGGTGGGGGTAACTTTTACATAAGAACATAAGAACTAGGAGCAGGAGTAGGCCGTCTGGCCCTTCGAGCCTGCTCCGCCATTCCATAAGATCATGGCTGATCTTTTCGTGGACTCAGATCCACTTACCCGCGTTCTCACCGTATTCCTTAATTCCTTTATTGTTCAAAAAAAATCTACCTTTTTTTTAGAAACGTTTACTGAAGTAGCGTCAACTACTTCACTGGGCAAGGAATTCCATAGATTAACAACCTTCTGGGTGAAGAAATTCCTTCTCAATTCAGTCCTAAATCTGCTCCCTCTAATCTTGAGGCTATGCCCTCTTGTCCTAGCTTCACCTGCCAGTGGAAACATCCTCTTTACTTCTATCTTCTCTATTCCCTTCATAATTTTATATGTTTCTATAAGATCCCCCCTCAATCTTCTGAATTCTGAATTACGAGGGGGCATAGTTTTGAAGTGAGTGGAGGTAGATTTAGGAGAGACGTCAGCGTTAGGTTCTCTACTCGAGTGGTAGGGGCGTGGAATGCATTGCCGGAGAGGGTAGTGGAGTCGGCCTCATTAGGGGCATTTAAGCGGCTACTAGATAGGCATATGGATGACAGCATAAGGTAGGGGTGGAGGTTAGATAGACCTTAGGTTTAGAGTAAAAGTTCGGCAACAGCCAATGTTGGCTGGATAACCCGATTGGACAACTACCGAAGAGTCTTGCTGTGGGTATTGTGGTGGGATTACAGCTTCCGAAGAAAGAAATTAAGCCTGAAAAGCTGCAATAGGAGGTGCACTGTAACTTACTGGATATGGTGGGCTGAAGGACCTGTACTGTGCTGTACTGTTCTATGTTCTACGTTCTACCCTTTCATTAAGAATATATCGCTCTGAAAGTTCTTTGCACTTACAGCTTTCAGTATTTTGCCTTCTTGAGCAACTAGCCACAGCACCTTCTTATGGGTATCATTAAGCACCATACCAAAACCCTTCCATCGACGTTTTGAGCATCAAACCAGCACCCTCTCATTGTTTCATGAGCACCAAAAATGTTTAAACTATAATGAACAAATTAAGACCACAAATTGCAACAACAATATTACACACTATTTTACAATACCTGTCGTCCTTCCAACTCAATTTGGAAGTTTTTTGCTGACTCTTGTGTCACTCTTCCTCCAAAGTCCAACTGATATACTTGTGTTGCCTCATTCCAGAGTGGCTGCTTGTTAGCCATTATATACACAAATCCTTGATTCCCCAACTTCCCGTCCTCTTTTTCATTTGCCCTTCGACATTTCAGCTCATCAGTTTCATTTGCTGTCCTTAAGTTTCTCTTTGTTTTCCAAACCTTTTTGGTGCTCTGGCTCTGATTCATGAACTCATCTCCACTAATGAATAACTCTGGCTCACTTTCTGAACTGTCTTGAAACTCACTCATTTTATTCAGCTTTTTGGATTTTATCTGATCTTTTTGGCTTTTGATTTTTTTCTTTTCTCTTCCTAGTCTAGGGCTGGAAATGAGAGAATTGAAGTCTGTAAGTGCCTTTGCCTCTTTTTTCATTTTTCCTTCAGTTACAGCTTGCATATTTGCCTCCTCTGGTCTGCTGTCTAACCGTTTATGGCTTTTCTTGTCATATCTATCTGTTCGCAGAGGCACAGGAGATTCTGTCAGAGAGAGGACTTCTTGGAAGTTATCTGCTGTTTCTATAATTGCTTCAGTTCCTGTGTGTTGAAACTCTGTTGAAAAAGGAGGCATTCCAGCTTTCTCAACAAGCAAGTCTGGTTTTGAGCTCAACGTCCCCTGTGAACTATGCATTAGAGAACAAGCACTGTAAGTATTCCATTGATGTAATGTAATCGGAGAAAGCTGTAAACTAGAAAATGTATTATTGGTTGGATACATTGGTGGCAATGGGCAACAGCCAATGTTGGCTGGATAACCCGACTGGACAACTACAGAAGAGTCTTGCTGTGGGTACTGTGGTGGGATTACAGCTTCCGAAGAAGGAAATGAAGCCTGAAAAGCTGCAATAGGAGATGCACTGTAACTTACTGGATATGGTAAAGTGAATCCAAAGTTCGACTGGAAAGTGACTGTTGGACTGTTAGGAGATTTAATAGGAATGATTGGTACATGAGGTATTTCCACATGTGATTGCTCCAGGATGAGAACTGGCGGTTTATGACACCCTGTTGCAGAAATCTGAGCTGGTTGTTCTTGTGGAATCCAAATTTCCTCACTTGCTGCATGGTCCCACTGATATGGGAGTGATTGCTTCATGCTTATATTGATCTCATTATTTAATGCAATATGTCTAATGGATTTCTCAATTTGGTAATGCTGCAAAATAGATTCATCCTCACTGAAAGCATTATTAACATATTCAGTTCTATCATGACAGTTGTCTGGAACACTTAGCAGATTATAGGATGACTGAGAAGAGAGGGGTGATGTACTAGATGAGTGGACAATTACAGTGCTGAGCTGAGAGCCAATCCCAGTAGGTAGTTCTGATCTAGTAATAATGTTACTATTGTTGCTTCCATTGTTGGTGCACTGAGTGCAGGTGTAGAGAGCAGGAGGAGATCTGAGAGAGTTTTGCTGGCACTGTGTAGACACAGAATTGTTTTTCAGTTTGTGGCCATGTTGAACAACCCTATGTGAATCTAACAGCTGAGACACCTTTGCTGTGGCATCTTTACTGTCACTTCGCAATGGCACTTGTATAGTGTTACTATCAACACGCTGATTTCTATTGATTGTATCAGGGTAAGGTGGTGGATCCCCACTCGGAATAACACAGTGAGCAACACTCAGCCTATTTAGTGTGCCGTATACCTGTTGTACCTTTTTAGCATCTGCTGAAGGCAACTGTAAAGGAGATTGGCCCAGGCCTGGAAGTGTATACATATTTTGATTGCTTGATATTCTCATGCGAGGCCTACACACTTCTTCAACATTTCCACTGCTATCAAATGTTGTGATTCTTTCATAACCTAGAGGGGTTTGAAGATGTCCAGTAGGAAAGAGGGAGAAATCTGTTTTTTTCAGACAAATGTTTACTGGTGGAATAGTAGTAGAAGTGGCTGCAGAAGCTGTTGTAGTCCCTGGATATGGAGGAGGTGGATGTGCATTTATTTTAGCTAATTGCACTTCGGGAGTTGTACAAAATGCCATCGTATTGCCTTCCTGCAACTGCGGCACTGTTCGTATCGACTTGATTTTCTGAGAGTGCTCAGGTTCTCGTTCGACATGCTCCATATTGGGAATCTGCACAATCCCCGCAAGCTGTGGTGATTGCTGTTGTAATCCACCAGTCATTCGGTTCGTTTCCAAACTTCCAAAAATTGCTTGTCCTGGATTTGAAAACCTGTTAGAAATTGCACACTGGCTGGAACTGTCCAAACCTTGTTCTGTTGCACCTGCAACAGCTGTTTGATTTGTTAAAATATCAAGCTGCACATTCTGATTGGCGAGTAAAGACTGAACTAGTCCAATACTCTGGGTAGGGGACATTGCTTGAGCAGAACTATGGATTGGTGCAATGGGAATGTTAACAGTGCAAGGAGGATTGTTTTCTGGAGCTCCAGTTGTTCCATTCACTGTGCGGAGAGAAGAAAAAGAAAAAAAGTTCTTCAAAATAGGCAAAATATTTGGCTTGCCCCAACGAAAAGCATACACTGCCATTTTTCTAACAACATTCAATTGTTTTGTTTGCAGCGCATACTTTGTACAGTTTTGATAAATTTTAATCAAGCTTTTTAGTTTGTCTATGTAAGTTCTATACTCAATAAAAGTGAACATTTGAAGAGGAGGTATAATAAGCAGCACAATACAGTGATGCAATATTAATCAGAAGGAAATTTGAAAAGTTAATATGAAAGGCATAATAGGACTATGAGGAAAGACTAGAAGTCAACATTAAATTGAATTGAATCGTAAAACACTGTATAATCATAAAAATTGCATGAGGTTAGCTCCGGAAATTTGTTAGGTCTGTGTAGGAATCAAGGGAAGATTTTCATGGAGAGGAGAAGGAAAAGGTTAAACTAAATATGTACTTTGTATCTGCCTTCACAAAGGAAGTCGGTGCAGGTTACATTAAATAGGAAGGGAAGTTACGGACAGGATAATAGAAGATGTCTTGTACTAAAACGTGTTATTGAAAGTCAACTGCTCCGAACTGTTCCTGAGAGAAGTGAGATAGAAATAGAGACCCATTGGTCATAACTTTTAATCATCACTGGATATGGAAGTAGTATTGGAAAACTGTAGGGTTGCAAATGTTGTATCACTACTAAAGGGGTTGTTAGTTAAGGGTTAAAGCTTTAGCCATACAGTCCGTGATAAGTGAAGTTAGAATTAACGAACAAGGAATCCAGATAGCCAAGGTTAACAGCTATCAGAAGCTGTAGGTGAGGAACAGACAAAGCCTATAATGGCTATGGGAAAAAAAGATAATATGAGCATTGTGTTGAAGTTTGGGAAATATAACTGTGATTGTAATGTGCATGCTGTAATCTGTGTAAAGCTTGAAGCAGTTCTGTAATTCAGCAGAGCAAGCTTGACCCTCTGTCAAAGCTTCTTTCCAACTGTTCTTATGAATATATCACTACATAAAAAAAAGACGCGATCAAACCAAGCAATTATGGTCGGTCAGCTTAACATCAGTAGATGGGAAGAAATTGGAAACCATTATCTAGGACAGCCATAGTCTAATGGCAAATCATGCCTGGCTAATGCAATTGAATTCCGTGATGAAGTTGCAGAGATTAATCTAAGTAGTGCATTAAATGAACATAATTACTTTCAGAACACTTCTTGCAACGTATCACACAGGAGGCTTGTTAAGGAGGTCAAAGGTTAAGGGAAAATGGTGAACAGGTGAGGAACTATTAGATGGGCATGTTTGTCAGATTAGAGCTGGTGTGTCATGGAATTCCTCAAGCATCAGTTTTCTGTCCATTTTAGAAATAACTTCTGTGAAATGGAAGAATATGCAACAGAAGTCAGAGAAGTAGCACTAGTTAAATTGTTGGGCAAACGGCCACCTTCTGTGTTTGTAACAATTCAGCGCTCATGACTTGAACTT
This sequence comes from Rhincodon typus, assembly GCF_021869965.1. Taxonomy (NCBI): domain Eukaryota; kingdom Metazoa; phylum Chordata; class Chondrichthyes; order Orectolobiformes; family Rhincodontidae; genus Rhincodon; species Rhincodon typus. The sequence goes on along the minus strand of NC_063340.1, from coordinate 30,384,828 downwards.
GATAGGAGGATAATAGAAATGAGTGTTATTGTTGACTCCAGGACAACATAGACAAGGTGATGATGTGTGAAGAAGCATGGCAGATGAAATTCAATACAGCAATGTTCATGGGGAGCTAATATTGAAAGACAGTATACTATAAATGTCATAATTATCAAAAATGTGCATTCATGGGAAGAACTTGGTGTCCACATACAAAATCCTTAAAAGATGGCAGGACATGTTAATAAAATTGCTATAAAGAGCATTAGGGTGATGCAGAATTTAACAAACACATCTTTACAAATCACTGATTAGGACTAGAGTGTCATGGAAAATTATGAATACCCTTTTTAAAAAAAGATGTAAAGGCAGGGTGGGATCAACTAAACTGACCTCAAATGGTTGCTGAAAATGTGCCTGATGTAACAGTCACAGACACTTTTTATTGCAATCCATAATCCCACTTGGATGGAGGCAGAGGGATCTATTAGCTGCATACACTGCTCAATTCACTAAACACACTGCAAACTATAATGCCAATATATTACAAACAACATCTAACATTCATAAAAATTAGAAATTGAATGCACTGGAAAAATTCAGTAGGTTTGGCAATATCTGAGGAGAGAGTTAATGGGTTGAGTTGAATATGAATCTTCTTCAGAACTGATATAGGACTGCTTGCACGTCTCGCATCAATGACTCAATACTTCCACATGTTGTCAATTATTCTTCTAGAGCAGCCACATTGTATCACACTCATTGGGTGGAATTTTCTTTTTCCTGAGACTGAATATGGAGGTGGGTGTAAAAGCAGGTGGGATGTCCGTTCCGGGATGCTTCAGGTTTGTAAACACATGGGTTTCTGTTATTGGCTAACATGATTGCACCTATGAACATAATTCGAACAAGCTAATGTGTTAATAAGTATTAATGACATGTTAATGAAAGCAAAACTTGATGGTTAGAAAAAAACTCAACTCAACCTGAAAGGTAATACAGTATGGAGCTGGAGGAACACAGCAGGCCAGGCAGCATCAGAGTAGCAG